>NC_064923.1:138151525-138469191 GCF_023897955.1 Schistocerca gregaria | reverse complement strand
TATGATGTACTTTCAGACAGATGCAATAAAAAATCCGCCGGTCAAGACGTGCATTCTAAATACGTCAACAAGACCATGTCCGTTGTGGGCACCACACGGTCAATCACTTTTCTCCATGCGACTCCATTTAAATACTAAGTCTCATCTGTAGCTACGAGCAGCAAACCTAGGACTCTGTACTAGCACTGCCGTATCCCAGCGTCGTTTTGTACATGTCCTCTGATTACTTATGTGTGTGCTTGTTCTTCACTGAATGAACGTGCTGTCCATTGCCATAAAAACTGTCTCGTATCCAGGCTCTTTTGAAATCTTTTACAGTTGTCTTTGAAGATTTTCAATCGTCTGAGTTTCATTATTCAAGTAATTGATTGTGTTTGTAGTCGACTCTTACAAGAGCTGTGCTACCCCTTCCAGCACAACATGTAACGTATTACCGTGCCTGCTCTACTCATTGTAAGTGTAACGACATGTTCGAATCATATCTTTAGTAGGAGATGAATTCGATGTTACGTATGCTATGGTGTCCATGGAGATACTTTTAACATATCCATAAACATGACAACTTGTCACCATATCACCTAACTCCGTGACAACGTCCAGTGCCACATGCATTCAGAGTATCTTGTTGATTTATTTTTAACACCATCCGCTCACCTTCCCCTCCACTCCCTTCATCACCCTGGTTTTCGTTGCAGATGTCTACAAGTACTCTGCACAAATAACAGGTCGGTAACTCATTCCACAATATGTATTTTACCATTTGAATATACATGACAGTAAATAGAGTGATCCGTTCCTCCTTGAGCCGTAATGTGGCAATACGTCTTTTACTTGTTGTTGTTGTTGTTCTGGTCTTCAGTCCTGAGACTGGTTTGATGCAGCTCTCCATGCTACTCTATCCTGTGCAAGCTTCTTCAGCTTCCAGTACCTACTGCAACCTTCATCCTTCTGAATCTCCTTAGTGTATTCATCTCTTGGTCTCCCTCTACGATTTTTGCCCTCCACGCTACCCTGGTGATCCCTTAATGCCTCAGAACATGTCCTTCCTGACGCATAAATCTATACTCGATGTTAACAAATTTCTCTTCTTGAGAAACGCTTTCCTTTCCATTGCCAATCTACACTCCTGGAAATGGAAAAAAGAACACATTGACACCAGTGTGTCAGACCCACCATACTTGCTCCGGACACTGCGAGAGGGCTGTACAAGCAATGATCACACGTACGGCACAGCGGACACACCAGGAACCGCGGTGTTGGCCGTCGAATGGCGCTAGCTGCGCAGCATTTGTGCACCGCCGCCGTCAGTGTCAGCCAGTTTGCAGTGGCAAACGGAGCTCCATCGCAGTCTTTAACACTGGTAGCATGCCGCGACAGCGTGGACGTGAACCATATGTGCAATTGACGGACTTTGAGCGAAGGCGTATTGTGGGCATGCGGGAGGCCGGGTGGACGTACCGCCGAATTGCTCAACACGTGGGGCGTGAGGTCTCCACAGTACATCGATGTTGTCGCCAGTGGTCGGCGAAAGGTGCACTTGCCCGTCGACCTAGGACCGGACCGCAGCGACGCACGGATGCACGCCAAGACCGTAGGATCCTACGCAGTGCCGTAGGGGACCGCACCTCCACCTCCCAGCAAATTAGGGACACTGTTGCTCCTGGGGTATCGGCGAGGACCATTCGCAACCGTCTCCATGAAGCTGGGCTACGGTCCCGCACACCGTTAGGCCGTCTTCCGCTCACGCCCCAACATCGTGCAGCCTGCCTCCAGTGGTGTCGTGACAGGCGTGAATGGAGGGACGAATGGAGACGTGTCGTCTTCAGCGATGAGAGTCGCTTCTGCCTTGGTGCCAATGATGGTCGTATGCGTGTTTGGCGCCGTGCAGGTGACCGCCACAATCAGGACTGCATACGACCGAGGTACACAGGGCCAACACCCGGCATCATGGTGTGGGGAGCGATCTCCTACTCTGGCCGTACACCTCTGGTGATCGTCGAGGGGACACTGAATAGTACACGGTACATCCAAACCGTTATCGAACCCATCGTTCTACCATTCCTAGACCGGCAAGGGAACTTGCTGTTCCAACAGGACAATGCACGTCCACATGTATCCCGTGTCACCCAACGTCCTCTAGAAGGTGTAAGTCAACTACCCTGGCCAGCAAGATCTCCGGATCTGTCCCCCATTGAGCATTTTTGGGACTGGATGAAGCGTCGTCTCACGCGATCTGCACGTCCAGCACGAACGCTGGTCCAACTGAGGCGCCAGGTGGAAATGGCATGGCAAGCCGTTCCACTGGACTACATCCAGCATCTCTACGATCATCTCCATGGGAGAATAGCAGCCTGCATTGCTGCGAAAGGTGGATATACACTTTACTAGTGCCGACATTGTGCATGCTCTGTTGCCTGTGTCTATGTGCCTGTGTTTCTGTCGGTGTGATCATGTGATGTATTTGACCCCAGGAATGTGTCAATAAAGTTTCCCCTTCCTGGGACAATGAATTCACGGTGTTCTTATTTCAATTTCCAGGAGTGTACATTTTATATCCTCTTTACTTCGACCATCATCAGTTATTTTGCTCCCCAAATAGAAAAACTCCTTTACTACTTTAAGTGTCTCATTTCCTCATCTAATTCCCTCAGCATCACCCGACTTAATGCGGCTACATTCCATTAACCACTGCCACCTTTATAATTTGAAAGAGAGTATTCCAGTCAACATTGTCAAAAGCTTTCTATAATTCTGAAAATGCTAGAAAATTAGATTTGCCTTTCCTTAATCTAGCTTCTAATGTAAGTCGTAGGGTCAGTATTGCCTCACACGGCCATTATTTATTTTACTTATGGTCCCTATTTTGCTTATTTTTCATCCACTAAATTTTCAGGGTTACGACACATCAGAAAAGACAAACTAAGTTTTAGAAACTGTGTGTAGGAAGACTATTGTACATTCGCTACATTCACCGCATTCGATATGCTGACTTTAAATGGATCCTGTAGTTAACGAACAGCCATTATGCGGACTGTATATTAATTTGCATTCAAATTCATCTCCCATCATACTATTAGTTACGGAAATAATTCTTCTTACTCATCCTCTGCTTTTAATTTCCGTTGCTGTTTGTAATTAATTTGAAGCCAACATTGCTCTCTTCGTCACAAAAGCGGAAAATTTCGTAGTGCGCATTTCTGAATAATACATTACATTCCAAACGGAACAATATATTAAAATTATTCTTTTTTAGTTCGTAAAATAACTGTTCTGCTTAGATATTCAATTTAAAAGACAAACAAGGAATCACTATCAGTTTATGATATTTCATACTAGCAGAGAAGTTGTGATAGAAGACAGATCACTTTATCAAATCACACTATTATATTTGTGTTATATTACCCCTTACTGTTAGCATGTGAAACAGTGTTGCCACTTGGCCGTACCAAGGCATTATTTATGCACCGTCATCACTTTCTATGGCCTTCCTTTGCATTCCCATTGAGTAAAGTCACATTGTAAAAGTGTAGAGGTGTTATACTAATCGTGCATGGACCCAGAAACAGCAAGATAAATCTCACCAAAAAATTACTTCGTAGGGTACGTTATTTTGAGATTATCGCCTTTTGTTCATCTGACACTCTTTGATCCTGTTATAACATGGCAATCACTGTGGGTACGAAAAACCTGACCTGCCAGAGGCTCTTCTGCAAACTCTGCCACACGTCGGCTCCTGGAAGAATGTTTAGTTCGGCCCCACGAGAAAGGTTTGAGCCTCAGTCGGGCACATGGTTTTCATCCAATTGAAAGTTTCCAAGTTAGTTACTCAGGTACAGAGTGACAGAATAATTCTAGTTACAACCCATATGATGTGGCTAAGCCATTTATCCAACACAGTTCCCTTCTAGGAGTGCTGGTTCACCAACTACACCTCCCTATGTGATCTAAGGTCTCTGCTTAGTAAGACATCAGCTGAGCATTTGACATAGCCCTGTGTGTGTTGTGTGTGTGTATGTGTGTGTGTGTGTGTGTGTGTGTGTGTGTGTGTGTGTCAGAATGATCTTCATCAGTCCCTATCGGCTCATATGCTTCAATAAAACTGTACTGGAGCGGATTAATGATAGGAAATGGATGGTCCCAGCAGACATGAGACACGAGTGTTGCATCTCGCAATACGTAATGAAAAGCCTATAATGTAAATATGAAATGAAATAATGGTCCAAATTAACCTTAACTGAATATAAAGTTCTCTGCTAAGACACACGTGAGCAAGAAATAATCGTATTATCAGTTCGAAATTGAAAGATACAGAGAACACGAAAGCTGATAATTAATAATATGAAGTTGTTCTAACCTAGCACTCAAATGACTTGGGAAAGACCGAGTAAGTTAGGTAAATCTGAAAGACTGTGAAACGACCCCTTAGAACAATTATACAAGACTGTGCTTAAACTGACACACAATATCTTCAGTGCAACGCAATCTGACTTCCAAAAATCCCTAGGAAAGAATGGCCCTGACTAACATTAACCTATACGTTTCACAAATCACTTACCTCACAAAAATTTTCGTTACTCAAGCTACTGCAATACAGCGAGCGCCACTACTGCCAGCTAAATAAAAGATTCAAACTACTGAAGGCACTAACTACTGATAGGCATAGTTAGCAAATGAAAGATTTTAATACAGAAAAAACAATGTATTTACCTTAATAGTCATAATATATATATCAGTACGTGACACCAATTCTTACAAATTTCAAAACTCAGCCATCTTTCTCCCCATGACCATCACTGCTGGCGGCTCACCTCCAACTGCGCAACGCTATGCGCTGTTAGCATCCACCTGCCGCTGCCCAACACAACAATGGCAGACAACAATGCAAGCCAGCCACAGACTGCACACGGCACAGCCAGTGATTTTTATACAGAGCGCTTCGTGGCGGCGGTGTTACCAATAAAAAAACCTAAACAGTTTACTTACATAGCCCCATGCTCCCCACAAAAAAATATACAAATTGTTTTGGGCAGTGCCCAGTACAGATTTGAAATTTTTTTTCATAATTACAATGACAAAGAAATGAAATGCACACACTTATCGATACAATGTTTGTCAAAAGCTAAAATTTTCTCACAGTCCATAATGACAGTCCTGATCATTCATCAAAGTAAAATTGCAGTGTTTTTCTCATAGTCTGAGTAGTAAAAGAAAATGCACTTGGAAGTAGTGGATTTCTAAGCAGTCTTGAAGAAGTAGTGTTGTCCTTCCAACGGACAGACAGTGCTGACTCTTGACATGCAGACCGTTAATAGGCCACAGAAGAGTCAGTCAACGTTGAAGACTATCGGTAGGTAGGTCATCACAGAGCAGACCCACTGTAGTCCTGGTAGAGATTACTATTGGTGGGCCACCAGAGGTGCAGACCCACTGTAGTCCTGGTAGAGATTGCCAGCAGCCATCTGTTTGACTGTGCAGGCGCACAATCACCATTGAAGAGTCTTGCAGATAATATAGCAAGTCCATAACCACCACTTGTACAATCACAAAAATTGTTTTTGAAATGTCTTTACAACAGCAATGCTTTTATCCAGTCCCTTACTGAATTATTAACACACGTGCAAACACTATCAGTCCCTACTTCTCACATATTGTCCATATACTATGACCAACAGAAACATGTGCAGTGAAATGTAATTTACAAGTTACTTAATTTGATGAACTGGTGTCAATTACAATTTTATAACATAAGAATACAATAACAAAGGTACAAAATATATCACTGAAGAACATAATAGTACAGATAACATTTGCGGTAATACAGGCTTTACAACAGAATAGAAATAAACAAGCACATCTGTCTTACAAAAATTATGACATAAGTACATACATAAAGATCAGAATAACTATTGGAACATCAACTTCACACATGAGCATTAGAACAAAACAGAATAAATAATATGTAAACATCTTTACAAAGTAAATAACATGTTATTAATGCAAATTATATTTGAGGATAACAGTATTCCTCATCATAGTGAATGTAGCTTAGTATTAGAAAAATTCTGCAACATAAGTCTTATCAGATAAACATATAAAGACAGGAAGAACATAAATACACAAGGGTAGACAAACACATAGTGTGATAACACAAGGAAAGGACAGGGTTTGTTTTACTGTAGTATCTTGCAAACAAAACTTTCTTTACTTCTTGGAGATCTCCCTTCGTTCTTCATTATTTCCAAAAAGTCCTATCTATACCTGATTTCTGTACTTTTTTCCTATAACTTCTCAATGCATTTCTTCCAATCCATCGCAAATCATTCTCTTACATAGGCTACCCCCTCTTAAGCTGACTTAAATCTACTGAGCTCAGATGCTTAACTAAGGGACAAGGCAGCAGCAGCACAAAACAATTAATACAAACAGCAATGACAAAAAAATGCAAGTAAGCAAAGCAAGCAGCAATAAATGTAATAACTTATACCTAAACATGACAAACCCACAAGCAGAAAAAATAGTAGACTAAAGACAACAGCGCAGATATGGGAAATGTATATTCACATCTTAATGTCTATATAATTAAAGTGGTGCACCAAAAAAATTTATTGTAAAAAAGTATTACCATGTACTTGAAAAGAAAATTATGTATGCAATTTCTTTGAAGGGAAATGTCTTTTTGTGCTCCTTCGTTTTTTTTAAGTACATCATAAAGTTATTATTTACTGGATCTGTAGGCATAAAATATTTATATTAGTACATCCATAAAATTTATTTTAACCAATGCTTCAGTGCAATTAGAAACTAGACATTAAACAAAATGAGCAATCCCTCAGCTAGAAAGACAATTGATATAAAATGTTTCTCATCATTTCATTTCAGTAAATATCATAAATTAAAAGCTTCACAGTGTAATCATATGTTTTCAAGTTTGGGCGTGTCGTATTTGCGATGCTTTCTACAGAGGAACAGAAGAATGTCAATTGCGAGGATAATGGCTTTTTTTTCTTCTTCTTCTGTGCCTCTGAAAGGCACACACTAATGACTTTTTCTCAATGCGGCTGGCACACCTGGGCGCTCACAACGCATCACGTCACAGTCACTTACCTTTCATTCCGAAATATTTACGACAGCAGTTTCCGCTACAGTGACAGCCTCATATAAAAATATTTTCACAGATCAAGAATTTGCGTTACAAATATGTAAAAACAAAATCCTTTAAATATAATTGTGTCCAAAAAATTTTCGCCAGCATAGTGATACATTCACGCATATACACTCATTTCAGAACTCTTAAAGTACGATTCTCGGTTTCCAACATCCTTTTTCACAAACCAGAGTCCCTAACCACTACTCATTATTCCTTACCTTATTACACATGTACATATTCGTCGACACTTCTTCAATATTTCGTCATAACAGATACGTAGCATGATCAAATAACTCATATAGCATGAGCTCATTGAACATAAACATACCGCAATAGCATAATACATATTCATCGTAATAATATCATAACACCTCAGTCAACTCTCAAAATCGTCATAGCTTCCTCCTATAATTTCAAAACCTAAAAAAAAATTCTCTGCTCATGTCAAAAGTGTCATCTACCTCAAACGTACATTAAAAACCATGATCCCATACCAAATACATCATTCAAAGCTCTCATAATATCACAATGGTTCCAAAAAGAATATGAACAGTTCACAAAGTACAGACAAAATACAATTTCATAGGTGTTAAATCATCCAACTGTGTAATTGCGTAAACATGTGTCACTGATGATGTAGTAAAAAAAATGTTTATCTCTCAGTTAAATAATCAGATATCTGTGTAATTTATGTGTTAGAGAAATATGGTACCGATGTGTAAAGTTTTATAAGCAAATACCATATTAGCTAGGGCTCCTTGTGCTTGCCAAACATATGGTACACAAAGTAAGCGTGTACCCCACTGAGGATTAATGTAATTATATCCTCAGGTGTTACAGATTACAGCAATGGAATGAAATGTATCACGGAAAACTTTCTTTATAATTCAAATATGTTGAAAAATAAATAGTTTATTGCGTGTCCTTTAGCGCTAAATGTGCGTCTTGCTGTAAGACAATCTCTGTGGAAGTGTCGTAGTTATTGTCCTCCGAAAGCTAAGTTCTGCAGAAGTCAATGTACTTACCTCATGATAAACGAAATTGAAATGCTTTGCGTATAGATATCTTAGTTATTACGCTTATTGCCGTGATAAGTAAGTACTGTACTGTACGTATTGTTGTGCTACAGAAAAGGCTGTCTCATTGTAGCTATACCACAAAGTTAGTACTAAAACATGTTTTACTTTCCAGAAAAATTCAGAAAAACTGTGCAGATATAAAACAGATAAACTGCAAAAGCAACATTGTAAATTGTCACTCATTAGTAGCGTCGTGATAAAATCGTGTAGCTGTCACATAAACTAACCACTGTATCATATGGTATCTCACAGAAAGTACTTTAAATCCAGAATGTATTTTCAAGTAAACCAAAATGTTGCATTAAAATCTCATTAGCAATACTGGTAAATGTTCTAAGTATGTGAGCCTTATAGTCGTTACGTAATCGTGCAACTAACAAGCAAGAATGTACACACGCAATAACACAGTGTTGTCTGTTCACTTTAACAATGCACTCGTAAATATTGTCTAAATATGTTCTGTAGGTTCTAGACTGGATAGTAAACTTCAAACATTGTTGCATGTTAACACTTTCTCAATGTGACAAAGCATACTAGAAATGTGAAGTGAATTGTTTTATGGCAAAGACAAAGTTAAAAAGCAGATTATCTTTCAATAAACGGATTTACATGTGAAATGTAGTACAATCTTTTACTTTTCCTAGAGCTCAGTGTTAACTTGAACGCAATTATCATGTGGTATACGTCGGTAAAGAATACTGGAGTTTTTCTCAAGGTTAGCGCCTATGTTATTTTTCTCTGAGCCAGCCGGCGTGCGCGGCTGCCTGCGGTGCGAGTCATTGTCTGTCTCTTTGTTGGCGCGCGCCGTTATTGGGATCAGGAAACCTAACTTGCCGAGAGGGCCCAGCTCTGTTTGGAGCCCGCCAGTTCTGATGGATTTCCGGTCTGTCATTATGATTATATCGTCTGTCGTCATGTCGGTAGTTCCTGTTATTTCTTGTTTGTCGGTCATGTGGTGGAGAACTTCTCCATGAATTATCATTGCGCGGTGGACCCTTGCGTCTGAAATTATTCTGTCTCCCGTGATAATAATAGTTCTGGTTCCCATATTGTCTGTTTCTATGGCAGTCTCTGCGATAGTCATTACCGCGGAGGTGCGACCTTTCCCTGTAATAATTACTACTCAGCCAACGGTTGTCATACGGGTGGTGTCTGTTTTGTTCACGATTTGCGTTGTAAGAATACCCTTGTCGTGTCCAGTTATGTCTTTCATCGCGGAATTGCGATGGATATGACCTGTAATTGTTGTGCTTCTGTTTTCGCGTTCCGCGATTGTCAGTGTCAATTTCCAGTTCTTGTAAGAGTCGTTGAAAAGCTTCAGTGTCGTCTTTGCATCGTCCTGCTAAAATAATCTGTCGTAAATGTTCAGGTAATTTTATTAAAAAAAAGCGGATGAGTTCTGAGGGGCTGTATGGGTTTGAAAGATACTGATTCTCATGTATCATGTCTTCAAAATATTTGACAAGACTGGAAAATTCAGATTGTTCGAAATGTTTCATCATTATGATGCTATGTTTTACTTGTGTGGCTTGGGACCAATATGCTGAGAGGAAGGCATGGTAAAATTCTCCTTCACTGTGGCAATCGTGAATGACCGATCGCATTCTTACAGCTGGTTCATTCTCTAAGTAGCCACACATAAATTCTAATCTGTATTCTAATGACCAGTTGGGAGGAAAACAATTAGAGAATTGATGGAGCCACGCTTGTGGATGAATGTCGTTGCCAGAATTCTTAAATGTTTTGAATTTACGTGCAGTAATGAACAGCTTACAGTCAAAATCATCGTGTCGGCGGGTAGCATATCGGTCATTGTTACGTCGTATCGGCGGTTCCATCTCAAAATTCGGTGCACCTTGCCAATTACTTTCATGATTTCCGAATTGCCCTGTGTTATTATTTTGTGGTTGTTCTGTATTGCTATGTCCCTCTTCCCGTGTTGGAGCGCGACTGTCCTCTGAAATACGTAATTCTTGTATTACCTGTGTCAGCTGATCATGCACTTCCCGGATTTCTCTTGTTGTTGTGTATTAATTTGATTCTGATTTTGTTTGAATTTCCTAATTTGTTCGTACTCTTCAGTGTCAGTGAAGGCTACAGGCTTTGTGTCATTCAGATCATCATCTACCTTCGTAGATAAGTTAGTGAACTGATCTGAAAGTTCGGCTACTTTATCCGACAGTGAAATTATTTCCTCTGTGTGTCTTTCTGAACCAATTTTCAGAGTATCTACTGTGGCCTTTAAGTTCGCTTGAGTTTTTGCAAGTTGCGTAACCGAATCGGTAGATGCAACTGAGTCAATTTTAGCTTGCAAGGTCTCATGATTTTCATGAACAATAGTTTGCAGTTCTTTTATGGCCGCTTCGTGATTCTGTAATGCATTTTCATGCCGCGAAAAAATAGGTTGGAAATGCTCACAAATTTGTGTTTTTACGTCATTACAGACTTTTTGACATTTCGATTCGATGTTATGTAACTCATTAGTTAAATCTTCACGTGTTTGTTCAAGTGTGGTGTCTACCTTTTGAAGCTTTTGTTCCATTGTGTCTAACGTTTGAAGCTTTTGCTGTGTTTGTCTCTGATTTTGTTCCATTGTGTCTAACTTTGCAGATTCTGTCCCATTTGTTTCTGATTTTGTTCAAGCGTTGTGTCTAACTATTGAAGATTTTGTTCCATTGTGTCTAACTTTTGAAGCTTTTGTTGCGTTTGTCTCCGATTTTGTTCCATTGTGTCTAACTTTTGAAGATTTTGTCCCATTTGTTTCTGATTTTGTTCAAGCGTTGTGTCTAACTTTTGTAGCCTTTGTCCCATTTGGTGCATTAACTGTAATAACAGTGCACTGGTGTCTGAAACATGTTCCTCAGTGCTTTTCGGCAGTGCATTTGAACCGGCAATATTCGCATTTTGAAAAGCAGAAAATGTGTCTTGATTTGTTTGAGAAAACGGTGAGGACGCAAAATCTGAATCTACAGTATTTGCAAGATTGTGTCCTGTCATTTCGGAATCCTGAGGCGAGCTGTTGCCGACCGATCTATCGATAATGCTTCCCTGTTCACTAATTGTTTCACTGCCTACACCATTATTTGCAGCCCGCTCCATTTCCCTATGCGCTATTACCAAATTACTACTTTGAACGTTAGTGAATTCCTTACATGGTGACGCTAACACACTGCTTTCGTCTTCACTGTCATTTCTCAGTTTACTTTGGAGCCTAGTGTTACGTTTTTCACACGCCATTATTGTCACAATTTTTCACACGACAACACAGAAAAACACAATTTGAGAACAAAAATAAGAGAACACATTAACATAGCACTGAAAATAATATCAAGTTAATTGCAAGCGCAGCTGCGAAATACTTGGTGCAAATCTACATGCATGCCACAACTGTTTTACTGCACAACAATGAAAGACTGCAACTACAAAGGAAATTCTCTCTATGATTACGCGCTAGCAATAAACAAAGGCTACACTAACTACACAAACCACAAGAAAAAAATCAGAAGATTCCAGTGAGGTATCCGTGGCTAAGGGTCGACATATGTAACGTCCCCTTAGAACAATTATACAAGACTGTGCTTAAACTGACACACAATATCTTTAGCGCAACGCAATCTGACTTCCAAAAATCACTACGAAAGAATGGCCCTGACTAACATTAACCTATACGTTTCACAAATCACTTACCTCACAAAAATTTTCGTTACTCAAGCTACTGCAATATAGCGAGCGCCACTACTGCCAGCTAAATAAAAGATTCAAACTACTGAAGGCACTAACTACTGATAGGCATAGTTAGCAAATGAAAGATTTTAATACAGAACAAACAATGTATTTACCTTAATAGTCATAATATATATATCAGTTCGTGACACGAATTCTTACAAATTTCAAAACTCCGCCATCTCTCTCCCCACGACCACCACTGCTGGCGGCTCACCTCCAACTGCGCAACGCTACGCGCTGTTAGCATCCAGCTGCCGCTGCCCAACACTACAATGGCAGACAACGATGCAAAACCAGCCACAGACTGCACACGGCACAGCCAGTGATTTTTATACAGAGCGCTACGTGGCGGCGGTGTTACCAATAAAAAAAACCTAAACAGCTTACTTACAACTGGTGTCTTATAAACCACATGTGGAAAGATGAATTCATGGTGGACACGCAACTATTGTCTGATTCATTCTGCCAGAAGAACGGAATATTACATGTGCAGGCATCATCATCAGTTAACTGAAGAAAAGTGAAAGATTCCCAGAACTTATTAGATACCCACAGTGTTCATTTAATCCCATAAACCAACCAATACCAGCAATGCGCCCACAAACGATCGATAAGTATCGTATCCCGTTTGCCCATGCTGCAGTTTCGCACCGTACTCTGCGTAGTGGAGAGTAGAAAGCCTTGAGGGCCGCGAGGAGTTGCCGCGCGGTTTGAGGCGCCATGTCACGCGTTGCGCGGCCGCTCCCGCCGGAGGTTAGAGTGCTCCCTCGGGTATGTGTGTGTGAGTTGTTCTTAACACAAGTTAGTTTCAATTAGTTTAAGTAGTGTGCAAGTCTAGGGACCGATGTCCTCAGTGGTTTGGTCCCTTAGGAATCCACACGCTTTTGAACATTTTGAACAAAGCCTTGAGTGCTGTAAACTGCTGCTCTCTGTAACACATCTGTTGCTGATTGCGGCAACGTCCGTTGTCTACATCTTGGAGGGGGGAGGGGGAGAGGGAAGTGTTCATTTCGACCTCGGATGACTGGAAAGTGCTGGTCAACGATATTGAAGTTAACTCCAGATCTGGCAATTTTTAACAGTGCTAACCTGTGACCTAGCTTCCCGGTACGCAGTTTTTAAAATATTCTGTGTTGCACTCCTACTCAGCCATTAAGTTTCTTCACTGAGACTGTACGCTCATTTCCACGTCTGTATTTATCACAATCTAGCGATTAGCCTTCCTCTCTTCAGCGCTTTTTGCTACGATTAACCACTGAGATGCATTCTTACAACATTTTAAAAAAAGAGTGTCCATGTGTAGAGCAGCGCTGGACTGGCGGCACAACGTTTTTACAAACAGAAAATAATTTCTGAAGAAGATGCAGTTGCGTGGTGGTCACAGCACACACGGATCTGCATCTAAAACTATCTCTTCAATGCATTGCGTTACAGTGAGGCAAACCATTGGCAAAAACCATAGCTCATTTTAAATTTGTTCTGCCTGGATTGCAAAGCTTGTAAGAGCCAAGATGCTGAGCAATCTTGGCTGCTCATCATGGTAAGTTAAATGACTTAATTTTAACAGAGGCCATAAACCGATATTGCTCTGGACATATTGCGAAAAAAACTGCCAGATGGCGACGCTCGAGCACCATAACGAATCCATATTTGGCCCATAGCGTTGTACTTACCCTGAGTGGACTCTTCCTACGCTATCCCCCTGCTTCCACATCTAAAATGCGAGCGGAAGCTCCCCACGGGGCTCGACCGTACTCAAAGTAATTGTCCTGTCGCTCTCTTCCCTCCCTGGCCCATCACGGCCCTGCTAAATGGCAGAAAATACCAAATGCAAAGACACCACCAGAAAAGGGAGGCAGTTAATGTAGGAGTAGACAAGTTAATACTGGTAATTAGAGGGAATACTTATTACCAGCATCAAATACTTGTTAACTGACAGGTACAAAACTTAGTTGGAAATAAATTTAAATCAGTTATAAATAAAATGAGAAGTGTCACTGAATTACGTGGATCACACATACACACAGCGAAAAATATGGAAAAATTTTGCTTTTACTCAGACACGTCACAGAGTGACGCAATCAAGAAAATTTTTATTGAGAGGTTCAAATCTTGATTGAAGTGATTGTTTGGAATGGAAAAAGAAAAGGGATCTCTCAGTGACACATTTTCATTTTCATTAACACATCATTTATCCCTAAAGCCATGACATACATGACCTTCAACCGATAGCGTGTATGTGGAAAACTTCATTTCAGAGCACGAAAAACAATATTCGGAAAACCAGCTCACATATCCCGTTAATTTTTTTTTAGGAAAAGGTTACAATTTTTACTCCTTGAATAGGTATCTCATTCATACTGAGGTTTTTACAGATTTTGAATTTTTGTCATTCTGAGTCATTCTCTATCTTACTAATGATTGCTCAATGGTCTAATCACATTCACTCTTTGCGTGAATAATAGACAGCAGTTCACATTCACACTTTACATCATTAGTCTGCTACTCACATCATCATTCACACACACCCAGACTGTACAAGGCAATGCTAATAAAACTGACATCTACTGAAACACAGAATACTAAAATTTTAATCAAGAGGCAAGAGTAATTAATAAGCATTCTTGCTCTAAAAATGAGAACATACGCTTTTAATCTCGTTTCTTTTATATTAATAGATAATATACGCAATAAAATAACTCGTACATAATATCACTAAGGAATATAATGAAATACCATCATACATAAATACAGATTTTATTAAAAGTTAATCAAGAAATGCAAAATAGTATTTATTTAGTTCAAGACACTCGGCCATGTGTTTACGTTCCCAAAAAAGTGATGGAAATTAAATCCAAGTGGTAAACAATGGCGTAGAGAGACTAAATTAAAACATTCTAAAGAATGGGAAAATGACCTTTCTCTCCACAGCGAGACCAAAATTACGCAAGGCGTACCACAAAGTTACAAAATGGTGCATCTCTTCCACAAATTACACACAATAAAAATATATTGAATCTAAAATTATTCCAGTGGTGGTGTTGGCAAAAATATGTCGCTTGCCTGATAATTTTTCTATCAATTTCAACAGACGAGATAATAAATCTACATTTACAAGTGTCTGTGACAGGTATCCTGAATTAAAAGTCGGTTCCTGAAAGGAAACACAACACCCATCACAATAAATTACCAATTCAAAGTTGTAGTTTGTCACATGAGACTTGCTTTACGCACTTCACTTTGTTTGTAATACAAAATGAAACATAGTTACTACTCAGGAGGTGGGGTGGATTTTGTCAACAGTAACTGAAGGATCCTATGGGATAGAACTGGTGTTGACAAGATATAGTGCAGTTCAAAATTTTTCAAGTCCACTCCTATTGGAGACTACCATCTGATCTTTCAATACATAATCTGCGGTCTACAGACCACCTCAATACCAAACAATACTCAAGAAAATCAATCTCGGACTTGCATGTTCACAATCTTCACTCTCTGATAGCACCAATAACATCAGCATGTCCACCAAATACATACACATGCAAACAATGTTCCTGTGCTCATGAACAACTCAAGCTCTACATAGTGTCCTGTCATTCTGCTGTGAAGTGTACCTTAGAGCACATTCTCCGTACTGAAAAGTTATATGATTTATCGTCTCGCGTGGTAGGTCGTGACAGCTAAGTTCCTAAATGACAGCTATCTCAATTATCACCGTCTCCCTCATCTGCGTAATTTTAGTTTTCTTAGAAAGCTTTCCTTACGTAGTGGGCGGCTCTACAACTGCCGAACATAAAACTTTCAAAAGGAAGTAAGCGCTACAGTTCATCATGGGTAGAGAAAATATCAAAAAATTGCTCTGAGCACTATTCGACTTAACTTTTGCGGTCAGCAGTCGCGCAGAACGTAGAACTAATTAAACCTAAGTAACCTAAGGACATCACACACATCCATGGCCGAGGCAGGATTCGAACCTGCGACCGTAGCGGTCGCTCGGTTCCAGACTGTAGCGCCTAGAAACGCACGGCCACACCGGCCGGGAGAAAATATCAATTTTCCTCATGAAGAACCAACGTAGACGTCATAATGACAGTATGACAGTAAATGTGTGTGAAAGTCTTTGGCACGTGATTATTAATGTTTGCATCCCAGCAGACAAGATGATAGGCGGATTTCCACAGACCGCTGGCGCATAATCCCAGCGCCCTTGCTAGAGATAGGCTCCCATTGGCAACTCGTAGTCTATCAGCGTTTCTCCAGGTAGTGCGACGTCCGTTGCAGAATGCAGCCAGATGGCACTCGCCGCATGTTTCTGAGTGACTAGGCGGTAAAGTACACATGTTTCCATATGTAATGGATTAGAAAACCGAAACGGGCATAAATGGTCAAACAAGAGAGTAAGTCATAATGTTTACTTTATTATTAACCTCGGCTCACACAGTTTATTCGATAGGTTAGTGGTAAATGAGTTCTTTTAGCTATTCCCAGCGCCAAAAGTCACATTTATTCCGATGATATTGCAGTCCATGAATCAGAGAAACCGTTGGAAAAAATACGATCGTGGAAGGTTACTTGAAACAGGTATTTTCCTGGGAGAGCGACATGAGATGTAGCCCCACCTTGCATGAATACAATCGTTTCCCCACAGTCGCGCTCTTCCAAGGCAGGAATCGCATGCTGTACCAGGAGACCTCGAAAACATGCAGATGTCACGGTAGGATTGTAAGGTCGTTTAGGTATAGTCTCTTGAAAGAGGAAAGGACTGAGAGTAAAGCTGCTTGTGAATCCATGCCACACAGCCGCATACGGCCCTTCGGGCCCCACACGCGGTTTAGAAGTACTCCAAATTTGCTATTTATGTGTGTTCACTGCACCTTGTAGTGTAAAATTTGCCTCGCCACTTCGTAGCATATTGTCCGGTCACATATCGTCAACTTCGATCCGTGGCAGAACCTGGAGAACAAATTCAGAAAGTTGCTGCGAATCATAAGGTTTCAGTTACTGCACCCTCTGAATATTGTAAGGGAACCAGCGTAAGATAGACCGCACAACTTTCGATACTGTTGACCATTGGATGGAAAATTCTTGTGACACTACACGGGGCACTTGTTGCATGGTCAGTTACAGCAACAACCACTTCGTCACTAGCTTTTCCTCTTTCACATGCCACATCGAGGTCAACCGTGATTTCGGATTACATTTTAGTCTACTTTGAAACATTTACTGACATCGGGTCACTCTCTTAGTGCTGTACTGTAATTACTGTCATTCTCATAAAACAGTTCCACCAACAGCGCACGGTTTCTCTTCTCGATAGCCATACTGATCACTCACGTTATTGCTTGTCAAACGGCAGTGTGGATGTCATAGAAACAGTTTATAGCGCCAGATTTCTACCCCGTGACCAGAATTGGAGTTAATTATTTCCGTCGTAAATCGGTTTCGCATAACGCATTAGCATTTGAACTAAGTTTCACTGCCATACGATAATAGAGCCTACACTGGAACTCCACGAGTAGCTGCACTTTAATTATAACAACCTGGTACATGTCTCTCAGCTTTCTCGTTGTACGCCGTTAATTCAACCTGTTAAGTATCCAACACAGCGCACCAGTATCCCAAATGAGGGCCGACGAGCATGAAGTAGGCAGTCTCTTTAGCAGATCTGTGGTATCTTCTAAGTGCTCTGGCAATTAAACGCAGTCTTTGGTTCGCCTTCCCACATTTTCTATACATTATTTACAACTGGAGTTGATCGTAATTGTAATTCCTGGGAATTTTGCTGAATTCACGGCCTTCTGATTTGATGTATCGTGTACCCGAATATTAGGGGATTCCTTCACTCATGACCTCAGACTTTCCATTATTTAGGGTCGATTGCCAATTTTTGCAGCACACAGTTAAGTCTTTGGAATTTTCAGTTCATTTAAATCTGGTATGATTTCTTCGTTGTTTCTGCAACATTATTCTGATCTGTTTTGTGTACCATGTGGATCACCTCTGTCGTTTGATAATTTATTGGGTATAAATCTCTCTATTGCTGCCGGTACCTGGTTTACAGTTACATTGTTAACTTTGAAGAAATGGATATTGTCCCTCAGAAAAGGGTCAAGCGAATTTTTGTCTGTTTTTGTTTTGGAACAGATTTATTTCTCGTTTACTTTTTGCTGGATTTGGGAGTTACGGTATTCACTCTCGCTACGGTAACCCTGTATCCGTTTTAGTAGTCGTTAGCAGCTCAGGATTATTTGTTGATAAGAGTTCCAGTGCGTTTTCGCAACCATTTACTATTCGATTGGGCTCATGGACTAGCTGCTTGAAATAATTTTCAGAAAATGCGTTTAGCACAGTTTTGGATATTGTTTTGTGCGTACCTCCGCATTTAAACATATTTTCGCAAATATATCGTGAGTATGGGTCCTTATCTTCCTAAGAATACCAGAATACCTGGTCACGGTTCTAGTTGCATATCAGACCCATATCTACCCCACACGCTTCGAGCAGCCGACATAGCAGTCTCCTCAAGGTTTGAGCTCTGCAAAATATCGCCCTGCGTGTTGTAAATATTTGCCTGCTGATCAATATCACGTTAGTTTTCCACTACACTCGTTCTAAGTACGTTATTTACACGCAATCGTGTTAACTTAGGCATTGTCTAGTATCGTTACAAATTTTCATACGCCAAACACACATGACACTTGATCAGCAAGAATCCAAAAGCAAAAAAATCCGGTTGCCTCACAAATTAAATCATTTCAGTAACCCCTATAAATAACTAAATCTATTAACCCTCCCAAATAATGCAACACCGGTAACAGTGCCGTTCATAACTCCAAAATGTACCAATAAAAACTAACACAAAACCAGAAAATTGCTCCATGATAAATATATGGGATAATTACGTGAGCAAACAACTTAGTATTTTTAAAATTTCTAGTGTTTATCGAAGTTATTACTAAAGATTTATTAAAATTTTAACGAAATGAATCGTTACCAGAGACGCTAAGCGCTCAATCATTTCTGACTAATTTTGGACAGCGAATACGTACAGGATTCTGCACATCAATATCTTCAGAGTGACTGAAATCCTACGTAGGGGTCGCCAGTTCTACTTGAAGTATTAACTGGTCCTTTGACATACCCCCGTGGGTGTATGAATTTCCTGCATTGGCCGGACTGCCCGATGGTCAGTTGGCTCCCAATGGGCTCAGTTGCTTTAATATAACTGTACCACAACGGATTTATAGGAAAAAGGATATCCCAGGCAAACATGAGACACACTTACTGAAAAAACGTATCTTGCAGCTATGAAACGATGAAATGAAATAATACTCCAAATTAACGCCAACTGATTATGAAGTTCTCTGATAAGACATACAAGGACAAAATTAATCTGGGAGTCTGTTAGACACTGAAAAATTCAGTGTACACAAAAACTTAAGGTTTCTAACACGAAATAGTTATTACGTAACACTTAAGGACGTGGCAAAGAATAAATACTTTAGGTGCTTTTCAAGTACTGGTACCTTACAAAAAACTTATTGAATGATAAATTCGGCATTGCCACAGAGGAACTGCCTGACAGAGCCAGAAGAACAGAAATTTTCTGCATCCATAGAACATCAGCAGTCAGGTTATGAAGAAACCCTCAGTAGCTGAAGAAAATTATAACAATCCGGAACCCATACGATGTGAACGACGACCGCAACATCTCACCTCACTCTGCACACAGGCGGATAGAAAGCTACGAGTGCCACGATCTGATTTCTGCAGCACATCAGCTACTGACGGGGGCAGCATCCGTTATCTGCATCTGCAAGCAAAGTGTTCTTTTTAATCTCTCTGAATATCTCCAGGGCTGCACTCAGAATTCCTGGGCAAAGTATTTCACACTGAAAATCATTCCCTCTCGTCTCCGCCAAACCTGCGCAATTGCCATGCGCCAGAGAAAAAGCTCTCCAAAATTCTGGCCAACGATATTCCCTATAACAAAATTACTAGCTCCCTACGTGGCAAGAGTTTTGGCCATGTTAACCAGTCGTCCAATTCCGAAGTGCGCAGTTCATAAACAGTTGGGTGCTACACTCCCAGTCTTCAGTTAGGTTTCCTTCACTTGAGCCAATACGCTTTGATAGTCAACACCAAAGATCTACTGCCATCTCTGCATAAGATATTTTTCACTAAAGTGAAGTCTCGCCAGATCTGGATACTGCGATGTTTGCGTACATCTGGTTAAGGTTAACCATTAATATGCTCTCATCTTGAGATAGACTGAGTCGAGGGCGGAGGTTGAACAAAGGATAGCGGTTTGAAGGACAGAGGGGGAAAAAAGGTGCCAAGGCAACAGCGAAGGGAAAAAGAACTCTGCAATAGTTGGGTCGGGTTTTAAGAGCATTAGCCGTTTTCTTGCTGCCTGCGACAAGTCATGCAAGGGTAAGCTTTGTTAGTAGTATCATGCAGGTTGATACCTTTGACGTTGTGCAGTGGTGTTACTCGGCGGCTGCCGCTGGAAGCCGGTTTTGATTTCTTGGTCAGCATCAGATAACCTGTAACAGTTATGTTCATCATCGTTTTGTCTCCGATAGGTCATGTATCAGATTCACGGTGTAGGGTAATGTTGCCGGTTTGTTTGTGCGTCAGTGTGAGAGCTTGTCGGTTTCCCTGCTGCAGCCAATTGGCCGGCTTTAATAGCAGCTGGCATATCCAGTCAACGTTGCTGATATTCAGGGGCTTCCGGACGTTGTCGCTTGTGGGTGTATGTTAGCTTGCCATAGGTCGTTATGCCGCAACTAGTAGAGTCTTTGGCCGCTTACGCTTCCTCCTATGGTTGTGATCATAGTTTCCCAGAGTAAGTG
Source organism: Schistocerca gregaria (assembly GCF_023897955.1). Classification (NCBI taxonomy): domain Eukaryota; kingdom Metazoa; phylum Arthropoda; class Insecta; order Orthoptera; family Acrididae; genus Schistocerca; species Schistocerca gregaria. The sequence continues at coordinate 138,448,384 of NC_064923.1, read as the reverse complement.
TGAAAGGACTGTTCGAGTGTCTCAAGTTCCTCTATAGTCGTGTGGCGTGTTCTTTAAATACCTCCTTGAGGGTTTCAAGGAGCTATTCATCGTGAAGATCCACGGTGCGTGTGTATCGTGGAGTGTTGCTAATGATGCGTAGCACTTTGTTCTGTATGATTTGCAGGCAGCGCAAGTGAGTAGGACTTGCGTATCCCCAGAATGGAGCTGTGCACGATCAGAGATCTAATCAGTGTCATGTAGATGAACCTCGACTCCCTCCTATTCAGTGTACCTTCCCTGTTGAGCATTGGTGGAGCTGTTTGAGTCTCGCATGCGCTCTGTTGGCATCATATTCCGTGTCGTCCCCCCATGTACGTTTCCGGTCCAGCAAAACACCGAGATATATGACTTTCTCTCCGAAACGTACTCGGTGTGTACGCAGAGTTACCTGTTGACAGTGTTCACGTTTGCGCAGTAGTTTCGGTCGGCGTGTGAACGAAACTGCTTGTCTACATGTCTGAAGTTATTGGAAACTGACTGTAGGACTTCTTCTCTTTTGCTATTTTCTTGTGGTTAACCAAGGAGGTGTTTACAAGTGTTTAGACAGAAGGGTGCTCACCCCACGCAGCCTATCGCCTTTACAAAGAAAGTAAAGGATTCTTGAACAAAATGCAGCTACGTTTTATCTCACGCGGCACAGAGATCTCTGACTGAGACTCAAACGACACATCTTGTAGAAGCCAAGATTCCGCACAAGCAAAAATGCTCGCTGTGGTACGTTATCGGATAGAAGCCAGATCACAATTCAGCGCAGGGCCATTATGAAAGAAGCTTCCGGGAGGTGATTACTTAGTGACCGAGATAAACATTGCTTGTCCCCTTGCGTGAGACATTTTTCCCCATCGCTTCGCTTTCACCTCTGAAAGACGAGCCGAAACTCACGGGGGGAGGGAGGAGGGGCAGATGGGGGTGTGGGGGAGCTTTACTGAACTCTGAGTCACTAACCTGCTGCTCTCTTTCCTCCCTCACTCATGATGACCCTGCAAAACTACAAAAAATATCGCATGCAAAACTGCCACCAGAGTAGGGAGCGAATTAATAGAGAGTAGACAGATTAATCCTTGCAGTCAGTGTGGTTAGGATTACCAGTTCAAATGGATCAAATGGCTCTGAGCCCTATGGAACGTAACTGCTGAGGTCATCAGTCCCCTAGAACTTAGAACTAATTAAACCTAACTAACCAGAGGACAACACACACATCCATGCCCGAGGCAGGATCGAACCTGCGACAGTAGCTGTCGCGCGGTTCCAGACTGTAGCGCCCACAACCGCTCGGCCACCCTGGCCGGCTACGATTACCAGTAATACATATTTATTAACTGAGAATAGCATGCATAATCTGATGAATTGAGATCAGTTATAAATGAAATAAGAAACGTGCGAGTCCAGAAATTGACTGATGTATATCTGTTAGAGCGAGCATTATAACTTGCGTCAACGAACAGTGAAAAAGAATAAATATCAGAATGCTTCAGAAAGTGATCACACAAATACAGAGTTGTGAAACATACATTCCTTAATTAGAATACGACAATACCCGTAGGAACCAAAGGACAATACTAGGAAAGTGGAAACTGCCTATTGTTGAAATAATTTTTAAATGGGGGAGGAAGAAAACGGTAAATCTTGCGAAGACATTTCATTCCTAATCTTGCTAGGAAAACAATATATGTTTTGCACTCAAGATCTATACTAATATAATAATTAATGTTTGAACACATGATGTAAAATAATGGTAGTATCAAAAATCAAGTTGATTACTTACAGGATACTTAAAGCATTTGATATATTCATATGTCTCGATATCTCTTAATTCATATGTAGATGGTATGTTACTTTAATTCAAAAAATACTAGTAATTACTCAAATTCTGTGATAAATCTGTCGCGATCGTTTTATTCTCTGACGCTCATGCAATAGTATGTCAGTAAGTAGTCTTGACAAATAGCTCCTCAACATTAATTGCTTACAGATGAAATATTGTAACTCAGTATCACGACTAGGAGGAATTTAGCTATGGCGTTCAACTGGAAACCTAGGTGTAATGCAGCAATTGTCGACACAAACGTTCAAATCGGTTAACTTGTTTGTGCACTCTACCTTTTAAAGGTTAAATGTGTATTGGAGATAAAGAACCTATATTTGTATCATAGGCACATTATTTAGAATTCAAAATAAAACTGAGACGATCGGAGCCCAGGAAATGAAGGAGAGGTATTTATGTATTTTCTTTTGTTCTAAAATAGAAAACACATTTCTCCTCAGGATTATGTATGCGTTTTGCATTTACCTACATTTTTATTAATTTTCTAAAAATGTGCTGTCATTCATTTTTCGCGACTATTTGTCTGACCGTTCAGCATTATATATTAAACATTTTCACGCAGTTGGCAAACAAGGCACTACAAATGCAGTAGCTTAAATACTCCCAGTTCAGACGGCTTGTCTCAAGAATAGCATATTGAGGATCATAGCCCAAGGCTCTGGTAAACAAGGAATAATTTAGTAATCGTTTATTCAAAAACAAAGAACGTCCAAGAAAGAATATAAGTAACAGAATGACAGTACCTTGTGATAATGCGGAAACTGAGATTGTCAATAGTGAGGTTGCGTGAGAGGGGAAGTCACTTCCAACTTGAAGTTCTCAGTGAGCCTTCGGAGAGTATGGACGTGGAAAAGCACGACTCTGCCAGCGGCAAGAGCTAAATTTTCGTGTTTACTTTGTGTGAGGTGACGTAACCAAAATGTAAGTTACTCTTCCTAGAGTTAACGGCCTATAGTCACAAGGGACGGAGGTGATGGTGACAATATGAAGGGTGGTGGACTGAACAGTGACCATATTATTACGCACGGTGATAATGGACGCTTTAAATACTGTGAACAGAGCCGACAGAACCAGTACCAAATGAAGACATCGAGATGAGAAGCCTTGACAGGAACACACAGACAACTAGTAGCAAAGGAGTGGATCCGATGAAGTTCCTTGTGTAGATGCATAACGACGCAGTGGATGCTGCTCTAATTGCAGTATATCATATGAATGCGATAGCATAACGTGCAGAACTGGTGGGTGGCAGAAGCAAAACAAGAGTAAAGTGTGATGGTTAGCCGGTTTTATTGAAAGCAAAGGTTACAATATAGAAAATAAATGGTCTATTTTCTGAAGATGAAATTTTGGAAGTTCTCCAGTACACCGCACTTGTAGCGAAAATAAAACCTCCACTATACTTATACAGTAAGCGGGAATGTTTCCAAAAGGCCTAATCCAGTATGCTTAATAACACTGAAGGCCCAGAAACACAGACTACGTTTCTGACCGGTGAGTAACATGCTACGTGAAGCTTTGTCTAACCTCTGTCTTTCTATATGTAAACAGCCTGAGATTTAAACGCAGAAGTAATCATTGTCAAGCAAGTCCGGACGTACGCAGCGGATGGCAGACCATAAGCGACAAGCCTGCCTTCCTTGTCTACATATCAGAGTGCTTCCCAGTAACGACAGTAGCTTTGCCCACAATTCATCTGTATCCCATTCAATACAATTAAATGGTATATCCAATTAAAACCAATGAACCCGGTAAACAGTATATTGTATTTTACCATCATTGTGTGGGAGATATATCCAGTACCGCACATACCAAGTAGTGGATGCAAAGTATCAACCTGAAACCTTCTTTTTATAACACTCTAGCTCTTTATGTGTGCTATCAAATGAACAGTAAATTACTGTTTTACCTTACAATATAATGTTATGGATTGCCCGATGTATAAGGAATAATAAATACAGGTTACTTTTCTTTATGAACGAGCAGCATATAGCGATCGATTTGCGCAGTAAGTGGGAGGGGGTTAGCTCCATTGACGGATAGCCCAATATCAGGTTTTAACACCTTGAGCGGTTGCTGACAACATGTATAGAGGAAGAGTGCTTTTCATTAAACATAGTAGTCCACGTCAGATTTTAAATTTAGAGCTTCCTCCTGCAGAATTTCACAATTCAGGTGTCTGCATACTCTGATACTGGAAACATTGACAAAATCTTTATATTCATATCACAAGCCAATATGTCCAAGAAAGATCTGTGTACTCTTATCGTTGCTTTTCATTGAATTCCAAGATGTAGCTCTTAGTTCAGTTTCCCGTCCATGTCCATGAGTAGCCATTTACTTAATAGCGCAGTTCGTCTGCGGACGAAAATGTCGAAACGCGCAGTGGTGTGGAAATGGATGTAATCATACAACTGAATGTAGGAAGTGATCCTAAAGATAAATTCAGTGCGATATTCCTTATCTGTAATGACGACTCATATTCCGTAACTATATGCATTAAAATAATGAAAAATATTAACGAATGATGACAAATATTTCTCGCGGAAAACTGTTTCTACAAGTGACACTATAAGCTTAAAAACGAAGTTACTAAGTAGTCAATGAATGTAGGAAATGTATCTTATATGTTATCTGTTCCTGTCTCTTCAACAGTTATCATAAGAGAAATACCGTTGATGGGTGCAAATTAGTGGGAAGAGAGGGACAGAGGTTCAATAAATTTAGGTAAAAATAGTTGTTCATTTACTTAAATATAATTTCACAAAGAAATACCAAGGATTAACATTTTAAACCCATCAGAAGATCAAGGCCAGTAGTCCCAAAAAGTAGTACTTAAATAAATAGATAAATTTTTTAAGTATTTAATTAGTAGAAATATACTTTTTATTCATGTCTTCTTCAAATAAGATATGATATTAAACTGTAAAAAGTTTACCACTCTTTTGTGGTTCATGTCTAAAATAAGGCTGAAAAAGTATGTGAGTCAAACCACTGAGACCCGGAGACTGAGGGAAAACATTTATAAAACTGATGGAACTATCCTAAGACTTGGGTCACTCTGTTGTCTCACAGCAAAAGAAACCACTCAGATCTGGAGAGTGAGAGAAAAACTTCACATGGATGACGTGTCAGGGGACATTAGTTTCAGACGACTGTTCCATTCGACTGAGAAAATTTATTGTACTGTGGCAGGGAAGATCCAATCCCAGGTGCGCGCATAAGCCATTGCTACACGGATTCGTGCGATACTCAAGGAGTGCCAAAAGGCACAGTATGACAACACCCAGTACATCTTTCAGCAAGCCTCGCACTACGGAGCCATATCCTGTAACATCCATGCTCAACTGAGGCACGGCGTCTTAGTCCTGACGGAAAAGGCGAAGGCAAGGAGAACTAATAACATATGAGACACCAAAGTGGAGTAAGTCCGCTGACTGCTCCAAAGAATGAAGACAAATGACTGTCTCGCCGGCTGCTCTCACGTTATGTTCAGCTTAATTTTCGCCATTTCAGAAGCCTCAGTCTCAGTGTCTGGTCATCCGGTCTGCTTCTCTTATTCCATGGGAACACGAGCCTCACCATTGGCAGGATAGCCTGGTTGACGAATGGTGATAAACTACGTGCTGGGAGAGAGAACACTTTGCCTCTAAGACTGTGGCCAACTGGCTGAAGCAGAACTTAGCTACTGCAGTCTGCCAGTGCTGTTGGTCATTTCCATGACTGACAGGAGAAGTGGATGGGCATGAGTCTTCTCTGGTGAAGGGCTGTAACAAGTGTACTGGCTTCCAGGCTGTGCCTGATACAGCCTCCCTCGCTATGCGTGACACTGCCTCCATGGGTGTAAGCTTTGTTGAGTCGTGGGCTTCTACCTTCAATGCAAGCACCCTCCATGATATGTTGTCAGCACACGCATAAGTACGTGTAGATCTTCTAGAGTGCTGGGGCAGGCGGCACAAGAACTGGTGAGCCATGGTAGGCTTGGCCCTACAATCTCCTGCCAAGGCCACCTGCGTGGCTTAACTCTTGGGGACCTGACCTGCACAACGGCCACAGCTGACACAACGTTGTATCACATTCCTTGTGCGGACCTAAGAGTGTGCTTCTGTACGCCTTCCGCCACGCTGGAGGATACAGTCCGTAGTGTAAAGTCACAAGTAATAAACATGTGTTCAGACACCTCTGTGTCTCTAATGCGTTAGGGCGTATGTCAGCCACCTTCACCATCTCCTAAGCTTGACCTTCGGCACCTGTACTTCCTCCTACTCCGGTGCTCCGCATCCAGTTTCACTAAAAATCTTAATCCGAGGGGAGAACATCACAGAACGAAAAACCAATCGACTGGTTGATTGGCTGTAAATACTCATAGGCTGTGTCAACAGTATGTAGGTTCATTTTCAAGGACATTCAGAAAAGACAGAATACTACGACTGAAAGTAAAAATGAAGTTATAGTGATATAGTAACTAAATCAAAAGCAGCCTGTTCCAAAGTGGCCAATTGTATTCATTCACGATATTTAAATCTGTTGCTAAATAGCATCTGGTACAATATCCCTCCATCCACTTTATTTTATCATGCTTGGATACTTTTTTTTCGTGCTGGCCTAAAAGTGGCTGAGAAGTTACTGATCAGAATTGTTGATTTCATCGAAAAATGAGGTCATTCACTGCGTAATGATAGTTTCTGCGACGATGCGGTGGAAATTTCTAAATGTCTGAGGCATAGTACTGCCTTCAAATTACCCTCAGTAATGATGAATCCCGTCCGAAGTCGGCACACGGTACCGTTACACCACATGGTTTATCCACTTCAGTGCTGAACTATACAGCTACACGTCAGTTTATTACAAGCTATAGGTTAAGTAAAACGCCGTCATGTTCATCTGTCGCTTTTCTTTATTTGCAGTCCTCTCTCTCTCTCTCTCTCTCTCTCTCTCTCTCTCTCTCTCTCTCTTATCAACATTACACTACCGTTCTAAATATCAGAAGTTTTTTGTTTTTAACTTTTTTTAAAATTGATATGCTTGTTAACAAACTAACTTGATAATCAATGCCACTGCACTTAGCTCCTACGATTTCAGTGCTAAATACGTATTACTTAAGTACTTAGATATATTTTTGGTTCACGACCTACGACGCATTATGGAGTCGAATTTGGGCAATATCTGATCTTATAATTGTGATATGGGGCTTTCTGTTCACCATCATCCCCGAGGGCACCCACGATTACCAATGTACGACGTGACTACATGATTAAGTCGTATAACTCGGATTCCAGGCTACACAGAATGGTATACCTTTATATATAAGAGAACAATTCAGCAGAGCCGTCCTGTTAACTTGTACCATGCTAAAACCTTGTGACACTGAAAATTACGTTACTAATCGGTACAAGAATTTAAAAAAAAAAGGTTCAGGATAAATTGTATTTTTATGTTTTTTATATCTATAAACCAATTCGCAGCTTATATTCTAAGATGAATCCTGATCCTTGAGCTGATGAAACGCGTCAGTTTTCTTATGATCAGATTTATGTGATCAGCTTCACAAGTGTGATAGAGTCTTCTCTTATGTTGCGCATTACTACCACTTTCGTTGGTTCCATTGGTTCCATTTGTTAGATGGACAGCTAGGCAGATTAGATGACACGAGTGTTTCACTCATTCTTTGTCTTTCTTTTTAAGTGGTCGAAGTCTTCAGTCTTCTGTCGTTGCTAACCTCTGAGCCACATACAGGTACTTATTTTATTAAACAATAGCGAACATAACAGTACTTCGTAATCGATGAATATGTATGGGAATTGGACGTAGCTCGTAGCTCCCAATCTCATTCTGACCCCCGCCCCCCCCTCACTTCCCATCTCCTACTCTCCCTCTCTTTCTCTGCCTCCTCACCCTCCCCCCACTTTCTTGTGTTCGTCTCACACTTCCGCCCCTCTGAAACCATCGTCAGCCCTCTCTGTTCACCTACGCCTCCCCATCTCTCGCACCTTGAGCCTTATTTACTGTAATAGCTAATTCATATTATGTAGCAGTATTCAAACGTAGGCTGATAAGCCACAAATACAACTTTTCTGTTTCGTGTGAAATCCGACTGCGAGGAAGAGAACCAAACAGCATATTGTTCTACATGCAATTTTTGTTTATATATATTTATATAAATATTTATATGTAATGAGAAAGAACACGTATGGTAAAACTTTTTTCTTGTGGTTGAACTGTCCTTCTATCATAGTTAAAACTGACTGAGAGAAAGAAAACAAAACCACACATATTTTTAGCACAGAAAAGCGCAATATTTTTTTATGGCAGTCAGATGTAACAAAAAACTTCTACGTTGCTATTTAAAAATTGAGTGTAGCCTGTATCCAAATGAAATTTCATTAGTTCAGCGAGTACCAAATTGGTCGATAGTTAGATTTCTACTTACTGCTTCTTGCTATTATGCAGTACTATCCATTTGTATCTTACACATATAAAAATATATACACTGTGTCCATCTGAACGATTATTCGAGTAGCATGTAAAAATTTCAGTTAGATCACTCAAGAATTTTTGGAGATGTTTAGCAAAAGAACTCCCCTTTATACATGGTATTAGGGGTAGAGGTGATAAGAGGTGACTTAATATGTACCCACTTCAGTGTGTTAATTCTTTTCCTCTGTCTCTAACAGTCTTCCTGCAAACACACCATGTAACGTACTACCTGATGTTTTCCACACAGTTGTAACTGTACCTTGAAATGGACTATGCCTGTCAGTATAGACTTCCCATTCTGCGTCCATGTGTCTACACTTCATTACCTGACCTGCACCCCAGGTAAAAGTAAACATTAATAGCTTGCTCATGCCACACATACTTGGAGGTACTACCCAACCTAAATAAACACTACTCGTAATAGCTATAATTATTAGTTGAGCAAGTGAAGTAAACGTTTGAGCATTGTTCAGTGCACTGTTCTCAGTATTCAGCAGAAATATCAACACTTATACCCCGAACATCCTGTATATTACAATAATACTATTACGGTATGTACAGTGTGTTTCAAAATTACAATCACAAACGTTGAAGAGATGTGAAAGGTGGCCTGAGGGACAAAATGAAGATAGGGACCTATGTCCGGAAGTGTTATTCAGCAACGCTACAGAGCGTCAACGTTTTAGATGCGAGTGCTTCAGTGTGTTTACGTGATGATGTCGAAGACTTTCAGGGGTTATTGAAAACGATAAATGTATTAACTTGAGGTGAGAGACCCTGGTCCGGAATTGAACGACTCGAAAGTTGTGAGCAAAATTCGCCTGGTACCTCTGCAGCTGGAATACATCCACAGGTGGTGCTGTTAAGACTGTTGGGTATGCTACATTCCAGAAGTGCTATGTAGATCAAAACAGAAAAAGAGTGGTACAGATTGGCTCTGAATTGCGTACCTTAAGTAGTGTTGGCACTCGCTCAATAGAGGAGATGTGTTTCACAGTAGCAGAGATAAAGATGTTCTCGTAGCTCCTCAAATATGCGTTTTAGAGCCCATGTATTCTGGACATTTTTTCGTGTTTTGTTCAATACTATCACCTCTGAAAGAAGTCTACCCTAAAATATCAGCAACAACAATACCGGTACATTTGTATCACTGACAGAGGCGTATCAGAATAATTTTCGCTTATAATTTAGGCTCGTTCGTTTCCGAGCCAGGGTCTCTCACCTCAAATTGATTTATTTATTCTTCGCTTCACCCTTGAATGTTTGTAACGTCATCATGGAAAACCTCCTGTATATACAAAGAAATATAGCCGCCAATGCTTAATACCATCGTTGGTTGACGTTTCAGCACATGTCTTGCTGTGCTCATTTTGTTCCTCAAAACACCATCTACATGCCCTTGAAGATCGAAGGTGTACTTTTGAAACACCCTCTATATTAATCAATATATAGCTCCTGTTAGTCTCGAAGTTCGTTAGAGCATCATGTAAATACGAGAAATGTATTGGTGAATAACTCTCTGAGATTTTCGGTAACAACTTTTTCGCATTATCTGTTATAATACACTCCTGGAAATTGAAATCAGAACAAGGTGAATTCATTGTCTCAGGAAGGGGAAACTTAATTAACACATTCCTGGGGTCAGATACATCACATGATCACGCTGACAGAACCACAGGCACATAGACACAGGCAACAGAGCATGCACAATGTCGGCACTAGTACAGTGTATATCCACCTTTCGCAGCAATGCAGGCTGCTATTCTCCCATGGAGACGATCGTAGAGATGCTGGATGTAGTCCTGTGGAACGGCTTGCCATGCCATTTCCACCTGTCGCCTCAGTTGGACCAGCGTTCGTGCTGGACGTGCAGACCGCGTGAGACGACGCTTCATCCAGTCCCAAACATGCTCAATGGGGGACAGTTCCGGAGATCTTGCTGGCCAGGGTAGTTGACTTACACCTTCTAGAGCACGTTGGTTGGCACGGGATACATGCGGACGTGCATTGTCCTGTTGGAACAGCAAGTTCCCTTGCCGATCTAGGAATGGTAGAACGATGGGTTCGATAACGGTTTGGATGTACGTGCACTATTCAGTGTCCCCTCGGCGATCACCAGAGGTGTACGGCCAGTGTAGGAGATAGCTCCCCACACCATGATGCCGGGTGTTGGCCCTGTGTGCCTCGGTCGTATGCAGTCCTGATTGTGGCGCTCACCTGCACGGCGCCAAACACGCATACGACCATCAGTGGCACCAAGGCAGAAGCGACTCTGATCGATGAAGACGACACGTCTCCATTCGTCCCTCCACTCACGCCTGTCGCGACACCACTGGAGGCGGGCTGCACGATGTTGGGGCGTGAGCGGAAGACGGCCTAACGGTGTGCGTGACCGTAGCCCAGCTTCATGGAGACGGTTGCGAATGGTCCTCGCCGATACCCCAGGAACAAGAGTGTCGCTAATTTGCTGGGAAGTGGCGGTGCGGTCCCCTACGGCAGTGCGTAGGATCCTACGCTCTTGGCGTGCATCCGTGAGTCGCTGCGGTCCGGTCCCAGGTCGACGGGCACGTGCACCTTCCGCCGACCACTGGAGACAACATCGATGTACTGTGGAGACCTCACGCCCCACGTGTTGAGCAATTCGGCGGTACGTCCACCCTGCCTCCCGCATTCCCACTATACGCCCTCGCTCAAAGTCCCTAAACTGTACATACGGTTCACGTCCACGCTGTCGCGGCATGCTACCAGTGTTAAAGACTGCGATGAAGCTCCGTATATAACGGCAATCTGGCTGACACTGACGGCGGCGGTGCACAAATGCTGCGCAGCTAGCGCCATTCGACGTCCAACACCGCGGTTCCTGGTGTGTCCGCTGTGCCGTGCGTGTGATCATTGCTTGTACAGCCCTCTCGCAGTGTCCGGAGCAAGTATGGTGGGTCTGACACACCGGTGTCAATGTATTCTTTTTTTCCATTTCCAGGAGTGTACTTTTATATACCGTATATATTTTAAAAATATATAGACCCTATCTGTTCGAATGCTCGTTAGAGTAGCGACTAAAAATTAGAAGTACATCGATCAAGCGCTTTTCGAGATTTTTGGTAACAACTTTTCACCTATACTTATTATTTACAGTGTGACTATTATTGAACTACACGAAAGAAAAATTAGGTACAAACTACGGCGTGCACACTCTTTATTCAACATGTAAACGTCACTACAGATATTCGAATTTAGGTTATGACATGTCCGATATGTATGCTATCATTGTCGATGATGTGGCGCAGACGAATATGCGAAATTCTGCATAACTCGCTGAAGTGTTGGAACATCGATGCTGTGGATGACCTCCTGATCGCTGTTTTCAGCTCAGAAATGGTTTTTGGGTTATTGCTGTACACCTTTTCTTTAATACAGCCCCACAGAAACGAGTCGCATGTGTTCAGATCCTGAGAATATGACGGCCAATCTGGGTACCCAGCCCCAGACCCAGAATGATGTCCCAAAAATGCTCCTCTAGCACATCACTCAGCTGCTTCGATTTGGTCGAGCTCCATCTCTCGTGAACCACATATTTCTAAAATTAAAGTCACTTTGGATATTGGGGATGAAATCACGTCTTAAAATCTTCATGTACCGTTCGGTAGTTACCATGGCATCAAGGTACATCGCACCGATTATTCCGTAAGTGTGCATTGCTCCCCAGACAATCACCGGTTGAGGGCGAAGAGACTTCTCGATCGCAAAATACGGATTCTCAGTCCCCCAAACGCGCCAGTCGTGCTTACTGACGAATCCATCCAAATGAAAATGGCTGATAATAAGGCGCGTACGCATGCGCATATTAATTCCCATCATGTCCGGCGGCCAGCAATGCAGTTTGAAGGTCCTAACACATACCGTTCACAAGTTATGGCGATTTCATTTCATTAGTTCAATAATTGTCACCCTGTATGTAAGTCTATAGTAGGTGTAGAAAAACACGCTCGTATGTGAATGGAATGTTGTGTCAAAATATCAAAGCAATTCGTGAAGAACTATCGGAGATTTAAGATATTGAACAAACCAACATTTACATTTTTATCGATGTAAATTTTCGTATGTTTGTATACTCAAATTAAACGTGCTTCTTTTCAAACTTTATTCGTGCTCCGTCTCTAAAGTGCGTGTTGGCAACAAAAGCGAAGTACGTCAACGTAATTCAGAGCACGTGATGTTGTTTCTCTTTCATCTCCACAGAAGAATCGCAGTGTAGCGAGAGCAAGACTGAAAACCTATGGCCGTAGGCGCGCGGATTGAGCTGGCGAAAACCGTGGCTGCTGTCAGGCTGACGGGCGCCGTGTCAAAGGGCAGCGGCCATCACTCTGTCTGCAGGGCTGCGAGCAGACTGGAAAATAAAGCGGCGCGACGGGCGCACAGTGAAAATTTCATACCGCCTGCCACGGCGTCAATCCGCGAGGAAGGACGCGGGCAGCGACCGGCCGTGCCTGCCGGGCTCAAATACTGGTTGCGACGTCACGCGCACCGCCTTTCCTGTCTCCCGCCGTCCCCCACTGCGTCCCGCGCACACCAGCGAAAGCTGCACGTCGTGTGTTTGTTTCGTACGTGCCAGCACCGAGTCTCATTCCGGAGAGCGTCATGTCATACGAAGCTGTCATATTAGATTGTGGCATATGCCACGAGTTTTCCAGTCTTGACGGCAACTGTAAATGAAAACCTTCACCTGCGTACTCTGCTTCCACCAAGCCGATCTTCCACTACACACTGCCGGAAGTCCGGTTGCGACGTAGGAGACGATACCATTGTGCCTATAGGAATTTTCCAACGTAAAAAAAGAAACAAACAATCTTAGGTTGCAGAGTGCTCTCTATTTTAACATAATAACGACGCGTTTCGCCCGGAGAGGACAACATCGGTTTATCTGAAAATACAGTGAGGAGCCAAAGAAATTTCTACACTTGCCTGATATCTTGCAGGGGCCCCGCTAGTCAGCAGAAGTGCTGCAATACAACATAGCACGGACTCCAGTTATGTCTGAATCCGTGTTGTAGGAATTGACACCACGAATCCTGCAGGGCTGTCCATAAATCCGTAAGAGGACAACGGGGTGGAGATCTATTCTGAACAGCACGTTGCAAGGCATCCCAGGTATGCTCAATAATGCTCATGTTTGGGTAGTTTGGTGGCCACCTGAAGTGCTCAAACTCGGAAGAGTGTTCCTGGAGTCACACTGTAGCAACTCTGGACGTGTGGGGTGTCGCATTGTCCTGCTGGAATTTCTCAAGTCCTTCGGAAGCATGTGATCAGAAAGGATGCCAACGTACGTGTCATCTATCACAGTCGTATATAGGCGTATCACGGGTCCCATATCACTCCAGCTGCACGCGCTCCACACCATTACAGCGTCTCCACCAGCTTTAACAGTCCCCTGCTGATATGCAGGGTCCATGGATTCATGAGGTTGTGTCCATTCCCGTACACGTCTAATTTCACGTATAATTTCAAACGAGACTCTTCCGACCAGGCAACATGTTTACAGTCACCAACAGTCCAATGTCGGTGTTGACACGATCAGGGAAGGCATAAAGCTTTCTGTCGTTTAGTCATGAAGGGTGCACAAGTGGGCCTTCGACTCCGAAAGCCCATATCGATGATGTTTTGTTGTATGGTTCCCAAACTGAACTTGTTGATGACGCAGCCTTGAAATCTGCAGCAGGTTGCGGAAGGGTTGCATTTCTGTCACGTTGAACGATTCTGTTCAGTCGTCGTTGGTCCCGTTCTTGCAGGATCTTTTTCCGGTGGCAGCGGTGTCGCAGATTTGACGTTTCACCTGATTCCTGATATTCACGTAACACTCGTGAAATGGTCGCCCGGAACGTCCCCACATCATCGCTACCTCGGAGATGATGTGCCCCATTGTTGGTGCGCGCCGATTATAACACCAAGTTCAACCTCGCTTAAATCTTCATTACCTGCCATTATAGCAGCAGTAACCGATCTGACAACTTCGCTGGACACTTGTCGTCTTATATAGGCGTTGCGACCGCACCGCCTTATTCTGCCTGTTTACATATCTCTGTATTTGAATACGCATGTCTATACTAGTTCCTTCGGCGATAAGAGGACGATGATATTACAATAAATCCGACGTGGTCCTATCCTGGGCTATTACAAAAGCAAAATAAGATTCAAAAACCGTCCGAATTGAATTACACAGAGAAACGTAATGTAAATCGCGTCAAAATATAAGAAATTTTATGCCAAAAATCATCTGGCAAGAAGGTATGATACCGCATAAAACGTACCAAAGGGCAATCTATATGGAAAAAATAAAAACAATTACAGAAGTAAGATGACAGGGATTAGTCGTGAGTAGAGAGAGGGGAAACCAAAAAATGCATATTACCTCATGAAGGTGACGACTGGCATAGCATCGGAGAACAGGACCTTTGCGCGCAAACTGCAAACAACCATAAACTACAACGGCCCTACAGGACCGTCCGTATTCAGATAGTGCGCACATGTGGATGATAGAAGGTCATGCAAAATATTGGGCCAGTGGTAATGACACTCTCAATGCGGCGATGCCGCCTGGTGCACTGTATGACGTCGGCGTAAAATTCAAATACTAATGGATAAATTAAAAAATAAATAAGGCATAACATAGCATACGGAAATTTACATAACGAGGTCATGCCAGATCGAAAGCTGTGCACAGAGTCATACCAATCCATTATGCTCAAAAGCAGTGTCAAAATGAAATAAAGTATATAGAGGAACAAAATAAAGACTAGACTACTAATATAAGGTTAAAAGGTAACAATGTCAAAAATATAGCTGTATATACAAGACAAGCGATCAAGGTCACGGTAATAAATAGCTAAAACTACTAAACAGTTTAAAAACGGGAAACATGCAGTCGCAGAAAACCTAATTCTTGTTTGATAACTGATCATTGACTAACATATCCCTCTTAGCGACTGTTCTCTAAATATCAGCAATAGGAGAGTACAGTACCGCCACACCAAGATGCAATGGAATAATTTTTATAGGAGAGTCGGAGCGCCAGAAGTCTGAGGGCAAATGTACAATTGGTAATTGCTTCAAGGGCTAAAGGGCCTAGAAATGTGACGTATAGCATATACACAGGCAAGCAGTTCAACTATTATGTCATAAATTTTCGGGTGTGACTTAGCAATGTTTATTCTTTCGATATTTGACTAATAACCGTGAGCTGAATTGCTGATTCAAATTAAGCGGCTTGACACAATGATCTACTGTGAAACAAATTCTCGCGCTTATAACTTAGGCTGAGGTATAGCCTACAGAGTTGGAAGAGCTATTCAGTAAAAGTAGATATACAAAACATCTGATTAAGAGATCTGTGACAGCGATATCGCCACACCAACACACCGAAGAACAAGAGGAAAGGGCCTTTCTATAATGAGGTGTCAAAAGTTACGGGATGCCTGCAAATATAGTATCGGTCCTCCTTTTTCCCAATGTAATCGAACAACTCGGAGTGGCATGGACTCAAAAGACGTTGGAGGTCCCCAGCAGAAATACCGATCCATGCTACCTCGATAGCCGTCTATAATTACGAAGGTATTGCTCGTGCGGTATTTTGTGCACTAACTAACCTCCTGCTTATGTCCCATAATTTTTCACTGCGGTTCATGTCGCGTGATCTCAGAGCCCAAATCATTCACTCGAATTGTTCAGAATATTCTTCAAACCAGTCTAGAACAACTGTGGCCCGCTGACATCGAGCATCGTCATGGCGACAATGAGCGCGTGAATGGCTGCAAGTAGTCTTCAGACAGCCAAAGGTAAGTACTTTCCAGTCAACGATCTGTTCGTTTGGACCAGAGGACCAAATGCATTTCACCTAAACACAGCACAAACTAATATGGAGCCACCACCAGCTCGTATAGTGACTTGTTCAGAACAACTTAACAGATAATTGTTTCACAAGGTTTGCTCTGGCCATCACTTCCCTACTCTGCCTCAAATGCATACATTTCAGCTCGTAAATCGAGAAATTCAGTAATAAGTCCTCAATTCAACCGGTCTTCCATTAATCCAATCTCCTGTTTACTTACCAGCGGAATGTTGTCTCTGCAGATTCCAAGAAAATCTGATACATCAGACAGCTTATGCACTTCACTCCTGGCGTCCTCGAAAATATTTAGAATTTTAAAGTGATAAATTACGCTGTCTGCGAAATTATGTAACACGCTTTTACGTGCTTTCCTAGAAACTGGTTTAATAAACATCCAAAATAGAAAAACATTGGAAGGGTGTTTGAAACCTCTTAAATAGCCAATCATTCTGCATTTGTCTTATCAAACAATGCGTTAGCCTGTTTAATTATATAACTATATATTCATTAATAATGACTCTCCTTTGAAAATTAGGTTTGGCAGCCAATGAAGCAGCTCTGTATACAATTTCCCAGCATGTGCTAGTTTTATGTCTAGTATCTTTCGCACAGATTTACCAAACACAATATTCTTCATCAGTTAAAGAAAAAATTCTCAAACTCTGCTGGCACTCAAACGTTTCTGCTCGTTGATCTCAATGTATGGCTTCATCCAGGAAGCTTTTGTAAGTGATAAAATTATACGAACCTCCTTAGCAGCAATTTACAAAACATACATTGTTTCTTATTTCTGTAGAGAATAACGTACTGTAGGGTTTCTAATCATATAAAGTTGAAATTAATTTTTTACCTTCTTACTGTCAGACAGTAGTGTTCTTTAAAAATATGAATGTAAGATAAATCTGAATGTAAATCTTGAATACAGTTGGATTCTTGGAGAACCAACTTCTAAACCATATCGCATCTCAGAATCTTATAGCACGTTTTCCAAAATGTTTCAATACTCTCCTGAGAAAGTCTTACAAAACTAGGCACTGAAAGATACTGTAAGACTGTCCAGGTGTATATCTAATCTCATCAAGATACACACTGCGGTGTCTCCTAATATCGTATCGGACCTGCTTTTGCCCGGCATAGTGCAGAAATGAGACGTGGTATGGACTCAACAAGTTGTTGGAAGTTCTTTGCAGAAATATTGAGCCTTGCTGCCTCTATAGCCGTCCATAATTACTAAAGTGTTGCCGGTTTAGGATGCTGAGCATGAACCTCCCTCTGGATTATGTCCCATAAAGCTTCAATCAGGTTCGTGTCAGGTGATTTGGGTGGTCAAATCATTCGCTCGGATTGCCAAAAATGTTCTTCACATCAATAGCGAACAGCTATGGACAGGCGACATATCACCGTTTGCGAAATGAAGTCCATTAATGGCTGAAATGTCCTCCAATTATCTGAAAATAACAATTTCGATTCCCGGCGGGGTCAGGGATTTTCTCTGCCTCGTGATGGCTGGGTGTTGTGTGATGTCCTTAGATTAGTTAGGTTTAAGTATTTCTAAGTTCTAGGGGACTGATGACCATAGATGATAAGTCCCATAGTGCTCAGAGCCATACCAACAAATCAATTGTTTTACTACGTTCTTCGGAACATATCTTACACCTATGGATGTGCCTTCCGTGGTAGTACGCTATGCCAGGTGTGCAAAAACTGGTAACAACAATCATTTTCTGTGTGTCGTGAGGTCACTATTGGTGTCACTTACAAAGCAGGAACACACATACGAGTACTACAGCACCTTGGTGTGATCTGATACTCTTGTGGGAACTAACATAAACCAGTACGACGCATAGTGATTCAGCTTCTACAGATGTTTAGTGCGATCAAGGCAATACCGATATATACGTAGCAACAACCCTTAACCACTCACAAAAGGGCAGTGGGAAGAATACTTACCACCATAATTTTTTATACTTAGGTTCTGCGCAAACATGTGAGAGTACAGGTTCTGCATTTGACGTAAACATTTTGTTCGTTCATAGTGAAAACACTGTATTGTCTCATGTTTTTGAATATGGGGCAAATAACTTGTGTACGTTTCAACATGGGAGTTACACTGTCATCGGCTGTTTCATGTTAATGGTCGATAAAATACGAGGCTGTGATTGCGAGATCTAAGTTAATATTTGTATTTTCTTAAAAGCTCTCTGATTGGCAAATAGTCGCTTTAGAATAAGTTGAAAATAACTTCATTGGTCACTAAAATATTGTGGTATGATTGGAGAGGATCAGAATGGTAGGGGAAGAAGGGGAGGAGGAGCACATGCGAGGGGTATGGAGGAGCGTGATGATATCGTGGAAAGATGGCGAGGTTTTGTGATGTCATAATGATCAAGACTGGCAACATGCCAAGACAACAAGTATGGCTTCTTGGATTGTGACGTCTTGCTTTCCCCTTACGGCTGTATGACCTTCGAGCATACAGCTCAATTACGGAGTGGGTCAGGTAGTACTTTCCTATACCACTGATGTCGATGTAGATCAAGAAAAAGCAAATCCAACATGCGTTCTTGAACATCGAATCTTAATCCTTACACAGTGATTTCACGAAGTGGCACCATTATACTCAAGGGACCATAAATTATTTTAGATTTATTGTAGTTGATGACGGTCTGCACTCCCTTCTGAATTAAAATTCTCATGTATTTGAATCTATCAAATCGCCCTGGCATCGTATGGGTATCATTATCTATGGCCATGCGGACTGTTCACGATACGTGTAAATGTATACAAAACCTCCTTCACGAACCAGTCCATCTATTAGCCTTCATATACAGACAGAGAGACGTGTTGGGTCACTTTATAATACTAATAGTTACGATATGGTTAATCTTCTCTGCTCTCAGGAGTTAGGGCGATTGTCTGGTGTTCGTCTTGATAGATATCGCCAACTCTCTAGCTGGTCAGCCTTTAGCTCTCATCATTGCTACAAAATTTTGCTCCAAATGGCAATTAAATATAATACTTAAATATGTACATCTTCATTACTATCAAGAAAAAAGTATATACATAAACAAACCATGTGATTCAGTCGATCGATTAGTAAAAGCCGAATCACAAGATCTACAAGCCGTTGCTAAGATTAGCACTTACATACAGACAGGAAAACGAGTTGGAGGACCTTATAATCTGTACAGATTACTCAGTAATACGATGAATTCTTTTCGGGAAATCACCTGTGTAATGTGTTCTTTTTGGAGTCAAATTACGAGACGATTTAGCTCTGAGCACTATGCGATTTAACTTCTGACTTAACTTCGCCTAGAACTTAGAACTAATTAAACCTAACTAACATAAGGACATCACACACTGTAAGCGCTCTGTATGAAAATCACTGGCTGTGATGTGTGCAGTCTGTGGCTGGTTTGCATTTTTGTCTGCCATTGTAGTGTTGGGCAGCGGCAGCTGGATGCTAACAGCGCATAGCGTTGCACAGTTGGAGGTGGGCCGCCAGCAGTGGTGGAGGTGGGGACAGAGATGGCGGAGTTTTGAAATTTGTAAGAATTGGTGTCACGAACTGATATATATATATATATATATATATATATATATATATATATATATATATATAATGACTATTAAGGTATATACATTGTTTGTTCTCTATTAAAATCTTTCATTTGCTAACTATGCCTATCAGTAGTTAGTGCCTTCAGTAGTTTGAATCTTTTATTTAGCTGGCAGTAGTGGCGCTCGCTGTATTGCAGTAGCTTGAGTAACGAAGATTTTTGTGAGGTAAGTGATTTGTGAAACGTATAGGTTAATGTTAGTCAGGGCCATTCTTTCGTAGGGATTTTTGGAAGTGAGATTGCGTTGCGCCAAAAATATTGTGTTTCAGTTTAAGCACAGTCGTGAAGAATTTTTCTAAGGGGACGTTTCAACACATCCATGCCCAAGACAGGATTCGAACGTGCGACCGCAGCGGTCGCTCGGCTCCAGACTGTAGAGCCAAGAACCGCATGGCCACTCCGGCCGGCGCGAGATCATTTATATTATCTTTTGTGGAAGTGTCTGTATCCTGTCGGAAGATATTGATATCCTGCTTTGGGTTACATCCTACATCTACAGGAATCACAGCAAGCAGCTCAATGCGAACGCTGAGAAGTTGGTGTCGTGGTTTGTCTCAGAACGTAGAGGTAGGAGACTTCAGCAATCTGTAAAACGGTGTTGACTGCCGTCTGTGGCAGATGGAATGACAGAGGTACTAGTGTTTCGGAACACCTCAGTCAGGCTAGCAGCCGATCTCATCGTGTTCCCATATTGAGGATCAATAGAAACATGTCTCCAGGTGGAAAATATCACTCTTGTTGCTACACCAGGTGGATAGTCTTGTCCAGCCATGCCGCCATCCAGGCGAACGGTTGCTTGAGACATGCACAGCTCTAAGGACGCAGTGCGGTGGTTGGCAGTATTATCCTTTGGATGACATCCAAGAGACGTGTAAAGGTAATCGGTATCACTGTGGCTACTCAAGACTCCACGATCAATATTGCGGACTACCTACAATCCTTCTCACCTGGTGCTTTCTTCGACTACTATGAAGCCTCCCAGTAGAAGAAGCGTGTGTGTTCAAAGCGAGAAACGTGCTAAATTGGTTGGAGGAATGCGATAGAGTACTCACGTTCATATCTGAGCAAAGAAATTCGCCCGAGCTGAATACGATGCATCACGTCAGTGAAGATTTTTCTCTGTTCTTTGAGTCATTAGTCTTCTGACTGGTTTTAAAAAAATGGTTCAAATGGCTCTGAGCACTATGGGACTCAACTTCTGAGGTCATTAGTCCCCTAGAACGTAGAACTACTTAAACCTAACCAACCTAAGGACATCACACACATCCATGCGCGAGGCAGGATTCGAACCTACGATCGTAGCGGTCTCGCGGTTCCAGAACCGCACGGCCACTTCGACCGGCCTGACTGTTTTCAAGCCCTCTCCATGAATATCTCTCTAGTGCAAATCTTCTCATCTCGGAGTAGCACTTTCAGCCTACGTCGTCAATTGTCTCTTGGATGTATTCCAATCTCACTCTTCCTGTATAGTTCTTACTCTTTCCAGCTTCTTCCACTGCGTCGGAAATCCTTCCCTGATTTCCTGACAGACACTTGTTCCTCCTTTTTTTCTGTGTTTCCCACATATTTCTTTCGTCGCTGATTCTGCGGAGAACCTTCTCATTTCATATCTTATAAGCTCACCTAAATTTCACCAATCTCCTGTAGCAGCACATCTCAAATGCTTCGATTCTCTTCTGTTGCGGTTTTCCCATAGTCCACGTTTCACCACCACTCAAAGCTGTGCTCCAAACGTACATTCTCAGAAATTTCTTCTCGTATTTGGTGCTAGTACACTTCTCTTGACCATGGACGGGTTCGAGCGCTAACTCGGAACAAGTCATTCGCCGGAAATTTATGGAAACTGCGTGACCTGTGCTTAGAGACACGGTGCCATAAACTTCAAAAATTTGTCAAATGCAGACCACGCAGAATCACTGATGTATTGAGTTCCAAAGGTGTACCAACATGGTGTTAAGTTAGTCGCCATAACGTTTGGCCCAACAGAACATATTCTTAACACATACATATTATAATGGATGTTATAAGAAATGAAGAAGCGTTGGTATATTTGGAAACACTGTAACACGCCCGGGGGGACAAATGGGTGGGGGGTACTTTAAACTGTTTGTCGTTTCTGCTTTTCTTGACCGTCCACACGACGTACCTGACAATCCAACGGCGGTCGTATTGTTCTGCTCCACGGTGCTGTTGGCTTGCCTGAAATTATCTATCGAAATATGCAAGCGGGTTTACGGGAGCCGCTCAACGTTAAAACAAAACTCTGTTGAAAAATGGTTCAAATACACAGGATGTTGGATAGAGTTGTGGCAATGAAAAGATTATCACAAAATGAAGGAATGTAAGAATTTAGCTGAAAGACTGATAACTTAAACAAAAAGTTTCTGCAATGAATTATTGAACCAAAAATACACACATTTTTACTTCAGTTGTGTACGGAGGACTAAGATGGACTTGCCTACTTGAAATACAGCTTTTCGTTTTCTACATTTCTAAAGGAATTCCCTATGTTTTCTTTCGTCGTAGCAGACTTTAAATAATCTGTATGGAGCAGTTTATTACTCATGTTTTGCTGTGCTCAGCAGAAGGTGTCCACAGATTCTTCCTGCTCGGCGATTTTTCTGTGTTCCCCCCGTGAGACGAGTGTTTGACACCGACATTTCACGAGTCCGGGTGACAAAGCTGCCGGACTTGGCATACGGCGCCCACTGTCAGGCACCTGGTACCGCCGTTCTCTAGCTGCAAAAATAGTAAACGCGGCCACATGCACAGTTACTCGTTCTAACATCGAAACTCAGATAGTTGAAAAGAGTTGTTCAGCCTACACAATGGAGAAAGATCATAAAGTTATTTCTTATACTTCACAATATAAATGTAAACTATTTTCGTAATGTTATCGAACATTCGCAGTTATTCTTTTCGTTACGAAACATTTTAGTCCTTTCGTTGTTAAACATCCACGTAATTAATTTTTACTATATGGAGTGACAGATTAATTTATTTATTCAAGTAACATAAATGCTGCCAAAGTTTCCATCTTGTCATGAACTACCGAGAGACATCAGATATTACGCTTAACAATGATTTGGCGAATCACTTCTGAGATGCTGAACTCTGCAGCGGTTTATGATGATCACTTGTCTGTTCCAAATGAAACAGTTACGGGCACTTTGACACAAAACCTTCTATGTACTTTCTTTTAGAACAATAATCGGCCCAAATTTTAGAACGAGTGCTGCCATTGTAATCTATGGCGTTCCGTCTCCACATTACGAATGACTGATATTAACACAAGTTTCACCTAGCCTCACTATAATTTCGAATGTCGTACCGATGCTCCGCTGACAGATATGTATCCTATCCATTAACATTTTAGGTCCGTTTACAACTCAACAGCTGTAGCCTGTCTTCGACCACTGTAAACAATGCAGGTTCGCTACCTTTAAAAAATCGTCTTCCTGAAGCAATTCAGATAGTGTTGGATGTCCCATTCGCTCTTCCCTTATAACAGCTACATACAAGGTGGACAGAAACAGACCCAAAAGCTTGTAGCTGTGTTGCAGGATAGGCTGTCCTGAGAAATAATTGTTAAGGAAAAAATGTGGTGCAGTACACAGTTTTCGAGTTAATTACATCTACATCTGCATCCACATGGATACTCTGCCAATCACATTCATGTGTCTAGCAGAGGGTTCATCGGACCACCTTCACAACTCTCTATTATTCAAATCTTGTATAGCGCCTGGAAATAACGAACACCTATATCTTTCTGTAAGAGATCTGATTTCCCTTATTTTATCATGGTGATCGTTTCTACCTACGTAGGTTGGCGTCAATAAAATATTTTCGCATTTGGAGGAGGAAATTGGGGGTGATTGGAATTTCGTGAAAAGATTGCTCCGAAATGAAAAACGCCATTGTTTTAATGATGTCCATTCCAAATCCTGTTTCATTTCAGTGACACCCTCTCCTCTATTTCGCGATAATACAAAACGTACTGCCCTACTTTGAACTTTTTCGATGTACTCCATCAATCCTATCTGGTAAGGATCTCACACCATGTAGCAGTATTCGCAAAGAGGATGGACAAGAGTAATGTAGGGGATTTCCTTAGTAGATTTCTTACATTGTCTAATTGTCCTGCCAACAAAACGCAGTCTTTGGTTAGCCTTCCTCACAACAATTTCTATGAGTTTATTCGAATTTAAGTTGTTCGTAATTGTAATCCCTAGGTACTTAGTTGAATTTACGGCCTTTAGATTTGACTGATTTATCGGGTACCCGAAGTTAAATTGATTCTTTTTGCACTCATGTGGATGACCTCCACTTTTCGTTATTTGGGGTCAATTTCCAATTTTCGCACTATACAGATATCTTTTCAAATACGTCTTGCAATATGCTTTCGTCTTTTCATGACTTTACTAGTCGATGAACGGCAACGTCATCTGCAAACAACCTAAGGCGAATGCTCAGATTGTCTCCCAAATCGTTTATATAGATAAGAAACAGAAAAGGACCTATAACACTACCTTTTTAATTAACTTATCTGATATATTCTTTTATTAAATTTTGAATAGTTGTGCCATTTATTTTGTATGAAAAATTGTTGTATTTAATTCATGCTTAGGAGATATTATCGTCACAGTACTGAGTCCGAACCCTGAAGACGATTAAGGAGAGGGATATTTCCAAATGACAAGTAGTCCCAAAACTTATACTTCTTAGTTTGCAGTTTGGCACTATAGAATCAACTGCAAATTTTTGCAGTTAGTTTGCGAAATATCGTGATACTAGGCACAAGAGCCGAAGTAAGAAAATGCAGGATAGGTCTACATTCGCAACAAGAGGGTGTAATTTTACAAAGACGTAATGTTAGATAAGTAAAAGTTATTATTCATGATGTTTGATGCAAATTATAAGTGTGGCTTAGAGGATCACCGTAATACAGAATGACATACAGGTAATACGAAAACAGTCGAAATAATCAAGGAGAAAAACATCTTTCAAATTATTCATTCACTTAGTGCCCAAATTGATAATAAACACACTCCTACATAGAGATGTCAATAATAGTTTTAACTGAATCTTCGTATACTCACTGTTTTTTAATATGGCCTCGCGTTCTTTTTTTTCATTAAACAGATGCAGTATATAGATGTTTGTACTAAGCAAATTACGATACTGTAATGCTGAACTACACTTTTCTTTAAATGTGTGTTTATTAATTCTGGTGTTCTAAGTAGCAAGGCAAACTAATTCAGCCATCCTTTCGCTTTAGAATTTTTTCTTTATCCTCTAAGTGCATTTAAACTGCCTCACCTAGTTATTCAAGAAACTTCATCCTCATCCAATTTTTACAACAAATTATAAGAGATGTAAGTCTTACTCATAATGTAGTATATGTCACCAGTTACGTTTCTCCGAACATTTAATTCTTACTTTTGTTTTCATGTCATATCAGATTCTTCCAAAATAATCTTGATGTGTATTCGAATTATAGTTACATGATCGGGATATAAAACTATAAGAATCTGAAGGAATGTCTAATCATTTCCTTGGAAGTGAAAATGGTTTTGAAGACAACCCCATTCATCTCTCTCGTAATACGATACATCAGATATCCTAATAATTTCCTTCTATAATTTAAATCTGAAAGATTTCCTTCATTACGCTCAAGTCGTTCGTCAGCTACAAATTTTAGATGACACAGTTTCAAGATTTTTTCTAATTTCTACTTAATCCTCAAAAACCATCTAGATCATTAGGAAATTAAAATTACACTTAGAATTAAATTTAAATTTGTATGTTATGTTGCTACTGGAATCTGTCATTTTCCACATCTTAATAATTAACAGGTGTTTTTCCGGCACGCACAGTTACAGGGGGTATCTGTTTACTGTTGTTGTGTGTACAACAGTTAACCTTTTTGAGCGCATATCCTTAAATATCAGAAGGAAATAATAGTAATGGTTGCCAATTTCTAAAAATTGTAGTAAGGGAACTATAAAAAGGAGAGATTGTTAACTATAAACATAATGGCGCTCTTCTCACAGGAAGTCACGCAGTTATATAATTTATTACAACTCAGAACACTACTGATTTATAGTCACTAGTTCTGAATACAAAACGATCTTCTGTGTGATAATTTCGTGAGATATGATCCATAGTGAGTGCTGACTGCTCTGTCATTGTTGAAAGTCGCGTAATACATTTTAAAAAATGGCATATTTTCGTATGCGTCGGTACAGTGACACAGGACATGGAACCGTATTTTGGATGATATGGACAGTGATGTCACGTAAACATGTGGGTATGGGAAAAACAAAGGAACTTTCAGATAAAGAGGTTTGTTGAAACGAGGTTTACTACGAACGTGTTCTATTAGAAAAATCACTGCTTACAGAATAAGCAGAAGAATACTGAACGTCATTGATGAACAGTGAGATTCAAACAGTGTATCGATGAATCATATTACTTTTCAGGATACATAAAATTGTGATGTAAAAGAACTGAACTGACTTAGTACTGATTGAGATGGAGGGAAGGTGATTAGTAACACTCAAAGGGATTCCAGTTTGCCTTTCATTAATTCTGACGGGGAAACTACAGCGATCAACAAGGCTATGAGTCTACGTGGATCAACCTGTCTCCACCTCCGGGCTCTGCTGCTAATTACGGCCTAGATGCTCGCGCCAAGTACGGCACTGTGCACTTAGCACCCTACAACCTGCAAATAACTTGGTGCCCTACTTCCACTGCTACCAGGCTCCACCTTGAGGGTCTACCGTTCAAGCCTGGGACAGTGCAGCTGCTCAGACAGCAACAGTTGTGTGGGCAAACTCCTTGCTGTTTGCCTCTGCTCAAGCAGGCAGGAACTAATACTGCTGTGAGCAGTCTCATTCACACCAGGTCCATGTCGTGATTCGGTACGCCTCATCAAAACTCGTCTCATGCTGATGGGCAGCCACTAGTCCACAGAGCGAGTAGACTACTTGGGGTTCATTTCTGAAGTAAGTGTCCATGGTGAATCACTCCCATTATTACTCAACAGCTGCACGCTGCTGAAAACTCTGACGCTCTCCACTGACAGATTTGCATCACCACTGAACGTGTACAAATTACATCAGTAGGAGACCAAAGAGAGAGCTGCCCCATTTTGTTAGTGCGGGTTGCTTATATCAGTTACAGATATGCATTCATGTACAAACTTATCATTCTCCTTTGATTAACAGGTACTTAACCTAACGTTCTCCTTTGTTTGGCAGGTACTTAACCTATTGTTCTGCTTAAATGATCCTTCCCTTTGAGTGACAGACACTTAACCTATTGCTCTCCTGCCCCTCAGGAAACCTCAACTCTTGCTAGTACAGGTACTCTTTCAGGTCTGAGTTATTGGATAGCACTCTCACTCTTATCAATTTGATTGACTACTTAATTAAATTGATCAATTAATTAATCTCTCCCCTTCTGGTATACCCCATCCCCCCCCACCATACATCCCACAAATTGGCAGGAAAAAGACTCAGTTAAAGGATCATTTGGAGGGAATTCGGTTGCTTTGTGTGCAATATTGTTTAAACACTTTAGATGATGAATACAATAATATTTAATTCTTTATGGCAATGTATGGAATTTAGCCCATTTATTTAGTTACAGATTTTGTCTAGAAATCGACTGCTGTGTATGGAATCTTGTCTAAACAACTTAGACAATATGTGGAATATTCTTTATTTAAAAAATTTAGGAGATTCAAGGCAGTGTATGGAATATATGGGAGTTGGTGGCTCTTTGGTGAAGAGGATGGATCTCATAACAGGAAATTCAAGGGTACATTGTTTATTTATAAAAAAATCAGTTTTTAGGATTTCTATTGCTCATCAGTCTCTGATGCTTGGAAACATGTAGGTCTTGTAAGAAGAAATTACATGAGGTAAACATGTAGCATAGCCTAATGTTCAGAACTGTACTCTGGGTGTCTTAACCTAATTTTCAACCCTTTGTCAGCACTTAACCTATTGTTCTGTTAAGTGGTTTTCCATGTCACCCCTTTCCTTTAACTTTTGTACCGACTTTTCTACCAAATTAAGTAATTAGTTATGTCCTCCCACAGTAGTTTCAGGCAAGTGGGTCACATGAAAAACCACTTAACAAGTTAAGTGCTGACAAAGTGCCAAACATTAGGTTAAGACACCCACAGTACAGTTCTGAATATTAGGCTATGCAACATGTTTGCCCTGTGTAATGAATCCTTACGAGACCTATATGTTTCAAGCAGCAGAGAATGATGAGCAACAGAAATCCAACACGCAGAAACTGAATTTTTTATAAATAAACGGTATACCCTTCAATTTCATGTTATGAAATGCTTCCTCTCCGCCGAAGAGCGACCAATTTCCATATATTCCACATACTGCCCCTAAATAATTTGAATAAACAATATTCCACACATTGTATAAATCGTTTAAACAATATTCCATACACAGCAGTCGATTTCCAGAGCAATTGTTTAACTAAAAAATAACTGCCATAAAAATTAAAGAATATTGTATACATTGTCTAAAGGGTTTAAACAATATTGCACACACTGTAACCGAATTCCCTCCAAATGACCATTGAGCAGAGTCTTTTTCTTGCCAATTTCTGGGAGGGAGGGTGGGAGGGGAAGGGACTTACCAGAGGAAATTAACTGATCAATGTAATTAAGTAGTCCATCAAACTGATAAGAGTGAGAGGGCTATCCAATAACTGAGACCTCAAAGTGTGAGGAGAGAGGGGGTAGTAGGGAGTGGGAGAGCAATAGGTTAAGTGCCTGTCACTCAAAAAGAAGGATCCTTTCAGGAGAACGATAGGTTAAGTACAAGTCAATCAAAGTTGAACAATAGGTTAAGTACTTGTCAATCAAAGGAGAATGATAGTTTTGTCCCTGAGTGCAAACCTGTAATTGATGTAGACAATCCACACTAACAAAATGGGCGAACTCTCACTTTGTTCTATTACTTACAACCGGGGATGGATGACTTCTCCAAGAATCATCACGACTGCTTTAGTCGTATGCTCCACAGTTTCATCCATGTGTGCATCTGAGACATATACTGAACATATCTCTGTCTGTCTGTTCACTTCGTCCTCCATCTCTACAGGTCTACCTATTTCTCCCCATTGTATCTCTTCATTTTGTCCTCCCCCTCTCTTTTTCTGTATCTACCATTCCTTCTTTCTGACCATATCTTCCTCTCCCTCCCAATGACCATATCCTACTCCTCTTCTATCTTTTCCTCACCCTCTCTCTTCCCCCTCTTCCTTTTCCACCTACTCACCATCCCCCTACACCTTTCATCTGCCTCAAGCATCTCTCCCTCCTCCCCTCTCTCTCTATTAGTTTTCTTCTCCCCCCCCCCCACAATGTCTATCCCCTTCTTTACCAATTCCCTGATTTATAGCCACTGGAATAAACTTCAATAAAACATGCGATACTGCTCCCATAATACACTTCCAGTGCAAGAATTGTAAATCATTTATTTCCTCCTGACATATAAGCTGCCATGTAAAGCAGTTCAATAAAGCATGCCATTAATACTCCAAATCTACACACCTTGCATGCATTGCCCGCTAAATGTCGAGTACTCAAAAACTGTTTCTTGCCTATGACATGTAGGCTGACCTGCCAAGCATGTTGATTTCGGAACCGATACTGTTCCTACACACCTATCGTAGATTGCAGCCTATATGCCAGGGGGCTACAATTTTTTCCCTGAATCTCCACACCTGTTGGAGCTAGGGTGTTATAAATTCCATTGTGGTGATACTCAGGTTACCTGCTGTTTCTGTGCCAAATTGTTTGAAATTGATCAAGAAGTTCGGAAGCAGATGTTGGACATACACAAATGTATATTGATATGTCAGATGGCAACCAGGCAAACATACAGTTTCACTGCTTCCCTGTCCAGAGTAGTCACCAACTAGTTTCCTGAGGCTAATGACCCACTTCAACCCCTCATCTTAATGACCATCCACTCCAGTCAATTACAATCAATTACAAGAAATTACTTTAATATAGTTTTTTCCACATTTCTGAGAAAGTAAAGAGGTGTAACGTTTTGATCTGCAAATCATGGACAACACATATCGTGGTACAGAAGACGATGGGCAGCCCCAGATTTAGCGTGTGTTGTTCTTAAAGTACAACAAAACTTTTGGACTGTTGTCTTTCACTGAGGCTGCCATTATGGCAGCACTTTACTTGGACAAGTTAGAACTTTACGTTACGTCTCAGTTACTAGAGTTTCAACCATTGGTTCCTATGAGATGGTGGGCTGGCATACTAGGGTTAATTGTTTCTCGGTTCTCGAATGAAACCAATCCAGACAGATATATCAGGAGAAACCCTCTAAAATTTTGACCACCAAGCCCATCAGACACAACTGCTCTTCGGCTGTTTGTTGGGTAACGCTAAGAATGAGTGCTAAGGTTACCGGTTCCTGATGCGCAAACTCTTATGGCATTAATTCGGGGTCCAGTAAACGTGGTGTCGTAAGAGATATTGAGAGGAATTAAATATTGTTCAGACTTTCTACAAGCAACCAACGGAGCACATGTGGGTTTGTATCCATAAAAAAAATCATGAAATAAGGTAGCTTTTTCAACAAACCACAGAGCTGGGTCTAGCAGAGATGCATAGAAATAAATTTTTGTTATCAAGGAAACGCTGTAAGTTCGCCCTTTATTTTCCTTAGTTCATACTCACATAATATAGATTGTAAGTAGGCTGTTTAGGTTTTCTTATTGGTAACGCCACGTAGCGCTCTGTATGAAAAATCACTGGCTGTGCTGTGTGCAGTCTGTGGCTGGTTTGCATTGTTGTCTGCCATTGTAGTGTTGGGCTGCGGCAGCTGGATGCTAACAGCGGGTAGCGTTGCGCAGTTGGAGGTGAGCCGCCAGCAGTGGTGGATGTGGGGAGAGAGATGGCGGAGTTTTGATATTTGTAAGACTGGATGTCATGAACTGCTATATATATTATGACTATTAAGGTAAATACATTGTTTGTTCTGTATTAAAATCTTTCATTTGCTAATTATGCCTATCAGTAGTTAGTGCCTTCAGTAGTTTGAATCTTTTATTTAGCTGGCAGTAGTGGCGCTCGCTGTATTGCAGTATCTTGAATAACGAAGATTTTTGTGAGGTAAGTGATTTGTGAAAGGCATAGGTTAATGTTAGTCAGAGCCATTCTTTCGTAGGGATTTTTGGAAGTCAGATTGCGTTGCGCTAAAAATATTGTGTGTCAGTTTAAACACAGTCTTGTATAATTTTTCTAAGGGGACGTTTCAAGATTTTGAGTTAATAGGGGCATAGCAATCACAACTCGTCAGCTACACATCTCTCGGCATAATAATAGCAGGAATATGAGTTCAAAAAATGAAAACGATTATGTGGTCGATAAATATGTGCGATCTTAGCCACTAACAGACTGAAGGGTTGGAACTCTGTATACAGGTTTTAGACCTGGTTGGAGGCTGTCCTCCCTCTACCACTAATGCGTCCTGATTAAAACATTAGTACATCAACAAGCGAAATTCAGTGGAGCAAATTTTACCTATACTATATTTTCTCTCAACTGCTACTTGCACCACTAAGCTACTTAGTCCTTGGTATCATAGAAGGTGCAAGAACTAGCCTATTCCTTCGACGTATGAAAGTATTCCATAGGAGCGTTCCTTCTGCTAATATTTTTGTATTTCTTCATCTCGCGAAAAATTTAATTATTTAATACTATGCGAATTAAATATCACAGAAAGATTACAACCGCAGTCTAAGACAAAGACAGGACGTACTACGAATGAATTATCTAATGGGACCTAAATCATAGATGTGATGTACAGACAAGTGATTATGATTTTAGAAAAATATATTGTGTTCAAACATGATGAATTACTTCGAAGAAAGTCATTTATCGACTAATAGACAGCACAGGTTCAGAAAATATCATTCTACCGTAACGCAACTACCACTTTATTCTCGCGCAGTAATGAGTACTATCAACAGAGAATGTCAAATTGATTCCATATTATTTGATTTACAAGGGCCTTTGGCATCGTTTCTCACAAACGACTTTTAACCAAATTGCGTGCCTACGGGGTATGGCTTCAGTTGTGTTACTGGATTTGTGATTTCCTCTGATAAAGGTCACAGTTCGTAGTAATTGACGGAAACTCATCGAATAAAACAGAAGTAGTATCTGGCACCTCCACCCCCCCCCCCCCCCCCAGATAAGTGTAATACACCGTCTCCTGTTCCTGATCTACATAAACGACATAGGAGACAATCTGAGCACCCTGCTTAGATTTTCTGTAGATGAAACTGTCATTCACTGTCTTGTAAAGTCATCAAATGATTAAAACCAATTGCAAAATGATTTTGAGAAAATGTGTGTAAATTGCGAAAGGTGGTAGTTAACTCTAAATAATTGGAAGTCTCGAGTCATTCACATCAGAACGAAAAGGAATCCGCCAAATTTCGGTTTCACGATAAATCACAGAAATTTAAAGCTACAAATTAAACTAAGTATTTAGGTACTCCAGTTACAAATAACTCAAATTAAAATGATTATGTAGACAATGTGAAACGTCCTCTTTGAACAATTTATACATGACTGTGCTTAAACTGACACACAATACTTTTTAGCGCAACGCAGTCTGACTTCCAAAAATCCCTACGAAAGAATGGCCCTGACTAACAATAACCTATACCTTTCACAAATCACTTACCTCACAAAAATCTTCGTTACTCGAACTATTGCAATACAGCGAGCGCCACTACTGCCACCTAAATAAAAGATTCAAACTACTGAAGGCACTAACTACTGATAGGCACAATTAACAAAAGAAAGATTTTAATAGAGAACAAACAATGTATTTACCTTAATAGTCATAATATACAGGGTGTTCAAATAGAAGACCACAACTTTAAAAATGTGTATTTAATGAAAGAAACATAATACAACCTTCTGTTATACGTCATTACAAAGAGTATTTAAAAATGTGTTTTTTCACTCAAAAACAAGTTCAGAGATGTTCAATATGGCCCCCTCCAGACACTCGAGCAATATCAACCCGATGCTCCAACTCGTTCCACACTCTCTGTATCATATCAGGCGTAACAGTTGGGATAGCTGCTGTTATTTCTCGTTTCAAATCATCAGTGGTGGCTGGGAGGGGTGGCCAAAACACCATATCCTTAACATACCCCCATAAGAAAAAATCAAATGCTTGCTGGATGCGTGCGACATTTCATCACTCGTTCTCGGCCGTCCAGACTTTTCCCTTTGCACAAACACCCATTCTCTGTAAACTGTTTATACCAACGTTTAATACACCAGCTATCAGGAGGTTTAACACCATACTTCGTTCGAAATGGACGCTGAACAACTGTCGTCGATTCACTTCTGCTGTACTCAATAACACAAAAAGCTTTCTGTAGAGCGGTCGCCATCTTAGCATCAACTGACGCTGACGCCTAGTCAACAGCGCCTCAAGCGAACAAATGTACTACTAAATCAAACTTTATAGCTGCCTTAATTCGCCGACAGATATTGCTTAGCTCTGCCTTTTGTCGTTGCAGAGTTTTAAATTCCTAAAGTTGTGGTATTCTTTTTGAATCACCCTGTATATAGCAGTTCATGACATCCAGTCTTACAAATTTCAAAACTCCGCCATCTCTCTCCCCATGTCCACCACTGCTGGCGGCTCACCTCCAACTGCACAACGCTACGCGCTGTTAACATCCAGCCGCCCAACACTACAATGGCAGACAACAATGCAAACCAGCCACAGACTGCACACGGCACAGCCAGTGATTTTCATACAGAGCGCTATGTGTCGTTACCAATAAAAAAACCTAAACAGCCTACTTACAAATGTTATGGCGAAAACAAAACGAAGACTGCGACCTACTGATAAAACTCTTGAATAAGCAACAGGTCTAGTAAAGAGACTGCTTACACCACTCTCCTCACGACTACTGGTGTGTTGGGTGGGGTCCGCGACAGGTGATTGACTGAAGACATCGAAAAAATTTAAAGAAGACCAGCGCGTTTTGTGTTCTCACGAAACAGGGAAGAGAGTGCCACGGACATGATACATGAACTGGGCTCGCAGTCATTAAAACAAAAGGCGTTATTCGTTGCGGCACAGTCTTCTCGAGAAATCTCAATCATCAACATTCTCATCCGATTGCGAGATTATTTTGTTGGAGTCCAACTACATAGGGAGAAACGATCATGATAGTAGAACAAGAGAAATCAGAATTCGCGCAGAAAGATTTAAGTGTTCGCTTCTCCAGCGTAGAAAAACAACTTGAAGGTGGTTAGAGGAAGCCTCTGCCTTGCCTTAATTGTGAACTGCAGAATAATCAAGTAGATGCGGATGTAAATCAAAACCGGATGATTTATTCAAGAGGAAGAGATTCACCAACTGAGCAAGTCAATAACGCGTCGGTCCACTTCCGGCGTTTAAGAAAGAAAATATTCGGCTTCGCATTGACTGATAATGTTACTGGATTTTCTGAGGCCTATCATCCCAACTTCAATCAGATTGGTGCATTAGATCGTCAAAATCCCATACAGAAACGACCGCCCTGCACATGATGTTCCAAACGTTCTCAATTGAGGAGAGATCTGGCGACCTTGTTGGCCAATGTAGCCTTCGGCAAGCACGAAGACAAGGAGCAGAAACTCCGGCTGTGTGTGGGTGGCCGTTATCTTGCTGAAATGTATGCCCGGATGACTTGCCGTGAAGCGCAACAAAACGGGGCGTAGGACATCGTTTGGCGCACCGATATGCCGTAAGAGAACCACGGGTGACAACAAGAGGGGTCCTTCTATGAAAAGAAATGGCACTCCAGAGCATCACTCCTGGTTGTCGAGCCGTGCGTTGGGCGACCGTCATATTGGTATTCCACCAGTGTCCGGGGCGTCTCAAGATAGTCTTCGCTCCTACATCAATTTCCGACGTAGCCACCATGACATTTAATGCGCGCATTACATCGCTATAGAAATGCAAGGATAACTCGTGACAAGAAGTATTCTGGTTAAGAACGCAGCCATTAGTGCACCGCAGTTTTCACCCCTTCATCGCTTCTTTCTAAAACGCCTGCATCCTTGCCTTATTATACCTAGAAAGTTCGTCTGCGAATCAAAGGAGTTGTTTCGTAGGAAATCGCAGCTAACGGCGCTTGCACGCACATTATTTTCGTTCGTGCTCTTTAGGTATTCGACATCTTCAAAAAAATCTATTGTACGTATCTTTTAGCTATTGTCTATGGTAGGAGAAGAGCTTAATTCTTTTCAGTGCCGATATGGCCATTTAGTTTATCGATACATATATTAGAGCAGTTGAAAATGATGTGGCGCTAATAATTATCAAGTTATTATCGGAGTTCAAACTAGTAACCTGTCAGCAATAGTACATCCATAATTATCTCATTTGTGTTTTATGTACACTTCGACGGTAGAAGTACGGTATCGTTGTCGGCTCACGATCGAGCGTAGTAGAGAGTGCAGTTTCTGAACATAAGAAATTTTCCGCTACTTAATTATATTATATATAAACTTGATGCTGATCACTAGCCGAATAACGTCTGTACTCATTGAACCCGGCATTGTACAACACCAGCCACGACGATAAAAGAAATCACGAAGATAACATATAAAAAATTCAATTAAGTGAAAATATTTTGAGCAGCTTTCACATCAGAAAAAAAGTATTAGTCCTTCGTTAATTTTCATTACTACTTGCAGAAGTGTAACAATATCAAATAATTTGTAAAACGCCTTAACTTCAATTCAGTGTAACATTCAGAAAATAGCGAGAGTAAATTTTTAAAATCTAACATCGAGTATTTATACAGCGCTTCTCTGAACCGTCGGCCCACTTGGCAGTCAAACCGGGTGAAGACAATTGAGCAAGTTGGGTGTTCCAGAAATGAAAATTTAATATCCTACATTGTTCACGAACCTCAGTGGGAATTATGGCGAAGAGCGTAGTAGTTACAACATAATACTTGCAGGCAGAATTCCTCATCGGTTACTCCTCGTTACAAGGCGAGGGTGATTTCGTAGCACTCTGGACTGTAAATTACTGCTTCCACTCTTTCTTGTTCAATAGTTCTGATTCAAGGTGGTGGTAGTGCACCTAAGTTTCATCTGTAATAGTCATGTCCAGAAACCCATTTTCTTCGACATGTAAATGATGCAAAATTCCCCACAGCCATCGACGATACGGTCACTCAATTGGTAATTTTGTCGAAACGCAAGGATACATCCAGCCAGCTGCCTGATCGTACTATATGAATACGTGGTGTCTGTTCCTCCGGCGTCGGGACATTAAGCGGAATCAGCGGCGACCAGTGAAAATGTGAACTAGACCAAATTCTAACCCTGGATCTCCTGCTTACTAGGCAGGTGCGTTAACCACTTTGCCATCCAGGACACAGTGGTATCCCAACTGCGCGGAATGTCTCAGCACGTCTCACAACCATAACATTGTGTCCTGGATGGCGCAGTGGTTAGAGGCACCTTCCTGGTAAGCAGGAGATCAAGGGTTCGAATCCCGGTCCGGTACACGTTTTCCCTCGCCGACGCTGATTCTGCAAAATGTCCCGATGCACCTAATATTAGTAACCTCTGCCCTTCCCTTCCCTCCTTCTCCCCCCCCCCCCTCCCTCCACCATCAATTGGAATATAATGCTAAATCTCAGTTACGGAATTCTATTGTGCTCTTAAGGTTTTCCTTTGGATCTCTGTCGTAATTGTAATCGTTCTTCGGTAACATGACGTTCGTTTCTTTCCCCGATTCCCGACGCTACACGTTTTATTTGCATAGCTCTCTGTGCTTCAGACTACACGTTAAGGACTTCCCACTCAATCATATGACAATAACTGATACTTACAGAATTCTTTTGTTTCAGGAAGCTTTGTTCGCCTGTGCTTATCTATTTTCGATGCTCTCATTGCGTCGCCCGTACTGAGTGATCTCACTTCTTAGGTAGGAAAATTCCTCCTCACGTAAGGCAGTTGTTTGACAAAGACCAAATCCTACAGTACTTCACGCTCTGCGTTACGTCACTCTTCGATTCAGATAAAACAGTTACGAGCCGACTTGGAATGTGAGACCGATGCATCTTTGCCAAAATGAAGAATGGTAGGTATCGACTAAAACTCTGACTGGCGCATATCAGTGAGGGCACTAGGAGCAGAACATTCGTTTATTGCCATTTTGTTTTTAAAATACGAGATGCATTCAAGTTCTAATGCCTCCGATTATTTTTCTAATTAACTACTCACCCGAAATCGACGAAACTGGCGTTACTTCACGACGTAATCGCCCTGCAGACGCACACATTTTTCACAACGCTGACGCCATGATTCCATGGCAGCGTCTAAGTCTTCTTTAGGAGTCTGTTTTGAACACTGGATAATCGCTGATGCAATAGCAGCACGGCTGGTGAACCTGCAGCCACGGAGAGTGTCTTTTATTGTTGGAAAAAGCCAAAAGTCACTAGGAGCCATGTCAGGTGAGTAGGGATCATGAGGAAGCACTTCTAAGTTGTTATCACGAAGAAACTGTTGCGTAATGTTACCTCGATGTGCGGGTGCATTGTCTTGGTGAGACAGCACACGCCCTTCCTGGACGTTTTTGTTGCAGTGCAACAAGGACTTCGTTCTTCACAACATTTCCAGAGGATGCACCTGTTACCGTAGTGCCCTTTGGAACGCAGTGGGTAAGGATTACGCCCTCGCTGTCCCAGAACGTGGACACCATCACTTTTTCAGCACTGGCGGTTACCCGAAATTTTTTTTGGTGGCGGTGAATCTGTGTGCTTCCATTGAGCTGACTGGCGCTTTCTTTCTGGATTGAAAAACGGCATCCACGTCTCATCCATTGTCACAACGGACGAAAAGAAAGTCCCATTCATGCTGTCGTTGCGCGTCAACACTGCTTGGCAACATGCCACACGGGCAGCCATGTGGTCGTCCGTCAGCATTCGTGGCACCCACCTGGATGACACTTTTCGCATTTTCAGGTCGTCATGCAGGATTGTGTGCACAGAACCCACAGAAATGCCAATTCTGGAGGCGATCTGTTCAATAGTCATCCGGCGATACCCCAAAACAATTCTCTCCACTTTCTCGATCGTGTCGTCAGACCGGCTTGTGCGACCCCGAGGTTGTTTCGGTTTGTTGCCACACGATGTTCTGCCTTAATTAAACTATCGCACCCACGAACGCACTTTCGACACATCCATAACTCTATCACCACATGTATCTTTCTACTGTCGATGAATTTCAATTGGTTTCACACAACGCAAATTCAGAAAACGAATGATTGCTCGCTGTTCAAATAAGGAAAACGTCGCCATTTTAAGTATTTAAAACAGTTCTCATTCTAGCCGCTGGCGGCAAAATTCCATCTGCCGTACGGTGCTGATGTCTCTGGGACGTTTTGACAATGAATGCGGCCTCATTTTAAAACAATGCGCATGTTTCTATCTCTTTCCAGCCCAGAGAAAAAATATCGGTGGCCTTAGGACTTGAATGCGCCTCGTACATTCATTTTGCGCCCCTTGTTCGCAACGGCCAGGACACAGTAGCAAGCATTATTCAGACATACATACGTCTTCTGTTTGCTATGGACGCATTCGAAAACAATGGCTCTGAGCCCTATGGGACCTAACATAGGAAGTTAACAGTCACCTTGAACTCAGAACTACTTAAACCGAACTAATCTAAGGACATCATACACATCCATGCCCGAGGCAGGATTCGAAACTGCGACCGTAGCAGTCGCACGGTTCCAATTGACGCACCTAGAACCGCTCGGTCAGCGCGGCCGGCGACGCATTCGATCCGCCATCTTCGGTGTAGTGAAAACATTGAACGAAGCAGAGAGCATTTCAGTTGGATTCATATGATTGAGATCTACGATAACAACCAAGTTAGATAAAATTGTGACCTCTTTGCATTACATTTTGCACGTGGAATTCACCTGTGCTAGACCTTTAATCTAGTTTCTAGTTGCTTCAGTACGCGTGATGATCGGAATACGTCCCATGCTATGAGTACGTAAATTCAAGTGACTTACTGAAAGCTTCTCTCACTCACGCCTATTTTGCTAAACCATTCGTTACTTTTTTTATCTTTTTATATGATGTTCGAAGAAGATGTTAGATATTCTGATGCGATATGATCATGTGATTTCCTTGTACATTATATTGGCCTTCCCCAACATTTCCACTTTGCGAATTTATTAACTTATACATTTTTCTTTGTTCTTCCATTCCTTTTACGTGAATTTTACCTTTATCTCTGACTCATTCAACTTGGTTTAATGTGAAACGCTCTCCATACACTTACGTTGTATTTTGCACAGGGACTACATTGTACATGCGTGCCACGCAGGCATTTATACTTCGTAAGGAAGTATCAACAATCCACGTATATTGTTGCAGTTCTCAAAGATGTCATGGGGCTTAGACGACGTTATTACATATCGTCGCCTTCGCCACACAAGCTGCTTATTTTCAGGTTATTAGACGGTATAGGTCACGGATGACAAAAATTAGACACTATTGATTACATTTCAATGTTTTGTGTATGTTGTTTCTACTTCTAGGTCATGTGCAATATTTAACATCACAATCGAGTAATTCTCCCATATTCGTTGCACATTATGTAAGCCTTGCACTTTCCTATTGCTTTCCAGAGTGACATATCGATATCAGTGGGTCATATTTATTGTTTGGAGATATACTTTAGAGCATAAACCGTGCTCTTGTATGAACACTTCAGCAGAGTTTTGAAAGGAGTGGCAGCTTATAAACTACTGCATCGTTCCGATTTTTGACTGAAAACAAATGAATATTCTTATTACTCTTTGGTTCCGTTTAACGTCGACACATATTTTGTGCTTTGTACACGGTCCACCACTTTCGAATGTTCTTCTAAAGTTCTTGATCAGTCAGCCAGAAGCGTTAATTCGTATCTAAGGCTTAGTAGTGGTATATATTTGCCATTTAGTTATATTTATCTTCCGAAATTACATTTACCTACCTAATTTACATCATTGTTATAGAAGAAACGCTACAGTTTCAAGTACATAAATTGTAAATTGTAAATGTAGGCTTTTATTGACAGGTTGCAGGTGAAGGCAATAATTGTGTGTGTGTGTGTGTGTGTGTGTGTGTGTGTGTGTGTGAAGGTACGTAAGTGGGTAGGTAGGTGAGTAGTCCCACGAAATTTTTGTAGCGGAATAGTGGTACTCGATGATATTACACTACGTAATACAGTATACAAATCATTACCTGGACGATAGTCTTTTCTATGATAGGTAGAACACAGGTAACAAAATTGCGTCACGGACGTAATATTAAAACATAATCAAAATAAAATAATTTCCAAAACGAATATTATCAGTCTTTCCTTTGGGGGTACTTCAAGTGAATGTTGGAGTTATTCTCAAGTTGAAAATTAGTAGCACTCAGTCTTAAACAACACAGGTGCTGACAGGGCGTCAGTGCCAGGTATAATACCAATATGTCACATCATGAGTGGTTACTTGTTCCGCTTAGCGGCTGACATTGTGGGCACCGAGCTATGCGAAAGCTACCATTAAATCCGTCAGGTTACCACTACTAGTAAATCCTAAAAACGGACCGCGACCGTAATTCGGTGCAGCTAACAACTTCTGCCCATATTTCATTCGTAATTATGGATTAACGAGCATGCGCTGCTCATGAAATAATTAACACCAATATGCGATCTCTGTAATTCACATTTTGTTAATCCGAAAAGATTAGCAGAGTTGATTTGCAACATGCTTTAATGGCGCTGCCCACTGTTAACATTTCACCGGAAGCTGTTGTGTTTCGTGGCAACACTGCAATAACCTCTGTGAAACGATCGATACATATTGATCTTGTCCCAGTCAAAGGCACGTAAGTTAAGAACAACTAAACCTTGTTACCTGCGGTACCTTTCCATACCACTAAGCAGTCTGTGTCTTCAAGAATTTGTTTAAAGGATGAGAATGAAAGCGAAACTGAGAGGGGCATGGAGAGAGAGAGAGAGAGAGAGAGAGAGAGAGAGAGAGAGAGATGAGATGAGATATTCTTCGCCATTCAAGATATGCTAACCGACGACGGCTTACTCTAGAGTATTAGACGCGAATATATCACATTTACTGCGTATATCCTTGGTATTTTTCTATCCTATTTGAGACGGACCGAACTAAAAAGGTGTCTTTCCAGTCACTTTCGAGTAACGTGAAAGAGCCCGAGGTATGAATCCCGAAGAATCCCCGCCTTTATGCGCGCCATTTTGATAGGTAACGTGCGCCCTGGCATGCGAAATGGTGAAGCCTGTGGCAACGATTAAATCAGAGAGTTCAGTGTTATAAATGAAAATCGTCAAGCTGAACTGGACTCGGATTCTCTGTAAGAACGCTTTTCTTTTCGGTTTCTGCTTCTAGACAAGTTTGCATTGTTGGAATATTCGCTATTGTAGTGTTGGGCAAATGGATGTGAATATCGCGTAGCGTTGCGAAGTTGCAGGTGAGCTGCCAGCAGTGGTGGATGTGAGGAGTGAGATAGCGGAGTTTTGAGAGCGGATGATTTGAACGTTGTGTCCATCTAAGAGAGTAAATTTGTAAGACTGGATGTCATGAACTGATTTATGTATTTTGACTTTGGAACGGTATTAAGGTAAATACATTGTTTGTTCTCTATCAAAATCTTTCTTTTGCTAACTATGCCTATCAGTAGTTAGTGCCTTCCATAGTTAGAAACTTTCATTTAGCTGGCAGTATTGGCGCTCGCTGTATTGCAGTAGTTTGAGCAACGAACATTTTTGTGAGGTAAGTGATTCATGAAAGGTATAGGTTATTGTTAGTCAGGGCCATTCTTTTGTTGGGATTATTGAAAGTCAGATTGCTTTGCGCTAAAAATATTGTGTGTCAGTTTAGTGATGATCAGAATAAGTAAAGAGAAAAAGGGTTGAGTACGTTCAATTTTGCTCATATGTTTGAAAATCAAATAACGTAAGGGTTTTACCAGCACATTAATTCATTAAAATTGTGTGTCAGTTTAGTGATGATTAGAATAAGTATAGAGAAAAATGTCTGAGTACGTTCAATTTTGCTCATCTGTTTGAAGATCAAATAACGTAAGGGGTTTACCAGCACAGTAATTCATTAATTTTTCTAATAACATCCAATAGTCGCATTTCGTTGAGTACTAACGTGTTGATTTAGATTTACTGAAGTTTAGACTTTTGATGTTTGATGCTAATGGAAGTTCGGTCATGCTTCTCTAGTGACTAATTTATAAGACCAAAGTCCCTTTCGCAAGGAAGTAGCCGTCCTTCTCTGATGTACGGCTGTTCACATTTGTAACTCGTTCTTATTAATACGCTTCGTTGTCTGTTTGTCACTAAGTTCCCTATGAGCTAAAGACTTGAAACGTTCAATGTTACTGTGTAAAGTTAAGCGCCGGCACGGCAGTCGGGAACGACAGGGAATAGAAGGCTATGAGAAGAAGTCAGCCAATCGCACGCTAACCGACCTCCTTTCCAGGACGACCACGCGACAGGAAGAGGACATGAGCACCACGACCGACTGGTGACTGTCCAGTTCAATAGCAGCTTCAAGATTAGG
Organism: Schistocerca gregaria; assembly: GCF_023897955.1. NCBI lineage: Eukaryota > Metazoa > Arthropoda > Insecta > Orthoptera > Acrididae > Schistocerca > Schistocerca gregaria. The sequence goes on along the minus strand of NC_064923.1, from coordinate 138,405,835 downwards.
CAATCGGATAGCAGCATCAACTACAGCGACTATCGATAGCAGTTCTGGAAAGACTTTTGTTGGTTACAGAACAGCAGTCGCTGCAAAGACTGAATATTTCGTATGTCGCCATTTGCTTGCGAGGCATATGTGTAATTGCCTAAGTTAAGTATTGTAATTTTCTTGTTATAACAAAACTCATTAATACGACTTCTTTGATTCTCTTTCTAGCGAACCGAGTATGCAGGCTTCCTAGACACTACATGCATTCAACACAGCCTAGAAATTAGTGACAATGCAGCATTAACTCGCTTTCTTGCCTGGTGTGTAACAGAGAGTACTTTGTTTACCACTGTCATTTCCCGATGAGCTGGAGTCCTGCAGTATAGCTCAGAACTGGATGACAGCCCAGAACTAACTCACTTCCTGGTCCGGTGCGTGGCTACAGATACTTTGTACATCACTGCAATTTTCCACTTTACCTTTTCCTGTCGCGAATATTTTCTGGTAAGAATGATTACTGATAAATCTCCGTGTGATCTCGATTCTCTCTAGTTTTTAACCGCACTGCCTTTTGCGAAATACCCGTACGGGGAAGCAGTATACTGCTTAAGTAAAGAGAAAGTGAAATAAACCTGAAATATACCACAACTCTCTGTTCTAATCTCATCAAAATGTTTGCAATCGAGTGAAAAATTTTAATCAAACAACATTAAAAAGCAGTAAATGATTATTAAACTAAAAATTTTTATTACAATACTTTATTAAATTGGTCTAAAGAGTATAATGTAATTTCTCTTAGCCCCAGACAGATTTCTTTCTCGAAGGAGATCATGCTGAAAATTTATGCTTCTGAGTTTTTAAAAGCTATGCAAGTACTTCTGACATCTGAAACGAAAAGCGCTGGGCAAGTGCAGTTGATATTAGTAAAGAGTATACAGGTAGACGTCACTGAGAAAACTCGCTTCATTTCAAAATTGTTAGTGAGTTTGATGAAGTATTCGTGCATTAGTCTTCTACTACATACCTCCCACGTCTTTAATTTTAATTTTAAAGTATTGTCATAGCTGCTCAAAAATCATAACCACTAATTTCATGATTATCTGTGCGGGTTATTTTATACATCTTAGTCCGTTTTAGATACGTGTTCTATTAACAAGTTATTTCACTTAAATAATTATTCCTGTAATATATATTTCTCACTCTCTTTTTGGTCTTTTCATCGGTTTATTCCACTGCTAAGCAGTAATCTACGTAACTTCACAACGACACAAGACAAACAACCTTAATCGGCTCCCTTGTGTTCAACGAGATAAAAAGCGAGATTTATTCGCTCTTTAGGCCATTCCCTGCAACCTTGTAAGCAGTGTTCACAGCTGCCATTGGTGCAAACATCAAGGGCGTCCATCACGAAATGAGACCCTTTGTGCATGGAGTTCTGAGTAACGTGTTACGATATGTCTGCTTTATGAACCTTGGACAATGTTCCGTTCGCCAAAGCACCTTCGCTTAGTCCCAGTGAGTACTTTCCTTACACTATCTCATTTAATGCTCCTTATAACAAATCTAACATTCTACTATTCCGACATTTAAAGGAAAATGGAACTGAGATGAAGTGTAAAATGGAAAAGTAAGAAGGGCTAGAAATGAAATGTAAGTTTGTAGAAGCCAGTAAAACTAGAAGAAATATAGATGCAGCTATAGGGAAATTACAGAGACAAGAGAAGCAGCTCTATGAACATCAAGAGGTCAAATGGCAAGCTAGCACTAAGCAAAGAAGGGAGAGCTGAACGCTAGAAGGAACACACGAAACAGCAATGCAAATTACATGTGAACTTAAAGGTAATCTGTACTGCTATATGGAAAAGTCATTGTTTTAAATTGTTACCAAAAATCTTGGAAAGTATTTGAATGATTTGTTTCAGATTTTCTACACGATCCTCTCATAAAAGTTTGGGCAACTTAGGCTACATATTTCATTAAATATGTACGCTACTGAAATACATACATACTACATCAATGGTAAACGTTTTCGTTAAAAATCTCAAAAATTGGTTCGTAAACGACGCAACCAGCTACAAATATTTTCTAAATGTTTTATTTTAGCACAGTTGGTTTCAGGCTAGCATACCCATCTTCAGGTGCCTAATATTTTCGTTGCACAGCTGTTTTGACCAACAGCTTGTCGTCTACTCCACACCGCACAGGCACATTTGAGTATTTAGTGCCACTTTGTAAGTGGTTTCATTAATAAAAATACGTTAAACTGTCTGCATTTTTATGTACGGTGCAGAATAGTTGTATGCATTTATGTAAGCTCCACTAGATGGCATTTTGTTTTGTTGTGGTCAATGCCGTTTTCTAGCTCCATGTATATGTTGTTAAATCCTCCACAGCACACATATTGAAGATAAATTACTGTGGCTCACTTCAAAATATTCTGCAAATGAGTGTTGAGGATCTCACATGTACTATACACCTTATGTTTTTGTTTACAATGCAGAGATTATCATGAATCAAAATATGAAGATATCATTCATTACATACTGACAGAGCATGTAAACAGAGCAAAGACGATGTGTGGAATGTAAATGAATCAAAATATAAAGATATCATTCATTACATATTGACAGAGCATGTAAACAGAGCAAAGACGACGTGTGGACTGTGCAAAATGTAACGTGTTAATGATAGAAAAATACATCCCAAGAGCCGTAATGTAGCACTGTCCATTTAATTTTGCACCCATTTCAAATTTAAAAATTACGCCTCATGGAACTGGCCCGCCCATCACAAGGATTTTGCAGAAGATTTCTCTGTCTGTCACTACATCAGTGTACTTCAAATTTATCTTTAGGCCATCTCTTTCATTTGTTATCTAAATTTTCCCAATATTTTTAATGCCTGCTATGAGTGTTATGTCATCTGCTTACCATACGTTGCAGATTAAATGCTCCCAGTTTTTATTAATTTTTATATCTCTTAGACTTACAGGTCTCTATCCTTATATGGCTTACACTTAAACTGTGGTTTCCATATCTGTTAGACATACAGTTTTTATTACTTACTTAGCATACAAAATGAAAAAAATGGACCTAGAGTACATCCTAGAGTACAGCGCACAAAATCTGAAAGGTTATGTATATTCTTGTCGTATTTTTACTGTTGATGATTGGATTTTATATAGATTTCTGATTAGCTGTATAAGGTGCTCTGGTATTCCCATGAAGGTTGGTACTGTCTCGATTTTTCTGTGACTCACGCAGTCAAAAGTTTTGCTGTGTATATAAAATTGTTGTTACCGGGAGTGACTCGAAAGTTCCCACGCCGAGAATTCTGCCCCTGGAGTTCAGTCCCCAGCGAAGGCCCAAGGACGTGCAAATCAGAGCGCGGCTTCTTCTGAATTGCAGACAGAACTTTTCGTGGCAACAGATTTCTGCTCCCCACGTCGGCAGGATTCTTGAAGTGTGTGATCCTTCCGTCTTGCCGCCCGCCCATCCTACCTCGCGTCTGAGGAATTACCAGTGTCTTGTTTTCAGCAGCGCCGCTGCGATCCTGTTGTTTCAAAGTTGAACGCAGAGACGGCAAGTTGCCGCTTCTTCATCCGTGGAGGGCGACAATGGCGCTGGCCCTGAGGCGAGCATGGTTCTTCCAGAAAAGACGAGATCGTCACGCGCCGATAAACTCCAGGCCTCGCAGGGTGAAACTGCTGCTGTGTAGCGGTGACTTCTCTAATGTCTCGAGACGACGAAATGCAGCAAATGGACAGCGTTACGCGAGCTTGGAACTCATTTTTGCCTATGTTGTTACTCTTTTGCCCAGTTTCACTCTATCTCCTCTGTCCTTGAGCTAACTTTTCTCGCTAGCCATTAACTACATCCAGAGCTCCTGTTGCGTCACCCTGTCTGTAAGTGACGTAATTTACAAAATAACCAGCGGAGAAAGACAGCGTTCCTCAGGTATTTATTTACAGTTTTGCGTCCACGACCATACTACGCAGTCCCTGGCCTTGAGCTCAGTATCTTTGGCTTTATATCTCCTGAACTTTCAGTCGTGTAATGATATGATATTGTAGGCACATTCAGCGGCATCAGTGGATACTGCCTTTGAAATTTATTGCAAATGAAGAAATGAAGGATTAATAAATTCAAACGTCATGCATAATGCGCTAGTTTTTCACTCATCTTATTGTTTATTGTGTGACAACTGGTTGAATATGTACCATACAGTATTATAATTTGGCATTTACATTCAACAATATACGTAGGCATAGCGTCTGTAAAATGTGTCACGAATACAGATAGTAGTGAAGAAGTAATAAACTAAGTAAAATATGTATAACGTCATGCCCAGTGCGGTACTTTTACTGCATGGACAGCAGAAAAGTAGTAAGCATCATTTCGCATAGATTGTCAGCGAGAAAAGAGTTTCGCAAAGATTCGTAATTATGTGTAAAGTTTGTTGCAAGTCTCTAAGTAATCTCATTCTCAAATATTGGAAGGATAAGTTCTGGGGATTCATGCGTCACAGCCTACGCTACTTATTCACCACCATCCCCACGCACGTACCCTTTGATAGGTACGTAGTCCCCACAATGATTATCGCCTGACAGTAAGGAGTATGTGTACCAAATTTGGTTGAAATTGGGCCGGTGGTTTAGGAGGAAATGTGGTACACACACGCACACGCACACACACACACACACACACACACACACACACACACACACTATATATGGATTAGGTATGGCCTATGAGACCAAAATAAAACGAAAATTGGTATTTATTAACGAACACTTTATTTTTAATAGATTATCAGTTTTATTGACGATTCGAGGGAACATGAGAGATAATACGCATGTGGAGAGGTATCTCAGTCTTATCGTCACCTTGGCTGTCCCCTCACGCAGGGAATATTGTGCAGCATGCGAATCTTTTCTTTTTTTAATTTTTCGCTAATTAATTTATCATTTAAATATCTTTTCACGTATGGATTGTTTTGTCTAATGTCCGAAAAGTATATTAATTTTTCAAAATATATTTCTGAAATCCGTAGAAATTTTCTCTTTCATACACACTTTTTTGCGTGGAGGCGAGTAGTATTTAAGTAAAACTTTCCGCCCTCCTTTACAATCAATTTTTCCGAACGTCCAACATAACATTTTTCTCGACATATCAATTTCCTCTTCAACACACACACCTTTTAAGATTAATGATAGGATGGAATTAAGTTGATAAATGCAAATAAGAATAGAAAAATAAGTATTTTTAGTCTATATTTTATTTTCTGTTTCCGTGATCAGTACAATACAACAGAGCCTGTGATCATGTCCTAAATAGTCTGCATGTAATTGCGGAAATCATGCTCTGTGCTCAGATGCCTTAAGACAGAGTCGCTTCCGATGAACACAGAAGACTGATAGCCACGAAAGTCACTCCGAAACATCTGATGAGCGAAACTCCGTCACAGATAAATCAGTTTAATTCTCTGGCACTGTGATAATGGAAAATATATCTCTGTAGAGTCTTCAGTTTATTTCTACAATGTTTTGAGTTATGGAACTGATATATTGTGATATGAATTGAGAGTGAACGGAAGAAAGACGAGACTAATGAGGAGTAGCAGAAACGTGATTAATAATAGAAGTAACATTAAAATTGGTGACCACGAAGTATTAAATTCGTGCATAAGTTCGGAGCGTCTTTGTTTTGCATGTTGGCATTCCGGTTGTTGTATGTCTATGTATCTATTGTCATTTTTTGTTTGTAGTTCACTGCTGCTATTTGAATTTACATATTGTAATTTTGTCATTTGGAAATTGTGAGTCGAATTGTGGACGCTAAAAAATAAGTGTCAAGAGGGTAAATCGAAACATTTCCGAGGTATTTTGATATTTGTGTGATCTTTGGCCTCAGGAGCATTAAAACCCAATTTTTCCCGTCGGATGTGGTACGACCTTGCCTTGGTGGATGGGCTTATCTTACTAACTGTACCACAACCGTCGACTGCCGAACTTGTGCAATCGTGCACGGTGAGGGGTACGGATAGAGTGATATGCAACTACAATCACAACCGTGGTATCGTTCTAATGTTCAAATGTGTGTGAATTCCTAGGGGACCAAACTGCTGAAGTCATCGGTCCCTAGACTTACACACAACTTACGCTAAGAACAACACGCACACATATACAAGCCCGAGGGAGGACACGAACCTTCGGCGGAATGGGCCGCGCAATCCGTGACATCGTGCCTCTAACCGCACGGCCACGCCACACTATTTACTGATAAGATTTTCGTTTCTTTGTGTGTGTGTGTGTGTGTTACAAGACGTTTCCATCTGTGTCAATAATATGCTATTCCCATTTGACATCATTTTCCGAGCAGTGGTTTGGAACTTTAGTAATGGATACCCTATATTTGTGTGCGTTGCACCTTCTGGCTGCAAGTGAAGAGTATTGTGTACATACTTAAATAAACGAATGATGAATATAAGTTCTCGAATTTCGGCACACTTGCTTGTGATTACCCTCCTTACCACCTTTCCAGATTACAATTTACTCTATTTTCACATTTATGGATAGGAGTCAGATTCATGTACAGTAGTTTTAGACAAGTTGGCTGCCTGATATAAATCAAGAAACGAGTTAAATGCATTTTAAAGTAAGAGCTTCAGTAAAGTACCATTTCTATATGGAATGTAGCTATCTTGCAGTTGAGTAAGCTGTGACAGAGGTAACCTTACATCTAGTTTGATAAGGTTTCGGATTGCAGCCGGATTATGCTGTAGTTTTGCCACAATATTTTGGCTAGAAATCGTCCAGACATCTGCAGTTGAGTGTTACTGGAGACTGCGAAGTTTTTTTAATTGTTATTTCACTCTCCTACCCGATAAGGTCAGGGGAGGACTGGCAGCAGCACATCCGCCACTCTTCAGCTGAGTGAGATGACAATTAATAAAAGAAGATAACAAGGAGGACAGGAAAACAGAATAAGTGGACATAATTGGGGTTAAATTATGCACTGGCATTGAGACGTGCATTGTGGGACAGTTAAAAAAAGTCGACATATAGTCGACATATAGTTAAAGTTAGTTGTGTGGGGCACACAAAATACACTGAAGTCACACTAGCAGGTTAAAAGTCAGCCACAGTATTAAAACGCTTTAGAGCAAAGACACTTTAAAACCACTGTAAGAGACGAAGCACACACAATGAATAATAAAAGCTGCCGGGAGGGACCTGCTGAGGGAGGATCCTGAGAGGAGGGAAAAATAGGGGAGGGCAAGGTGCAGCAGGGGAGGCAGCAATGTGAAAGGGAAAGGGGGCAGGGGGTGAACCAAGTGACAAGATATGGTCAGGGTGGAGGATGGAGAGGGAAAGCAAGGCAGGAGAGTGCAGAGACAAAGATGGGGTGCACTGGAAAGGGAGAGGATTGAGGAGGGAGGAAAACCGCTCAGGGGAAGGGAAGGAGAGGGGAGAAGGAGCCCTTAGGAGTGGGAGGGTCGAAGGTAGGGTTCGAGTTCGTATGACCCTTTCTACATGCCAGGGAAAAGCTCGTCATCTGGAAGGGTTAAGTGCTGGCAGTTGCATTGGGAAAACAGGTGGAGGGTGAGGACATAATGATAATGGCACGGCAGTCTGCTGGGGTTGGAGACAAAAGGGACACCAGGGGGTAGGGGGGATCTAGTAGGCGGACGATGTACAGAGTGCAGATGCCTTCAAGGAAAATAAGAAGGTGGGGAACGGACAGAGCTTCTAGAGGCTGCATGTGGGGGCAGAAGGTGGATATTAAAGGTGAGTTAGAGTGCATGGCATTCTAGGATTAGGAGGGCTTTATAGAATCTGGGATGGACTGAAATCCAAGTGATGCTGGCATAACAAAAGGATGTGGAAGATCAAGGATTTGTAGCTGTGAAGGATGGTTCTAGGATGCAGTCCCTATGTCTGGCCAAACAGAAGATTCAAGAGGCAGAGTCTATTGTGGGATTTGTGTTGGATCATGAGGACATGGGGAGTCCAGGTGAGGTAACGGTCAGGGCTGAGGCAAAGGTATTTTATGGTGGGAGTGAGGTGGATAGAAAGACCATAAATGGTTAGGTATAAATCGTGGAGGTGGAAAGAGCGAGTGGTACGGCCTATGTTGATTGTCTGGGTGGTCCTGAAATGTGGGATTAGAGGGTACTTTGGGGCTGTTGAAGGGTAGTATAAAAAGGCCTGGAAGGTGGTATCATCAGTAAATTGGAGAAGATGAACAGGCAGGGGATGTTGGGGCATATCCGCAGGGAGGACGATGGGAGGGGAAGGAAGCAACGAGACAGACGAAATTGATAGGGAGAGCATAGGTCAGGAGTTTAAAGAGGAGCCTGGGATGTCAGACATGGTCGTATGCATTCTGGAGGTCGAGGGAGACAAAGGTAGTCGAACGATGGACTTAAGTAAGAGACAAAAAAGAAGATTGATAAAGTTCAGGTGTTGGTGATCGTGTGAGAAGATGGGCCAGAAACCACTCTGGGTAAGGAAAAGGAGGTGTTTGTGGTGAAAGTGGCGATTAAAATGGCAGGAGTGGATGGACTCGAAGTCCTTACTGAACACAGAGGTGAGGCAGATAGGACAATAGGAAGAGGGGTAAGAGGGGGTTTTGTGGGGTTTAGGGAACAGCAGGACATAGGAAGTCTTCCACAGGTCAGGGTAAAACCCAGTGGAGAGGACGACGTGTTAAGGGTAGTAAGGGCAGCCAGGAAGAACCGGGGGGATTCACTGAGGTGGCATTAGGTGACACTGTCGTAACCAGGGTTTGGTTGCACCAAGTGGTGATTTGGTCAAAGTGGGTTTGGAGGGTGCATTAGGACCATTGAAGGATAGGATAGAGAGCCAGGAAGGCAGGGTCATCGGCATATTGGAGGAGGTGTGCAGATGGGGGTGGCTTGGTCATATTGGAAGTGTACACGAGAGAGAGGAGAGGGGAGAGAATGGAGTCTTGACGGATGCCAGCAGTGGGATACAAGATATAGGGGTTGATATCATGCAGGATGACATAGGAAGGACAACGTAAGAAGAAGGAAGACTGCAAGTTCCCAGCGTCGGCTTTATAGCAGATATTGGCATGGTAAAGCATGCGCATCGGCGGCTGTCACAGGAGCCTCATCCTCTTTCTAAATCTGCACCCTCTGCAAATACAGTTCTATCTGTGGTGCACAGGCGTATGCGTAAAGATGAAAAAGTGTCCGTCCTCTGACAGAATGCACGGCCGGTAGCTAACTTTTTACGGACGACTCTGAGGAGGGGGCACATAATTCAGCAGAACTTAAACTGAGAGTGTTCTGGCGACATATAGATGACACTTTTGTAGTGTGGCCCCAGGGTGAGCAGAACTATCAGTATACGGTGGAAGTAGAAAAAGATGGTTGAGTACCGTTTGTGGACTCAATGTTTACTATGAGAGTGGAAGGGTTATTGGGGCATTCTGTCTACTGTAAGCTCACACATACGGACCTTTACCTGCGAGCATCGAGTTGCCATCACCTTTCACAAACTACTGGCGTCCTTAGAACGTTGATGGACTGGGCTTATGTTTCCTCTAATGGAGACAGCTTTACAGAGGAGATGGAATATCTAGAGTCGGTGTTCAGAGGCAATGGTTACTCTCCACGTCAGATTAGAATAGAGCTAAGAACGAAGAAACGTGACCAACCACAACATCAAGAAGATAAGGAGCTGTTCAAGATCACGACGTTCCTTCCATATGTCGGCAACCTTTCATCCAAAGGAGGGAGGATCATAAGGAAACACCAAGTTAAAGTATTCTTCAGGCCACTGGCTAAGATTAGTACCCTTCCCGGATCGGTAAAAGACGATCTGGGTCTGCGGAAAGCTGTCATCTGTAAAATTCCTTGCCAGTGTGGCAAAGCTTACATAGGTCAGACAATATGCACAGTACATGAAAGGTGTGTTGAACATTAACGCCACACTCGCCTTTCTCAGCGCAGTATGTCGGCCGTAGCTGAGCACTGTATTACCACTGGACAAACTATGGATTTTTCTGCTACAAAAATCTTGGCCCCAGCGAAAACATTATGAGATTCAGTAATTAAAGAATCTGTGGAGATACGCCTACCACAGAATCTTATAAATCGGAGTGGCGGTTTTGAAATGAACAAGGTTTGGGACCCGGTGACCTCTCTAATTTCTTGTGAGAGAAGACAGTTTATTCATAATGACACATGTGGAGACATCTGACGTCTGGTTTTTAAAGACACGAGCACACATTCTGACAAATGATGCACTTGTAGTTTCGCCTGTACGCATGGACCACACGTAGAACAGTATTTGTTGAAGTAGAGGGTTTCGTTAGAGGTTGATAAGTGGACGCTGCTATGACGGCCACCAACGTCCATGAGTTTCCGCGCTAATTTCTCCTATAAAGCTGACGCTGGAAACTTGCAGTCCCTCCGTAGATAACCTCCTCACTCAGGGAGCCCTGATTTTCAACCGCTGCCACCCCATTGACCTGTTCCGTTCCCCTCCTCAATCCAACCACTGCCAACGCTGTCTCCTGTACAAAAGTCACTTCTCGAAAAAGTACAAGAGTCCCACCTCCCTCACGTGCCCCCATTTTAAAGCACATCCTTAAACAGTTTCCAAACCTCACTTCTCGTCCTTCCTGCAATCCCTCTTTGTGATTTTTATGTGCTGCATCGCAACTTTTGTGCTCTGCCCATACCTCGCTCTGTGTTTGTTTCAATCGTCATAGTCTGTGGTTTTTTGTATACACTTTTTAGACTTTTTATCACCATTTTTACAGTCACCCCCGTTTTACGCTATCTTCCATTATGTTTCCTCTTTTATAAGTCTGTTTCACCACATTTTCTCCTTTATGTTGTTTTAAATGTCTCCCTCTTATGTACTGTCGCTCGGCTAAAAAGCAGAACCTATGCTGCTGCCAGCCTGCCCAATATGGTGCATTGAAATTCAATAAAGAAACAAAAAGAAAAAAAACTTGCAGTCTTCAGTGGCAGACACTCGCCTGAAGATATCTGGACGATTTCCAACCAAAGTATTAGGGCAAGACGTCAACATCTTCCGACTGCAATCCCGAAACCTCATCAAACATTCAGCATGCCACGAAAATTTCAAGACTCACAATCTTACAACTTCCTTCTTGCACTTCTATCGTTTACAGACATTGATAAAACGATTCAGTCTAGTGATGAATTGTATGATCCCAATTTTAATTTGTCAGTTAGCTATCGCAGTGAAGTGTATGGCACTCAACGGCAACGGCTTGGTATTCATTTACTGTCATTCAGACTATGGCAGACTGTTTTTTTTTGTTTTTTGTTTTTGTTTTTTTTAATAAGATGCACGAACTGATCGCAAGCAGAGAGCTTTCCCTATGAAAGTACGCAATAAGCATAGCATATATTCCTCTGGTGTAAGTATAGTATGGCTCTAGAAGCCAATTCGCAGCACCGCAAAACAATGAGATTGCAGGATACTCTCCCTTCTGATTCGGTGTCATGCCACTTAATGTTCTTAGGAAAGATGATCTTTATTACGATCTGACTTCATACCTGACGATGAAATGTTTGGTGTAGTTAACACTCTTGCTTGGGTGCTCTAGTGAAGGAACTGTGGTAAGCTTTACCTGCACTCAAAGAAATAGCGTGTCGATTTAAATAACTGCAGTACTCCCATCTTCGAATGCGGCGCTCCAGCTCGTGATTGACTTGTGCTAAAGTTGAAGTAGTCTACGATTTGAATGTGCTTTGCTACCGAGCTGGTGAGGAAAGCTGAGAGAAAGGAGGAGGTCACTCTTGTACAGGCGCTTCGCTAGTGAAGGACTGCAGGTCTCTACCTAAACAGTGGGACTTGTGTCCTATGCTAGTGTACCACTTAGAGCCTGTGCCAGTCACTTGCTGAACCAGCAGAGGTACTGCTTCTAGCATCATGAACACAATGAGTGCTGTCTAAACATTTGACATATTCCGTCACACATAATCGTGGAACGGAGTCAAATTGGTTTGGCAGACCAGAAAAGGAGTCCACCTGGACACTGGAATCCATCGGGGTTTCAGAGGCTTATAGGGAACTACCTCTCTTCCGAATTAGCCTAACGCGAGAACGTGTACTTTCATTTTTCAAGCGCGCGCCATTAATAACAGATTGCTGCCTCCATGAGTTCAGTCGCCGAACGCATCGTAGTGTACCGTCCTGACTAGTAGAAGTGCAAAGTATTCGCTGCTACGGCCTAGGTATCCATTATATGTTTCTCAGCACCTTGTTCTTTCGAACCATACTTTTCTTTTTGGAATAGTCAAATACAGATGCATGACGGAGGCGTAGTTTTTGTGCCATACCATGCATTCACGTGTATGAAGTCAGATAAAGCGATTATTGCTCTGGTTAGTGTCATGTGTCGATCCCCAGCTGATCACTAGGTCCACCATAGGCCCCGTATTAGTGAAAGCGTTTGTCAAGTGAAAATGTTTGTGTGACGTTTCTTTAGCCGTTTGTTTCGTCTTATGGTGTTAAGAATGAAAAAAAGCTTTTGTTACTTGGATCACAGCTCCTCCCTGTCTTCTGATTAACATTATCTTTGCCATATTTATTAAAATCTTAAATAGAAAAGAAAGTAGCAAGCTTGCAACAATTTTTGAAAGGTAATCTGATTATACATGACAGTGGTGCAGCGCATGATGCAAATGAATGTTTTCGCGATGTGTCAGTGCAGTAAAATCTTCTCTTTCTCCATGCTTCTAAAACTTGGCGGACACGCTGAGAATTGACGCCGTCATAAACTGGAGAATATTTTACTTCCATGATGGCACAAGAAACTTTCCTGAATATAACGATGTTAAAGAAGGTGCGAAGGGTTCCCTAGAACTTCTACAGGAAACAGGCTGTAGTCGTAACAGTCAAATACCATGAAAGTAAAACACAAGTTGTAATGGGAGACAAGACTGTAGACGCTACCTTACGTCATTCAATCTGTATAGCGAGAAAAGCTGTTGAAGACACGAAGCACGAATTTGGGAAGACAATTAATGTTTAGGGACACAAAAATTAAAATGTTGAATTTTGCTGATGACGTTCTAATTATGTTAAGAGACAGGAAAGAGAAAATCAGCTCAAAGGTCACAAGATGAAAAGAACAAAAGTAAAACAAAGGTAACAAAACGTAATCGAAGTAGATTCGGCGATGCTGAGAATTAGATTACGGAATGTGTCACTAAATGTAGAAGAATTTATTATTTTGGCAGAAAAACAGCTGACGATGGCGCACGTAGAGTGCGGATAAAATTATACAGCCAATGAAAAACAAAATTCTGAAGAAGAGAAATTCTTCAACATCGAAAATAAATGCAAGAGTAGGCTTCGGCGGCCATGGCCATAGTCAATAAAAATCTTCTGCGACTAAAAACCTGAAGGAGGTTACTTGCGATAGCGGCCGAAAATTTCGAAGTCTTACACATTGACAATGCTGTCACAGACTAAGGAAATGTTATTGACAGATAATAAATTTAAATATTAGCAGGCGTTTTCTGGAGGTGTTTTCTTGCAGTGATGCCTGTACAAAGTGAAATGTGGATGATGCACAATTCAGACACGAAGAAATGAGAAAAGGTTGGAATTTAATTCTGCAGACAAATGCTGAAGCTTATTTGTGTACTTGGTGTAACTTTTGAGGAGGTACTAAATCCAATTTGTGGGGGAAAAGAAACTAACGGTATAAGCTGACTGCATAAACGGGTTGATTACTGAGGATTCAAGGAATCGTGAAGTAAGTAATGGAGGGACGCGTGTGACGTAAAAACAGAAATTAGTGACTAGTGGTTGACTACAATAAGCAGACTGAAAATGATGTAGGCTGCGATAGTTACGCTGAGACGAAGAAACTTGCACAGGATAGGTTAACATGAAGGGCCTCATCAGATCATTACTCGTACTGAAGATCACAACTTTAACAATTTCGAGTGTCATGTTGGGGCACAAAGTGGAGTTGTCCAATGAGCGGAAGAGGAGCAACAGCAATATGAACGTTTCTGAGGCAAAAGCCTCTTGATGTGGTGAAACCTTAAGTATTAAACACTCTTCGAGAGCTGCTCTGGACACCGGGATTCTAATGGTCAGACACCTGCTTCTTCAGACTAAAGCTCATAGTTTCGTTGTTTCCTTTGGAACAATAAATTGTGAAGAGAGTTTCTCTGCAATTCTGGTATTTCGAAGACTGAGGATCCTGCTGACTTAGAATTTGGGTTTTGACACTTTAATAGAGGGGTTATGCCTCAAATTTTTGTGCAGTAAACATAATAATAGTTGATTGTAAACATAATTCGATTTTTCTTCTGTAAATTTGTAAAATAATTAAATGGTACATCTTTTGTCATCAATGTAAACACTGTGCCACCAATGAAACTTTTTTATATACTTTCTATGTTGTGGTGGATCAATTATAGTAGAGCTGTTTAGCGAAATGTATCGTCTATCAAAGAGTGAAGTCCATATGCTAGTGCCGTCACTGGCCGCTGTGAGAGTAGTCAGAGCGAGTGCGTGGCACAGTGCCTGCGATATGACACACGAAAATAAACGGACGTGCGAACAGCATGTGTATTGGAAAGCTAGGCCTGTGGGAGGACACGGTAAGAGGTGTAAGGCGGGGGAGCATGACATGTGTGGACTGATGAATGAGGCTCCAGCAACGTCAAAATCCTGGCCTGTTATTGGTCACTATCAGTTATACTCCGCTCGTATTGTATGGAGCAGTAGGAGCACGGTGGACGCCACTGGCGACAGCGTCTCGACATCTTCGAAGAATTGTGTGATTGGTTTATTTCTGTTCACGTTTGGAACATGGTGATTTGCAGTAAACTTTTCTTTCAGTAATAAGAGTTATGTATCAAAACTTGGATCTCCAAAACTTTTCAGTACCCATGTCATTATGACCTAAGAGGGTGAAAATCCTCTCGTTTATTAAATACACGAGTGTCATTGTTCAAAGCAATAGTAACTGTAATAGGAAACGGCAATAACAACAGTTTGTCTTCCTGTTGAAAGCATAGCTTCGTGCAATTATTAATTATCCCTCGGCAACTTAACAGTTCTATAGTAATACTCAGAGCAAAGTTAATTCTTGAAATACGAGGAACAATTCTGAAAACGAGAATAATACCTATTGAAGTGCTACTGGCCAATTAAAGCCGCTACCCAAGTTACATTGTGTGGTCTTCCTTCGAATTCCAGCGTTGCAAATGCGGTGAATGTTGTAATTTATGGATCAAAGCGGCTTTTAAATTACTCAATATATGAGATCTAAATGAGATCTATTTGCAAATTTCGTAAATTATGTGTAAGTAAAGAACCGATACTGTTAGATTAGGTCATTTGTACTGCAAGTAAATAAGCTTTCACTAGTGAATTACGAGGATTGTCTAGAAAGTAACGCACTGTATTTTTTAAAAATAATTCT
Organism: Schistocerca gregaria; assembly: GCF_023897955.1. NCBI lineage: Eukaryota > Metazoa > Arthropoda > Insecta > Orthoptera > Acrididae > Schistocerca > Schistocerca gregaria. Next base: position 138,390,392 of record NC_064923.1, on the reverse strand, counting down.
TTATTGAACATAATGAGAATTATGAGTACACACACGAAAGAGTGGTGTTTTATCTACACACTCTATTTTGCTACGTAATTACCATCCCGTTCTATGGCCTTCCTCCAGCACGAAACAAAAGCGTGTATGCCCTGTCGGTACCAATCCTTGTCCTGGTGGCGGAGGCAGTGCTCACTGGGTGAACCACTTTCTCATCGTCCTGAGAACGACTTCCACGAATGAGTCTGTCCTCGCGAATGGCATCAACATGTCAGGTGTGACAGCCGCGGATAGCCTCCCTGATCGCTGTAGACCATGAAGCTCCGCCGAACCGCTTTCTGATGACCTCGACCTCCGAGCACAGCCAGTAACTGTACTTCCGTCGACAGCAGATGATCCACACAATCTCTCTGCAGTGAAAAATTCAACGATGGCACGTTGCTTGTAACGTACTTCACCTAAGGACGCCATTTTGAAACTGACCTGCAGCTACGCTATCAACCGGAAGTGACGGAAAGTTGGCGCGCTCATTCAGGAGACCTCAGATAATACTTATGTAACGTCTCGCATTCGTAGCATTCTGTTCAGCAAAGAAAAACAAATGCGGTGCATTACATTCCGGGCAACTCTCGTATTTTCCGTATCTAACGTCGTTACTCGTTCCAGATTACTTCTTTTGACTTTAGCCACGGTGTAAAGGAAATGCTAAAATCTCCTGTTATTACGGCATAATGTGATTTGCTGTTTGAAACGCGTGTGTGAGCATTCTCTTGCCGCACGGTTTGTTAATCATATATACGACCTCTGCTGTTCTTTTTACCGTTCAGACAGTGAATATATTTTGTCCACATGAACTAGCGATTGGTTACTTACTCCCAAATTGTTCCACCTCACTTTTGTTGTGGAATACTCAAGTTTTGGGACACCCCTTTTCGTATCGCACACCATATTTTGTGACTGCACTGTTTTATGTATACCAGTGAAATTCAATATTCTAACATGACTACACTTCAGCAACAGTTACAGAATAGCTGGTGAATAAGACATTCAATCAGTTGCAATAAATGGTGGTTTTCTATTGACCGTAACCTTTGTTTCAACGGATTTAAACGCGCCCTCTTCAAAAGGACAATTTTTATGCAGTTTCGATGTCGGTTTATGTTGTACCAAATCACTGATGCCACCACTCTTTCTACGTTTGACACTATGCAGACACATACGAATGTTTGCTCTTTTATTATACTTAACAGCGTGCTTATGCTCTAAGCACTATAGGACTTAACATCTGTGGTCATCAGTCCCCTAGAACTTTGAACTACTTAAACCTAACTAACCAAAGGACATCACATACATCCATGCCCGAGGCAGGATTCGAACCTGCGACCGTAGCAGTCGCGCAGTTCCAGACTGCGCGGCTAGAACCGCTAGACCACCGCGGCCGGCGTGCTTATGCACTGACGTTATGTGGTGGTCCATTGATCGTGATCGGGCCAAATATCTCACGAAATAAGCGTCAAACAAAAAAACTACAAGGAACGAAACTTGTCTAGCTTGAAGGGGGAAACCAAATGGCGCTATGGTTGGCTCACTAGGTGGCGCTGTCATTGGTCAAACGGATATCAACTGCGTTTTTTTAAAATAGGAACCCCCATTTTTTATTACACATTCGTGTAGTACGTAAAGAAATATGTTTCAGTTAGACCACTTTTTTCCCTTTGTGATAGGTAGCTCAGTAACAGTCACAAACGTGTAAGTACGTGATATCACGTAACATTCCGCCAGTGCGGACGGTATTTGCTTCGGGATATATTACCCGTGTTAAAATGGACTGTTTACCACTTGCGGAAAAGGTCAATATCGTGTTGATGTATGGCTATTGTGATCAAAATGCCCAACGGGCGTGTGCTATGTTTGCTGCTCGGTATACTGGACGACATCATCCAAGTATCCGGACCGCCCGCCGGGTAGTTACGTTACTTAAGGAGACAGGAAATGGTTTCCCCCTTCAAGCTAGACGAGTTTCGTTCATTTTAGTTTTTACGTTTGATGCTTATTTCGTGAGACATTTGGCCCGGTCACTATCAATGGATCACCCTATATTTACACACGAGTATATACTATACTCGTTTACTCGTATCGTTTATGCCTATAATTCTGTTAGTAACTTCAATGTGCTTAGGCTTATTGGCTGTTTATGCCGCCAAGCGTACAGGTTTACCGATGCATGCGTCTCAGGATTTGTTTTCCTTGTATCAAATGGTTCAACTGGCTCTAAGCACTACGGGACTTAACATCTGAGGTCATCAGTCCCCTAGACGTAGAACCACTTAAACATACCGTAACTAACCTAAGGACATCACACACGGCCATGCTCGAGGCAGGATTCGAGTGTGTGACCGTAGCAGCAGCGCGGTTCCGGACTGAAGCGCCTAGATCCACTCGGCCATAACGGTCGGTTTTCCTGTTCTCCAGGCTCTCTATTCTCCCCCAGTCGACATGTAGCTCTTAACTTGGTCTGACATTTGATCTTATTTATTTTACTGATGTGTCAAGATCATGATTTTAGGGGCCTAAGCTTTTACAAATGGATGTGCAGATGGTTGCCGACATATTTCATGTGGAGATGTTAGATCGCCTTACTAACGGTCTGCTAATATGAAGTTTCTAAGTACTACTTTTCCTACTTTGGTATATATCATGTTGTTTGTGACACTTGATGTAGTTGTTAGTTTCTGTATGACATGTAATATTGGTCCTTGATGTTTTTATAGTAACTAATGTGGTCAAACTGTATGCAGGTTGCTTGTCCTTCTGAAGAAGGTGCGTTTAAATCCGTTGACACTAAGGTTAAGATTAACTTAAAACCACCATTTATTGCAACTGGTTAGCTACCTTATTCACCTGCTAATAAAATTCAAGTAAGAAGAGAGCATAGAGAGTGGATTGAGTTCTTCATCAGGATAGTTTGTACCCTTCTCCTCACTAGTTGGTAATTCTCTTCGGAAGCGGCTGCCTTGGAAAAATTTCTAGTCCTATTAGCGTCACGCGAACGCGGTCAATAAAATCGCATTAATGATAAGTAAGGAGGGATGTTACAAGGTTTGGTGATCAGAACAAATTCATAATTAAAAAAAAATGGTTCAAATGGCTCTAAGCGCTATGGGACTTTCCATCTGAAGTCATCAGTCCCCTACACTTAGGACTACTTAAACCTAACTAACCTAATTAGAATTATATTAACACCGTCAGCTGCCGACGAGCGTTGACATATTTCAAAGGGTACAGGTAAAAAGCGTGCCCCGTACTGGACTCGAACCCGGGATCTCCTGCTTACATGGCAGACGCTCTATCAATCCAAGCAACCGAGGACACAGAATATAGCGCGACTGCAGTGACTATCTCATGCATGCCTCCCGCGAGACCCACATTCTCACCTTGTATGTCCACGCACTACATTCGTGGTTTTCCACCCCAACACACTCATTACTCGTGGAAGACATTCTTACCAAGTCCCGTAAGAATTCGGGGAATATGTGTGCATCCGCACAGAAGAAGGAGGTCGAGGCCGGCATTGGTATGGTATGGATGTGGAGTCTGTTATTTCGGGACATGACCTGCATTACATTGACGACCGGCAGCCGCCTAGAACGAAATTAGAATTATATTAATACCTTCAGCTACTGACGGGCGTTCATATTTATAACGGAACTTGGTAAAAATGTCTTCCACGAGTTATGAGTGTGTTGGGGTGGGGCACTACAAATGTAGTGTGTGGATATACAAGGGAGAATGTGGGTCTAGCGGGAGGCGTCAGCTATATAGTCCCTGCAGTCGCGCCATGCTTTGTGGCCTCGGTGGCTCAGATGGATAGGGCGTCTGTCATGTAAGCAGGAGATCCCGGGTTCGAGTCCCGGTCGGGGCACGCATTTTCACCTGTCCCCATTGATACATACCAACGCCCGTCGGCAGCTGGCGGTATTAATATCATTCTAATTTCCTTCTAGGTGGCTGCAGATCATCAATGGTGTCTGTTCTTTCGGCAATGACCCAAAACACCGACACCATATCCATATAAGTATATAACTAACTGTGGTGTGCATACTGTAAGACCTTCAGTACACACACCATCAGATTATTTGACTTGTCGCTGTAACGAAGTAGGCGAGTGTCAGCAATATGTCTCATGGTCTTATCGTGACGTGTTATCTTCTGCCGTTAGGTCAGGTGATAGGAATGCCACTTGCACACTATGAGTAGCACATTGACAGTGACCAACTTTAAACAGACCTTCATTAATTTTCTCACACATTTATTAAAATAATAACAAGCATAAAAATTACTGAACTTGGTTCTGGATGCTATTGACAATTGACAATCGGAAGTTCCTTTGGTATTGGTGTGTTACGCTTATTCTCACATATATCTCTGATACTTGACAAAAGTGTCTACACATTTATCTTAATGGCTATGTACAGGAATATGGTATTCTTACTAGGCGCAGACTGAAACTTGCCTATAAACTGGCACAGACAAATGTAGAACTGGTACAGACTAATGTAGACTAGTACAGACTGGTGCAGACAAATGCAGACTGACTAATCGGAGGTCTGTACACTCATTATAATACCTCGCTCATTCATGTATCACTGCGCGAGTGTGATCCGCGAGGAGAAAATGTTCTACATTAGCACCAATCTCATTGGCTGCGTTACTTTTCAATACATGGATCAGTGGAAGCCGAATTTGGTCCGTCTCTATGGCAGCACCATCTTGTACTGCGGAGACGGGCAAGCGCTGCGCCTGCGCTGTTGTGCTTAACAAGGCGCGCTGTAGTGGGAAAGTTGTGTATGCACTGACTACGCGGAACTATGTACACAACACTAACTTACGGACATCACATGCATCTATGCACGAGGCAGGATTGGAACCTGCGACCGTACCAGCAGCGGGGTTCTGAACTGAAGCGCCCAGAACAGCTCGGCCACAGCGGACGGTCATGATTACGATTCTCGCTAAAAATGTGAAATGCAGTGGGAGGTTTTCGATAAGGTTGTGTTCTTCCCGAGGTGAGTTAAAATTTCTCTAACAGTGTCATCGACTCACAGGGAGTTTCAAACTAATCAGTGATTTGAGCTGCTTCAAATAATTTAAAACAAAGTATCCCGTTGACAGCGGTACTGCCTCCAGCATAGTTGTGCACCTGTTGTGTAGACGCTTGCGCCTCCGATGTTGTGTGTCGCGGGCGCTACCTGCTGCGAGGGAGTGATTTGGGCCCGAGGCTTCGGCTCCTCAGAGGGCGCGCGACGAGGCGGTAAAGATGTTAATGCGACTGTTTGAGCCGGGGCCACCTGCTCGCGGCTTTATTGCCACCATAAAGCCCTGCGTGCGCGTGTGCGTGCGTGTGAGGGCGTGTAGGCCCCGACGCGGATCGTAAAGCCCGGTCCAACTGCGAGACCGCTGCGGAGCTGCTGCTGCTGCAGACGCCTCCTACCTCACCGTCCACGTGCCGTGCACTCAGTAGCCGTCCAGCACGGTCTCTTGGTTACCTACTGATGGCTGCTAGCAATTGTCACGTACCCTTAACCATAACTAGTTGAACTCGTCGTGTAACAGTTTCCTACATCATTTCGACCGGACCTGTCAGTGTTCGAAAAATTCTCTCTAAAATAGAACCTTCGTTAGGCAAACGGCGTCTGATACTGACTATAATCTATTTGCGATTCAAGTACTCCCGAACCTTTAATGCTTCTGTAACGGAGTAAGATTAGAGTAATCGATGACAGTAAACAGCCCGCCAAAAAACTCGAGAAACTAAATTCCTTCCAAATTCAAAGGTAGCCAATGGTTCGCCATCCCTCACAATAGCCCTTTCTCCCATACACTAATCTGCAAGCCACTCTCGTCAAAATTCCCCCGGCACCCCCTCCCCCCCCCCCCCCCCCCCCCGCACTTAACAACGTTCCCTCCCCAAAGTTGGCAGCCGGCTGAGGTGGCCGAGCGGTTGGGCATGGATGTTTATGATGGCCTTAGGTTACTTAGGTTTAAGTACTTCTAAGTTCTAGGAATTGATGACCTCTGAAGTTAAGTACCATATTTCTCAGAGTCAATTGAACCACGTTGGCAGAGGTCTTTACCTCAATTTGTTTTTTCCTAACAGCCACGGTTACTGTTGTTTCTATCTTCTCCTCGTACGTTATCCCTTTCGCTTCTGCAATAGTAAGCATGTATTCAAAATGCTAAACTAATCTATACTGAAGCGCCAAAGAAACTAATATACACATGCGTATTCAAATACAGATATATTCAAAAGGGCAGAATACGGCGCTGCGGTCGGCAACGCCTACATAAAACAGCTAGGGCCTGGCTGCCGCAGTTGTTATACTGGTTACTGCTGCGACAATGGCAGATTATCAAGATTTAAGTGAGTTTGAACGTGGTGTTATAGTCGGCGCACAAGCGATGGGACACAGAACCTCCGAGGTAGCGATGAAGTGGGGATTTTCCCGTACGATCATTTCACGAGTGTATCGTGAATATCGGGAATCCGGTAAAACATCAAATCTGCGACAGCACTGCGGCCGGAAAAGGCTCCTGTTAGACGGGAGCAATGACGACTGAAGAGAATCGTTCAACGTGACAGAGGTGCATCCCTTCCGCAAATTGCTGCATATTTCAATCATGGGCCATCAACAAGTGTCAACGTGCGATCCATTCAACGAAACATCATCGATATGGGTTTTCGGGGCCGAAGGTTCACTCGTGTACCCTTAATGACTGCATGACACAAAGCTTTGCGCCTTACCAATATCCTAGACGACGCATACACTTATGACCCGAACATTATGTCCACCTGCTTCATAGCTTGTCTGCGGGCCTTTGGAAAGAAATACGTCGCTGACCCTGCGTTCTCAGGGATCTCACAGTTAGTCGGTAGGTTTATGGAGGTGTGTGGTATTAGATGTCTACACATAGTGATTTAATTCGCCCGAACAATGGGCAACTGATTAGTGTACGCGATGATGGCTCTCCAGAGCGAACCAGATGGATTCCATAGGATTTAGATCAGGCGAGTTCAGTCGGCATAACATCGTCAGTTCACAATAATGCTGCTCAAACTACTGTATAACGGTTCTGGCTCCAAGACACAGACAATTATACTGCTGAAAAATGACATTTGCTGCCTGGGAAGACACGAAGCATGAAGCGATGCAGGTGGTTCGCAGCTGTCAGCGTGGTTTCGATTACTACCACAGGTCCCATACAAGCGCTAGAAAATGTCTCCCGTGGCATAATCCTGCTCACACCAGCATGCGTTCGCGGGGCACTGCACGTTTAGAGCCACAGTTCACCTTTATGACGACATTTGTGAAGTCGACTATTCACCTAGAGTACAAAAATATTATTCACCCGAAGAGTCGACGCGTTTCCATTGATTGTCGGGCTAATCTCGATGGTCCCGTAGGCACTGCAGTCATATCTGACGATGTTGTTGGGTCAACATGGGAAGACGTAGGTGCTGTCTGCTGCGGAGCTCCATATTCAACAGTGTACTATGAACGGTGTGCTCCGAAACATTTGTACGTGCACCAGCACTGTGTTCGTTCGGCAGAGATGCCACAGATCACTGTCTATCCTAGTTTACAGTACAGACGAGCCTCCGAACCCCATATCCTGTGATGACTCGTGGACGTTCAATCCTATAGCGGCTAGTGGTAGTTTCACTGCTCTAACTCTTTCCGTAGATACTGATGACAGTACCACGTGAACATTGGGCCAGTTTCGCCGTTTCCGAGACATTCATTCACAGACTCTGCGAATAATAGTCTGACCTCTATCAAAGTCGCTTGCCTCAATGTATTTCCAATTTGCAGCCCATGTCTTCGCTAGGGTGATCCCCCGTCCATGTCAGCTTCGCTTATATGCATCTGTTTATCGTATCACGTGTTCACAACGCCACGAGATGGCATCCAGTGTCCCGGTGGGCAGTGGTAATAATTTATTGGATGATCGGTGTAAGTAACCTGTGTGTTTCAAGTGTAAAAACAACAATAATTTCTATCTGTCACCGTGTGTGTAATATTTTCAATTAGAGCACATGTGATGTTTGCATTGGAACGTCTCTCGCACATTGGCACATATTTTGATATCAATCTATCCTCTATTACCTTCTTTCCCACGCAGCCACTAGCCACCTTCTATCTAATATAACTTATTCGAAAAATAACTAGAGTGACGGGCTCATGATGTAGCATTTCCTACTTAGCATCCTGTCGAAAGATGCTGTGTGCTTGAAATATATCTAAATTCCTAGTTCTGGGTTCCTGCACACCAGTGTTTCTCGTGAACAACACTTGACAATCACCTTCTAACCTGATCGTTACCTGATAAGCTGAAAAATTCTTCGTAAGAAACAAATGTTAATGGAGCATTATGCAAGATATTTTGCTTTTCAGTCTTGAATATGAATTTTCGTATAATCATGTGCCGAAAAATTCGTTTCGATATCTTGACCCATCAACGAGTAAGAGGTGTGCTGGGCCTTAAGCCTTTCAAACAGTTTATTTGTCTTTCCCCCTATTTAAATCACACTGCATGTTCGATATTCACCTGAAGTTGGCAATTAATTACTAAGACATCTATATTCTCTGTTCTCTTCTGACTTTACAGTATTGCTGGCAGTTTCACACTTCACGTATACTTACTTTGATCTTTGCACGTTTCGCGAAAGTCAGTAAACAATTCACAAGTTACTTGAAGAAATGAGGCAGTGAGAAAAACATATTTTTTTCTAGCCTGATTGGTGTTTGATTTAAAATATATTCTACTAGCGCCCCATCCCGGCTTCCTAGGGGTAGTGCTAAGTGTACTTGCCTGTATTAGCAGTAACATGAGGGAGTGCTGGAGTATGAAGCCTCCGAACTTTTTATGCGAAAACTCGTAATACTTTTTAAAATGAAACCAACTTCGTTATTATTAACAACTGTACCTTTAATGTCTACATATTTATTTGTCAACATAAGTACCCTGGAGGCGAATACATTTCTCCGAACGAGAGACCAGTTTGTTGAGACTGCAGAATGTCTGACTTTGTTGACGGAGTCACAGCTTCACCTCTGTTTGCACCGCTTGATTAATAACAAAGTTAAGTCCTCGAAGGTGTGCTTTTAGTTTTGGAAACAGATGAAAATGGGCTGGGGCCAAGGCAGAACGGTATGGAGGATGATCGAGTACAATGAACCTCAGACGTCGGATTGTTGCAGATTCTGAAGCCCTTGTTTGTGGTCTGCCATTGTCACGCTGAAGGAAAGAATTCGTGCTGTCAGTTTTATGAGGGTCTCTCACACACCGAGATCGTTACGTTACAGACCGCCACATTAGACACAACAATTCAGAGACCTGTAGCAGCAGAGGGTTGTAACGTGCACCAGCAAAACAGAAAGCTCGGTCCAGTAATATGCATGGCATATAATACCTTACCCGATATTGAGAACAGAACAAAAACTTCAGATGCAGTACCTTTCAGTATGTCGTCAGTTTTAAGTATTTTATACATGAACCTTCTTCGGAATCAGTATATCCAAGAGTGACCACTATATGAAAATTCTTACAGCAGTTCCTGAGATCAACCTTAAAATGCAGACAGTTAAACGCGGTGGGAGACTTTAATATATAATATGTAGTGACACAAGGTACATTGTAAAGACTTTGACCGAGCTTCAATCCTCTATGGAGTTGTGACAGGGATACTTTTTTACTTTTCCAAACCACATTCTGCCTCAACTGCAGCCGACCGGCTCGTAGTTCCAATCATTGCCACTAGATGTCGCTACAGTTACCAATTAAATGTATAAAAAGTAACAATACATACACTAACCTCTTATCAATACTATAATTAGAAAATAAACAAACAAACCTTCCTTGCGAATCACACTTTCTGTTAGTTAAACCGTAAGAATGGTCGTACTGTACTTCTAGAGATCAACATTCGCATACACATAAATGAAAGGGTACGTGTACTTTAATTATAATGTGTACAGATGTTGCAGAACGATACAGTAGATTACTGTGGAGTTGTTACCGCTAGCCAATATTATGAAATATTAACACTGAGAAGGACTGTACAACGTTATAAAGATAACTGATAAATAACAATTATGTGTTGATGTGGTCTTCGGTTTGAGACCTTTCTCTTCTTCGTGAAACGCTCTTTCCGAATAGTCTAACCCAGAACGACTCACGGATCAACATAGAACTTCTTTCCGTCAGTACCTCTTAGCGAATCTTCCGAGCTCAAGTGCGTTTACAATCGTTGCTTACGATGAAGAAAGGTCAGTTTATTGTATCATTTATTAATTCGCTACGTTCAGTGGATCCCACTGTCAAGGAGAACATTGAAACATCATGGCGAGATGTACATAAACAATCAAAAAGCAACCGTTTATAGTTAGTTCTATAGATTACAGTTAAATGTCAGTAATCTGATCTTGTAGACGCCGACCAGAATGCGGTAAATCTAACAGCGAAACCACTTTTACTGCCAGTTTTATGGCTGTATACTTTTGAAGACCGATTACTGCCTTAGACCAGCATCACGGTGCAGGAGTGTTATCAAACGATGAGACGTGACATGGTCATCATGAAAGAAAGAGCGACACAATTTTTGATAATATATGGTAACCAGAATAGACTTTGATAGCAGATTTACTTTATTCACATCAATACCAGTATTAGATCGTCATGATCAATATCAGATTAATCTGACTCCTTAAACTTATTAAAAGTAGTAAATAGAATTTACAGCCATGTTTGACATTGTCATGGATTTAAAAACACGATGAAACAGTAATGTGCACTCATGGTCCGTGGCGTGACAATGCTAATCGAGCTGTAAATTTTATTTACTTCTTTCGCTAAATTTAAGGAGAATCATCAATCTCATATTGATCAACACGAAGGAAATCGGTTACTGAATTGAATAAGGCAAATTTCAGATAAAATGCTGTTTGGTTTCATATACTGTTATACGTAATACTAGCACCAAACTACACTGCGCAAAACAATGAAAGAGTCACTTTTTAAACCTCGTAGTTATCTCCAATTTCGGCGATAAGTTTGAAATTTCGCAAATGCTGCCTCAAACATTCCTCTATAATAGCGCAAATGCTTGGCGTCCCGCAACCTCGCTGTCGGGCTCGCCGACGCTTCAAAAAAGTAAGGCGTCGACACTGGCGAATAAAATACCAGATGCTCATGTAGCTGAGACATGAGTTAATAATACCATTTTGGCACTAGGTTTCACGAAAATTCTCCCAGACGCCACTAAGGACGTGTCACAAGATGGGAAGGTCGTCACACCCCCTCTTACTTACATTGAACGCTTTCATTTGATGCCTTTGGGATGGAGGTCAGAACCGTAACGGCTGGCGCTGAAATCAAGTGGGTACACTATGGATGACAGAAGAAATCATTTCGAACAGACCACCGCTCACAATCGACACGAAAAAGCGACAGGACTTGACATAAATGGCGCCAGGGAATCCATCTCTTACTTAGGGGCATACACTTTCCAGACATTTCGCACTCGAAAGGAAGTAGACAAACTGGAGAGCTTTAGAGGGACCCTTTGCCATTACATTCACGTGCGAGTCAGTGTCGATGCGAAAAAGGAGGGATGAAAAAGCATAAACATCATTATCTGCTTCGGATAACGTTCAAATTTCAACGAATTGTTTTTAATGGTCCCTAGTGGTTTCACTCTGTATACCAAAGAAAAACTTATGGTGAAGCTAGATCCCAAAGGTCAGATGAAACGCCCCTTAGAAAAATTGTACAAGACTGTGCTTAAGCTGACACACAATATTTTTAGCGCAACGCAATTTCACTTTCAAAAATCTCTACAAAAAAATGGCCCTGACTAACATTAACCTGTACATTTCACAAATCGCTTACCTCACAAAAATCTTGGTTACTCGAACTACTGCAATACAGCGAGCGCCGCTACTGCCAGCTAAATAAAAGATTCAAACTACTGAAGGCACTAACTACTGACGGGCATAGTTAGCAAATGAAAGATTTTCATGGAGAACGAACAATGTATTTACCTTAATAGTCGTAATATATATAGCAGTTCATGACATTCAGTCTTACAAATTACAAAACTCCGCCATCTCTCTCCCCACGTCCACCACTGCTGGCGGCTCACCTCCAACTGCCCAATGCTACGCGCTGGTAACATCCAGCTGCCCAAAGCTACAATGGCGAGTATTACAACAATGCCAACCAGCCACTGACTGCACACAGCACAGCCAGTGATTATTCATACAGAGCGCTATGTGGCGTTACCAATAAGAAAACCTTAACAGCCTACTTACATAGCCCCCATGCTCCCACAAAAAAATTTACAAATTGTTTTGGGCAGTGGCCAATACAGATTGGAAAAAAATTTCGTAATTATGATTACAATAACAAAGAAATCAAATGCACACACTTATTGATACAATGTTGGTTAAAAGCTAAAATTTTCTCACAGTCCATTTAGACAGTCCTGATCATTCATCACAGTAAAATAGCAGTGTTTTTATCAAAGACTGAGCAATAAAAGAAAATGGACACGGAAGTAGTGGATTTCCATGCAGTCTTGAAGAAGTAGTATTGTCCTTCCAACGGAAAAACAGTGCTCACTCTTGACATGCAGACAGGTAACGGGCCACAACAGAGCAAACCCACAGCAGTCAGTCGAAGTTTTGAAGAATATTGGTAGGTAGGTCAACATAGAGTAGACCCATTGTAGTCCTGGTAGAGATTACGGTATTGGTGGGCCACCAGAGGTGCAGACCCAGTGCAGTCCTTGTAGAAATAATGGTATTGGTGAGTCATCAAAGCTGTAGACCCACTGTAATCCTTGTAGAGATGGCCAGTAGCCATCTGTTTGACTGTGCAGGCGCACAGTCACCATTGAAGAGTCTTGCGGATAATATAGCAAGTCCATATCCACTACTTGTGCACTCACAAAAATTGTTTTTTAAATGTTCTTAGAATGAGCAATGCTGTTAACCAGTCCCTTACTGAATTATCAACACATGTGCAAACACTAACAGTCCCTACTTCTGACATATTGTCCATATACTTTGACCAACAGAAACGTGTGCAGTGAAATGTAACTTACAAATTACTTAATTTGATGAACTGGTGTCAATTACAATTTTATAACATAAGAATACAATAACAAAGGTACAAAATACATCATTAATGAACATAACAATACAGATAACATTTGTAGTAATAGGGGCTTTACAAAAGAATCGAAATAACAAATACATCACTGTTACAAAAATTATGACATAAGTACATACATAAAAGATCAGAATAACTTTTGAAACATCAACTTCACACATGAGCACTAGAACAAAACAGAATAAATGTGTAAACATCTTTATGAAGTAAATAACATGTTATTAATGAAAATTATATTTGAGGATAACAGTATTCCTCATCATAGTGAATGTAGCTTAGTATTAGAAGAGAAAAAATTCTATGAAACAGTACACAGAGACAGGAAGAAAACAAATACACATGGGTACACAAACACATAGTGGGATAACACAAGAGGAAAGGGCAGGGTTTGTTTTCAGTGTAACATTTGGTGCTGCAGTCCAACCCAAAACTACATTCCATAGATCTTTCGTCTTATTTCAAAATTTGTTTCCACCAACAAAATCCTATCCAAGCATGCTTTTTGTAGTTATATGTTCACATATTTCTTACCTCATTATTTATTTTCCATTATCTTACCTCATCATTTATTTCCAAGAAAAACCTACCTAAACCTGTTGTCTCTAAACCCTACTGTTTTGTTCGTATCCTATTTCAAAATACTTTTTTTTAGAGAACAAACAATGTATTTACCTCAATAGTCATAATATATATAGCAGTTGAAGACATCCAGTCTTACAAATTACAAAACTCCGCCATCTCTCTACCCACGTGCACCACTGCTGGCGGCTCACCTCCAACTGCCCAACGCTACGCGCTGTTAACATCCAGCTGCCCAACGCTACAATGGCGAGTATTACAACAACGCCAACCAGCCACTGACTGCACACAGCACAGCCAGTGATTTTTCATACAGAGCGCTATGTGGCGTTACCAATAAAAAAAACCTTAACAGCCTATTTACACAGATCCGTTCAAGGGGTTTCAGCCCCGAGATGTCCTTAGAAAAGTGTCAGTGGAGTGTCAGCAGTGGCAAAATTTGTCAAGAACATCTTCTTGTCGCCCACCGCTTCACAACGGTTTCACTGACGCCCTTCATGGTCCAGAATATTTTCCTCCACCATACATAAGAAATCCGCATGATGTGAATGCTAGGCGTCGCGATTCTTGACCTCCGTTGGAGGGGCCTCAAACGAAGGGGTGAAATGTACGTTAGAGAGAGTGTGACGACCTTCCCGTACCATTACAGGTCCACGATGGCGTTAAGAAGATTTTTGGTGAATTTCCTCGTATGTGTCGACACCTTGCTGTGTGAAGCACCGCCAAGCCCCGATGGTACAAATGGTTCAAATGGCTCTGAGCACTATAGGACTTAAAATCTATGGTCATCAGTCCACTAGAACTTAGAACTACTTAAACCTAACTAACCTAAGGACATCACACAACACCCAGTCATCACAAGGCAGAGAAAATCTCTGAACCCGCCGGGAATCGAACCGTGCAAGCCCTGATAGTGTCGTCACAGGACGCCGTTTTTAGCGTCATTTGAGGGGAAGCCTTTAGGCACTTCTGAGCAAAATTTAAAATTTCGGTGTCGCTAGGGGATCATTAAGTGGTTTTAAAAAAGGTGATCATTTAAATCGGTTCAGCAGTGCAATTTTAAAACAACAAAACAAATAAAATCTAGCGTTCTGAGTCAATAAGATGTGACAGATAGCAGAGTAAGGCTACTGTTAATTACGCTGCCTGTCCCACAGTTTTATCAATCAGCTGTTGTTTAGGTTAACTAGAACTAGTGTCTGTGGTAGTGTAGATCTGTTTACAATATACGTTGTTCATAGTCTTGCTGTTAATGAAAGGTTGCTGTTCTTGATCTACATCTAAATCTACATAGCTAAAAGTTATTACTCGACCGGTAGACATTGCTCTGTCAATGAAAAATATAAACCACACCGATAAGTAATCAGAGCACTCACTCAAAATGAAGAGATAAATCATGTGATTGAGGGCGAGCAGGAGAGACAATTTGTAACGGTAGTACATGCCAGTAGAACGTGGTTAGTTACCGTAGTGGTATCTTGAAGGCTTCGGTTGTCGGGATGCGGTCGTAATTACGATCATCCGTCTTAATGCTGGATGATCAGATCGTCGTATCTAGTCAGCAACGTTATGACCATGTAGCCTGGAGATATTGTACTAGCCACGGAAACGAGTCTCAATGTCAGAGCTCTTTGTGTAGAGGTTACTTAACACTCCGCGTTTCGAAGACAGTCGCCGACTACACGCAGAGGGCTGCTTTTCATAACTAACATAGCTGTGCTCGCTGACACAGGTCTAGGTAGGTTGTTTAGTGCTGTTAGGTTGCCAGAAACTAATTTCTGCTAATGATCAAAACTTCTTCTACGTCGCCTTCGGGTGAACTGTTGCACGAAGGACTGCTAAGAAAAAAGTCAAGGGGCGTAATGTCTGGGGAGGGAGCGGCCAGGGTGATGAACCGTTCCTTCCAGTACACCGATCCGGACATTACTCCCCTAGTAACACTAACCTATGTAACGGTATCAAATTAAATTATTATGTCAAACGGTTATTCTGTAATAAATTGTTATAATCAGGGCAAGACTTTGTACTCATCCTGTATTTCGTCAACCCTGGAGACGATTTTACCCAATTAGGATGTCTTCCTATTGATGAATAACATCTATTTATCACCTTTAGGCTGTAACTCGATAAGATAAGCAGGAGCCAAAGTAAGTAAATTAAGGCAACACTCGAATATACACGTTGTTGACATGATGTATTCTTCAAACTGCTTCTTAATTAATTTATTTATTTATGCGTTTATCTTATTTAGAGAAAGACAATTAATGCTTATTTCTGGTACCTTACTTAGTTTCCTTAGCGTCGCTGTCGAATGAAAGGCGTTGGACCAATGACATCTAATGCTCCTGTTCCACATAAACTGAGGAGACAAGGGTCCAACATAGTGTCAGACGTCCTTTGGACCGACGTACTGGAGCAACTCTATGTGGCATGGACTCAACACGTCACGGGAAGTTCTCTGCAGAAGTATTGAACAATGCTGTCTCTATATCCGTGCAAAGTGGGGAAAGTGTTGTCGGTGCAGGATTTTGTGCACGAATTGATCTCTCGATTATGCACAAATGGTGGATGGGATTCATGTCTGGTGATCTGGGTGGCCAAATGGTTCACTCGAACTGTTCAGAATGATCTTCAAACGAGTCGCCAAATATTGTGGCACGGTGACATGACGCATTGTCATCCACGAAAATTCCATCTTTGTTTGGGAACAAGTGTTCCATGAATGGCTGACAATTTTCTCCAAGTAACCAAAAATAACCATTTCCAATCAATGATCCATGTAAACACAGCCCACACCATTATGAAGTCACCACACCACCAGCTTGTATAGTACATACTTGACAACTTGGGCCATGGTTTCCTGAGTACTGCGCCACACTCGAACCCTACCATCAGCTGAACTGAAACGGGTACTCATCTGACCAAGCCATCGTTTTCCAGTTTTCAACGGTCCAAAAGATACGATCACGAGCCCATGAGAGGCGCTGCAGGCGGTGTCGTATTGTTAGCAAAGGCATTCGCGTCGGTCGTCTGGTAACCCATTAACACCAAATTTCGCCACACTGTCCTAATAGATATGTTAACTTCACGTCCCACGTTGATTTCTGTGCTTCTTGACGCAGTGATACTTGTTCGTTTTCACTGACAACTGTACGCAAACGCTGCTGCTCTCAGTCGTTATGTGAAGGCTGTCGGCGAGTGCGTTGTCCGTAGTGCCAGGTTATACCTCAAGCTTGGTATGCTCTGCACAATCTTGACACGGTGCATCGCGGAGTATGGAATTCCCTAACGATTTCCGAAGTGGAATGCTCCTCGTGTGTAGCTCTTGCTACGATTCGGCGTTCTAAGTTTGTTAATTCCTGTCTTGCAGCCATGATCACATCGGAAACCTTTCTAAATGAATCACTTAACTACTTCGCCAACGAACTTCAATTTTATACCTTGCGTACGCAATAGTACAGCCATCTGTGTATGCACATATTGCTATCTTAAGTATTTTGTCACCTCAGCGTAGTCGCGTTTGAAGTGATAGAATTGTCAGCGTGATACAAGTGTCCTCGTCCAACAACACATAATCTATTAACTGGCGAAAACGTAAACGAATTGTCTAATTTGTTATTTTCGTGAGAAATACCACAGTGTTTTCAGAAGGCCCTAACTCTTTTGTCACGCAACATGTAACATCATAATGTGATTACGCCAACGAAAAGTCGTAAGATCCTGTGTTAATCGATATCAGGATTTATATCATTTTCATGAATGTCAGTTGATATTTAAGATATTAGCTACCTTATTTTCAGCAAGACGCCTACGATAGCGGGCGTACTGTTTGTGGAATGAGAGAGAGAGAGAGAGAGAGAGAGAGAGAGAGAGAGAGGAAGGGAGCTCAGTATAACTGATGTAAGACAGAGAAAGGTGCAGCGAGGAAGGACGCGAGGGAGACGACCTGCGGCGCGGGGTTGGGAAGATTAAGACGAAACTTACAGGTCTTCAAACAGAATAGCTAACTCGGGTCGTAAGTTCCGCGACTGGATTTGTTGGACTTCTGGTTCTCGCAGTTGTGAACTTCGGGCCGGCGAGTTTCCCGACAATTCCACGGGAACTTACATGGGCGTTTATGGCGGCGTCCGACCGCCCACCCGCTCACCCCTCCTTGCTGCAACTCTCGACTCCGGGCATAACCCCTTCCTCTCCGCCCCCCCCCCAACCCACCAAAACCAACAATAGCACACTACTTGACGTTACTCCAACCTACCGTCCAGGTATCCTTCCCTTTCCCTAAAACAAGTTCATCATGACGTATAGTAACAGCACTCGCCTCATTCCCTCTTCTGACGTAGTTAATCCTAGCAGTGGTTGAAGTGTCTGTAGCGAAGTTCCTTTCCATTCCACCTTCTTTACGGCGTACGACGGGCTTAACAACGTAAAGGAACTAATATCCTTTAGCCTTGCTAAAAATGCACTTATAAAATGCTCAAACCTCCCTTATAATCCTTCGTTAACATTTATTTATTGTTCCTTGGAAAAGGCAAATACATTCTTTTCTCTGGAATGGCAGAAACAGTGGCACGTGTTGCTTGCACTTACACGGGATGCAGGCAGTAGAAAATTATTAAATGGTACTTATTAATGAAGGAATAATGGAGACGGCGTTTCAGTTACCAAAAAACATTTACAACAAAAAGAGTCTCTCGTGGAACTGCAAAATACGACACTATACAGCAGTAATTAGACTCGAAGCTCTCTACGCATCTGAGACACTAAACCTTCGACACAGAACACTAAAAGAGGAATTAGAAGTGAAAGAACGTAAGATAATGAGGAAAATCCTAGGACTAAGAACTAAAGATGGTGTGTATTATGCAGAAATATATAAAAATATCTCCAAAATAATGCGCATGAGAAAAATCCAATTCATGGGGCACTTAGAAAGAATGGACTCAAACAGGTTAACGCACAAAATCCATACATTTTTAAAGAACAAAACTACAAGACCGAACTGGTACAAACAGACGGAAAAAGACCTGAGAGAATTAGGGTCTCCAAATCTACATGATAGAAATGAAATCAGAAACATCACAAACACACGGGGTTTTGAGGAAGAAGAGAGAAAAACTAACCGACATATGTGGTCTACGCAACGAAAGCTAGCCCATTCGTTGTTTATGAAGGAATACTGGCCAAAAGGAAGGCCGACAAATGTTGATTACGCGTTGTCCTAAGTGATCCATCCACGAAGAAGAAAGAAGAATAAGTATCATATAAACATTTCCTCCCGTGTTATTTTCGACTTTCACCACTTCTTACTTCCCATTTTCCGTCTTTCTCTGATCACAAAGTGTCCTCCGTGTTCTTGGTGTACGTCCTCTTTTTCATCTTGCTTGTAGAACCCGTTTCGAAATTCGTTTCTGCCAACTTTCATCTTCTCTTCTAGACGACCAAGAGGCAACGGCCCTTTCAGTCTTTTATATTTATTATCGTCGTGCTGGCTCTCATAATCTCTCTTATTTTATTACTAGTCAAATGGTCCGTCCTCGAAATGTCACAAGCTCTTCTCCGAAAGTCTATTTCGAGTTCTACATGCCTCTTATACAGATTCGTCCTTTTTGTTACACAGCCATTCCAGAGAGCAAAGTTTCGTATTCTTATCACTCATATGTCTTGACCGATTTAGTGCTCATATGAACTGCACTTCTATATCTGATTTCAGTGCTACTGGCATCAGTGATACTAGAATCAGATACAGGTATCAGAAGGCATCACATTAAAATATTTTTGCAGTGTGGTATCTTGCAGATTTCTTCTCATACTTCAGAATGTTCAGGTTCTTGCTTATTGCTTGCGAGTGTCCATTCATCCTATTATTTCGTAATATATAGCTTACTTCGTCCTCCTAGACTAGTCTGTTCGTCATCGAAGAGGAAGCGTAGGAAGTTTTACGCTGTGTGGATTTTTCCGGACTGTAGCCCTTGTTCCTCCTTCTCTTCAGGGTAGATTTTATAAACAGTTGGTGCCATTTTAAAATAATGCACTAGCGACTTTAAAAGTATAATTTGGCTGCATAGACGTGAGGCTAAAAGCTAAAAAATGAAAAAGATTCAAAAATGTAATTATCAATAGAGTTGAGTAACATCTCATTATAAGAAAAAACTGTATTCAAACAGGCTTATAAGAACTTACACAACGCGGGCAGCTTTGTGAGTCGTAGTGCTCAGATACCATTAATGGGAGAGGCAAAGTTGTTGCAGTGAACAGAGAACAAATAGCAACGTATGGAAGCAACAGATTGGGGGGAGGGGGGGAGGGGGCGGGGAGGTGGGGAAATGGAATAAACCGTGGTTGAATACAAACAGAATTCCTATTCGTACCTTTTGAAACCAAACGGCAATACAATAATACACATAACTATATACATTGTATTCGTCATTTGGATTTGCAGCTCCAAGTATTGAGCGTGTTTGCACTTAAAATTGTAGGATGTGAGGACCGCCAGATATGCAAAACACCGTTTTTCCTCAGTACCCAAACATGTTTCAGCACCACTATGCCATCATCAGTGGATTTCTGTTTTATTTATTCTGCAATGTGAACATTTTTGTTAAATGATTGCTAAATTATGTGGATGTTTAGTTCAAATAATTGTTCGTTTCTTTTTGTTAATAGCTCTACACTTGGTGTGCATGAATTTTCCGGATCTATCGTGTATTATTTACTACAGGTAGCTTGTCATCTGCAACCAAGCGATATTGATGAGAAAATTTTGCTGGGAGTTAATCTATCATCTGGAATGTATAGGCTATTGAGGAAAACTTCTACATACAGAAGGCAATAGCAGAAGGAAAACAAGTCTTAAATGAATACACAACACACTGCAAGGGCACACTGTTTGACACATTAAAGGAACTTTACAAGAAAGACAATACAAGCAGATAAAGTCCACCCACCCACCCACCCACCTACACACACACACACACACACACACACACACACACACACACACACACACACGCACACCCACACACACACACACACACACACACACACACACACACACACAATCAAACTTAAAATGTTAACAAAATTGAAATTTGGCGCCGAACTCCGTGGTAAACAAAAAATTTTTCAAATGGCTCTGAGCACTATACGACTTAACTTCTGAGGTCATCAGTCGCCTAGAACTTAGAACTAATTAAACGTAACAAACGTAAGGACATCACACACATCCATGCCCGAGGCAGGATTCGAACCTGCGACCTGAGCCGTCGCTCGGCTCCAGACTGTAGCGCCTAGAACCGCACGGCCACTCCGGCTGGCCCCTGGTAAACAAATAAACACTGACTGGACTGAGACACACAACAAACCACAATCTCACTGTGTTTTGGTGAAGTGAAAAGTGTTTTACTACTTTATTTGTACGTGTTATATTTGCGTCTGCATCACGACACCTCACCATGATGCCGAGAATAAAAGGGCTTGCCTCACGAAAACGTAAGTAAAAACGAATATAGGTGCGAAAACATAGCGGCTAACCAAATTCAATTGTAGTTGATAGGTTAACTCCCAACAAAATTTCTTCATCAGCTTCGTTTGGTTGCAGATGAGAAGCTACCTGTAGTAAATAATGCACAAGTAATCCGGAAAATTCATGCACACCAAGTGTAAAGGTATTAACAAAGAGGGACAAACTATTGTTTTAACTAAACATCCACATAATTTTGTAATCATTTGACAAAAATGTTGTGTTACAGAATGAGTAAGACGGAAACCCACTGATGATGGCACAGTTGGTGCTGGAACATGTTTAAGTGCTGAGAAAAAACGGAGTTCTGCATAACTGGCGGACCTCACATCCTAAAATCATACACTTTTTTTTTAAGTAAGGCACGCATCAATGTGGTAACGTTAAAATACATTGCTTGACAACTACCAAGGAAAATTGACACTTGCTAAGGAACATCTGTCAGTTACTACGGAACAACCGGCAACTGCTTCAGAACATCGGACCAACGATAGTAAAAAGAAGTGCCATTCAATCGACGCCGGTGCACGCACGCCATTTGTGCATTCGACAGTCACTCAGTACGGCGTTTGACTAAGGTTGTTGCGGAACCGAGTAGTGTGTCAGTCCGTGTGGGGCTGCAACACATCATCTGAGTGCTTACGATAGTGGGCAAGCAGTTGAAGGACAGGAAGCTTGCCCAAGTGTCACTATTGTGACCACAGCGATGGGTGTGTCAAAAAGGACCGTCTCGTGAATAAAAAATGCTGCTGAAGGTACAATTTCTAAGCGAAAGCATGCCGTGGTCGTAGATGGACCACCACACCGCAAGAGGATCGGTCCCTTGCCCTAGCGTCCAAAAGGAACAGACATCTCATTGTTAGGCAGGTGGTTGCACACCTTGCAGCGGCTACCGGTACAAGACTCTCTGCCACAACCATTTCGTGACGATTAATACCCCAGGCAAATTAGTAAGAAAATCAGCAAGTAGGAGAAAAGTTTACGAAGTTTTAAAACTACGGGAAAACACTGATATGGGTACAGTAATTAAAACACAAAAGTTCCATTTCGCAGGGAGGGGAGGGGCGGGCATCTCCTTTTTATCCCCTCCAAGGGTCGATTTGTTCCATATTTTAAATTTGTACGCAAAAAAGGTCATTTTTCGAATAGAGCTCTTATTAGTAAATATACAAAATCGCACACGAAGAAGTTCTTGTGCATCTTATCATTGCCGCCGGGGTGCCCGAGCGGTTCTAGGCGCTACAGTCTGGAACCGCGCGACCGCTACGGTCGCAGGTTCCAATCCTGACTCGGGCATGGATGTGTGTGATGTCCTTAGGTTAGTTAGGTTTAAGTAGTTCTACGTTCTAGGGGACTGATGACCCCAGAAGTTAAGTCCCACAGTGGTCAGAACCATATGAAGCCATCTTATCATTTATATGAGTGGTACTTGAGGTATAAGAATTGGAGTAGAATTCTGTTAACGTAATAGTTCGCAAGTTTTGTTGCTTACCACACTATTTAAATGAAAAGCGTAATTAAGTGTATGGAAATATTTCGTAGCGTATATATTCCACTTGATAATATTTTTTTTGTGATCATTATTGTGGAAATCATGAGTACGTGCCAACAATGAAAACGGCAAGTTCCCCTTCCCATTCACCCAGCGCTCCCCTGCCACTATTGTCGCTGCCTTTTCTTTCTACACAATATGCAGTTCAGTTGAGTTAATGTGGTGAACTGTCAAAGTGGTGCCACAGATATTTTTTTTTTTTGTGACAGTGTTCATCAGTTTGTGGTGTTATTAAGTGCTTCTTTTTAGTCTCAATTATTCTGTCTGAACTGAGAAAACAATAATGCTGGACCCTACTACCTGTTTTATTTGTGATAAATCTGTTTCGGAACAATAGTGACTCTGATACTCGTCAGCAAGGAATGGAATGATGGGGCTCATAAACTTCTACAGAACGCTGGACTGATTGAAGTGCATAAGGTATGTCGACGTGAATATATTAGGGAACGTAATACAAGGAATCTAATTTATCAGAATGTTGCACAAGCAGATGATAAAAATTTGAGATCCTCTTCCTCTTATCCATTCAGTTTCAAAACAGACTTTCACATTTGCTGAAAAGTGTGATATAGAGGCGAAAACAAAGAAACCACTACACAAACGCTGTGGACTATTTGAAGTTTGCTCTTTCACAGTGAAACATCCGCTGCCTGACAAAGCAGAGAAACACGACGATGATATAGGCAGAAAGGCTGCAGAATGCACCAACAGTGTTTTGTGTTTAGTAGCGGCAGAAGCCCGTAATCATCAACATTGCTTTGCTAATTCAGTATCGAATCCCTCCTCTCCTCGAAAAAGTGGCCGCCCTCAAGATACCAACATTAATACCGCTTTTCAAGAATTGTTCAGATTTATAGATACTTCAGAGGAATGTCAATTTTCACTGCTCGATTCGTTGCAGAAAGTAAATGAATGTCTCCATGAAGAAGAGACAATGACTATAAAAACTCTGAAAAATAAAGTGACTGAACACTTCAGTGATGGTTCAAATGGCTCTGAGCACTATGGGACTTAACATCTGTGGTCATCAGTACCCTAGAACTTAGAACTACTTAAACCTAACTAACCTAAGGAAATCACACACATCCATGCCCGAGGCAGGATTCGAACCTGCGACCGTAGCAGTCGCACGGACACTTCGGTGATGCGGTCTTGTTTGCCACAATGCCAAATAATCCCCCAGTGCTATGTTTTCGCGGCAGTGGCCACAAACTTTAGAATCAATGATACAATGAACGATCTATCAATGATCAAGATGAGAGAAACATATCAAAAAAAGTTTTGCATCACTGGGGAATGGAGATCAACATAAACATAATTTACACCCTTTTTATTGCTCACGAAAACCACACTTTGCATGAAGGACTTCATCTTTACGCGACTGACTGTTATAAGTTTTCATTACACTATTGAAATTCGGCCTTAGGCCATTATCAAGTGATATTATGGCTTTAAGACATGTCAACGTAATGTAAGCTGACACACTTGTATGTCGTTGTTAATAATGTTAAATACAGTAGCGACGTTGTTACACGGTGCGAGCACACGTATTCATACATCGTAAAACAACATAATCTGTAAGTGCACATGTTCGTTAAAGCATCACATGTCACAAATGCATTAAATCAACTACTCACCAATTTTATTATTCTCTCGTTCGCTACATTCAAACTATTAGTGAAACAGGGGGAATGAACAGGAATTTCTTGTTTTGTAAAAAATTTAATGTACTTAAATTTGGTACTGGGATATGTTTTCGCTGCAGGCCGTAGTTCTCGAATTATTCAAGAGAACGGTACATAAATGATCTTCAGACGTTTTCTTTTTGAATAATTCCAAAACGGTGGCCTCCAGCGAAAACTTATCCCTGTACAAAAACTAGCTTTATCAAATTTCCTACAAAAATATTCTGTTCATTTATTCTGCAGGTCTAATTGGTTGTGCATATCGAGTGGGGGAATATGAAACTCTTGTGCATGAGTTTTGAAAGCATTGCAGGTTGCACAAAACCCATAGGTAAGGGCAGCTGACTCGTCCTGTGTAGCTCGATTGGTGGTGTCTGGATTTAGAGCTGGTAATCGCTGTCTATAGAAGTGCGTTTTTCCAATACAGACTGATAACATCCCAGGTTTATGGTCGTACTGGCCGCTTCCCACATCTCCTTATTGACTCTGACAAAGAGTGGTTATGCAAGGTTATTCGATTTCAAGTACGCAGCCAATGCTCAGCGTGGTAATATAAGTTGCGTCAAGTTACGCGTGAAAATATCTGTAGCTAGGGAGTTACCTGGAGCCAAGAATAATAATCAGTCGTTATAGAGACAAAGAAAATTCCTTAAGGCTGTTAATATGTGCAACAATATTTGCATGTAGCTCTAGTGCCCAATGCTATTAATTGCAACGCGTAATAAGCACTGTGCTTTGCTTGTTATAAGCTTTCGAGCAATGGCAGAAGTCATTACTACAACACACCTATGTGACTAAACAAATATGCTACCTTTGATTGAAATATTACTTTATGCTTTTAAATGGGTCATTACCCCATTGGTTTGTCATTTTAAGTTCGTTCAGATATTATTTTACACTTTTTATTTCGTAGCAAGACGAACCAGACCGGAGCATTGCGTTTTCTCATCAAAGTAACTGTTTCAGTTAATACTCTGTCAAAAAACGATCGGTATAGCTTCTCTCTTAAATAGTACCTCTTCATTTATCGGGTAAAGCACATAATATTTGAAATTATGTCGTTCCGGCGTAATGTCGGCTGATGGTGCTAACCAACAATGCTTTAACGGCAGAGTTTTGCGAAGCAAGAAAAATTCCGATTATGCAATTCCATACCACTGAAGGGAAGTAAAGATAAGGAAACTATATGTAACGGGAAAATAGGGAGCATCTTGACGAAGCGGAATATTACCGTAATTTACAAGCCCAGCAGGAAGATACAGGAATACCTTAAGTCTGCCAAGGACGCCCGCAAACAATTGGAGTGTATATTATCCCATGGAGCTGTGGAGATGATTATGTGGGTACCACCACAAGAACTGTTTCTAAACGTTTGGACGAGCACAAGGGCAAATGTAGAAGAGGAGAAACGGAACGATCAGCTGTTGCGGAGCACGCTTTTCCAACCAGGTAACCATCATATTCGTTTTGAGGAGACGCAAGTAGTAGCGGCCACAAGCGGATATTACGAAAGGCTCTACAGGTCGGCAATCGAAATCGCCAAACACCCTAATAATATCAATCGAAAGGAGGAGTGCGTGAAATTAAACAGTATATGGATGCCAATGTTGAAGAAGATGTGTACCACCCGTCCACCACTGGGTGATGGCAACGGCGATCGACGGCAGCGGACAGCGGGCAATTGCACTGACGTTCTCAACAGACGTGACGTCACGCGGGAGCGCGTGGACACGGAATTTAGCGGCAGTCAGTAGCGAGCCAGTGGGTGTGTTGAACCATCCATCGAGCTACAGACCCCCTTGAAGATTTCCTCCACAGAAGGGGGCGAAACGTTGGGAATTGACACAGAAATCATCAACCGACCACGGTATAACAGCCCGGATAATTATAATGGACAAAGGAAACCATGACAACTTGAAATTAACAGATGACATTGTGGTGTCACCGCCAGACACCACACTTGCTAGGTGGTAGCCTTTAAATCGGCCGCGGTCCGGTAATATATATCGGACCCGCGTGTCGCCACTATCAGTGATTGCAGACCGAGCGCCGCCACACGGCAGGTCTAGAGAGACTTCCTAGCACTCGCCCCAGTTGTACAGCCGACATTGCTAGCTATGGTTCACTGACTTCTACGCTCTCATTTGCCGAGGCGATAGTTAGCATAGCCTTCAGCTACGTTATTTGCTACGATCTAGCAAGGCGCCAGTATCCGTACTATTGATATTGTGAATCACGTACCATAAAGAGCGACGTTCTCCATTAATAGATTAAAGTTAAGTATTCCACCAGCTACGTCCGTTTTTCTCAATTCTAATTCCCCTGTCATGTTCCAGACCTCACGCAAGCCTGCGCGAGCTAAAACGCGTGCATGTCGGCCTCCTTTAGGAACACGGTTGGCTTTCCTGCCAGTCACTACAGACATATTGTTCGAAGGCACTTAAATGATATATAGAGCTTCAACAAGACGATAAATCCATCGTTTAATGAGATTCGCTGGTACAGAGATGCGCGCTCTCCCTCGAGTTCAGCGGCTTGATCAGAATGTAGAAAAGTTAGTAGATATAAGCTTTGTGGTACTACTGTCATTGTCACACGCCCTTTTTTAGCTCAACACTTCAGTGTATTTCAATCAACATGTATCAAATTACAAGGGAACGGCACATGGTCTATGGTGTGGTAATCTACAACGTTACTCACCCATTGTGTTTGTCAAGGGAAGCTGGCCATTACGTGCAGAATGTTGTTCGAACAGTTCTCCTGCCCTTCCTTTCCCATCAGGTAAAACGCTTGTCCCACGTACTGCCCATAAAAACCATCGTGTTTTACTAGATAATCAACTGCTACCGAGAATTTCCAGTTGAGCACATATGGGACAAAATAGAACGATAAGTGTCTGTATTGAATTGTCCTTCAGTAACTCTGAAAAGAGTAAGTAGACAGGTCGAGCATGTGTGGAATAATGTATTTCAAGACTGCATTTGCCACTTGTATGATCGACTGCATGCCCGATCCGTTGCAGTCCATACCATGTACTTGTTTCGCTATGTGTTGATGTCTAGTATCTCAGAACAGGTTCGGCCACTGATCTACAAATACAATCAAATGGTTCAAACGGCTCTGAGCACTAGGGGACTTAACATCTGAGGTCATCAGTCCTCTAGAACTTAGAACTACTTAAACCTAACTAACCTAAGGACATCACACATATCCATGCCCGAGGCAGAATTCGAAACTGCGTCCGTAGCAGTCGCGCGGTTCCGGACTCAAGCGCTTAGAACCGCTTGGCCACCGCAGCCGGAACAAATGGAATCATTTCATGTACTACGACTACACTTAAATCTGTATCTACTTCGACATTTCACAAACACTATGAAGTCCCATAGCACGAAGTGTTCCATCTTCTGCCACCGTGTGAAGTGCAAGAAAATCTATTGCTTAATATATGAAGATGGTATCTGTTCTTTCGGCCATGCAGCTTCCTTAGAACGAAATGATAATTAAATCAAGACCATAATCTGCAGACAGGCGTTGACATACATCAAAGGGGACAGTTGAAAATCTTTGCCCCGACCGGGTCTCGAACCCTGGATCTCTTGCTTACAGGGCACACGTTCTATCCATCTTTTTTCTTTTTTTTATTCTCATTTTGTTCACTTGCGTTCGTTGAATCTGCTAGGGGCGGACGTCTTAAGTCATCCGTTTAAGTTCGTTGTTGATCGATTAACTCAGTTTTTATTATTACGGAGAGCAGCTAATCCTCTGACTGGACACGCTGAGCTACCATGCCGGTTATTCATCTCAGCCACCGAGGGCACAGAGGACAAGGCGACTGCAGAGATTCATCCGTTGTTCGCTCCCCGTGAGACCCATATTCCCAACTTAATGTCCACACACTACATTCGTAGTGCCTCTGCCCATTACACTCATTACTCGCGGCAGACAATCTTACCGAGTCCCCTAAGAATCCGGGCAATGCGTGTGTATCTGCACACAATAAGGTCAATGGCCGGTTATCCTTACCTATATGAAGATGGTATCTGTTCTTTCGGACATGTCCACGAAAACAGGTACCATCAGTGACTGTGCAGCTCTCTACAATGAAATGATAATTAATTCAAGACTTTTCAATAGTCCCCGTTGATCTATATCAACGCCTGTCGACAGCTGAGGCTCTTAATTTAATTATCATTTCATTGCTTAAATTTTTGGCGTCCGGTGGCTAATCTTAGCTTGGCCTCGCGACACCTAATGGAGTGATACTAGTGCGTTATAGTATTCTCCTAACCTCCCTCATCAATACTGATTACTAAACTTTTTAAGACAGCTTTCAAGACACAGCTCTCGTCTATGTGGGAGCGTCATTCACTTCAGTTTTTTATCAACTCCGTGACTGCCGAGACTCGAATCAGCCTGTGATGACTCATCCTGCCGCTCTCTTTTAAGAGTTAAATATCACCTCCTGGTCCTATTTCGTATGTTGAAATGTATTCCTGAAATCCAGCTTAACTATAGTAGGTATAGATGTACTACCTAAAGCTGCGTACTGAAATCAGTGCCAGACCGTGACTCGAACCCAGGTTTTCCGCTTTTCGCGAGTGGTCGGCTCAGCGCTTAGGCTACCCGAGCATGTTTCCGGACTGACCAAGCTTCCATGTGCCGCGCACCTGTCTATTTCTTCTTTTAGGTTACTAATTCATTTACCTACGCTCGCACGTCTCGTGATTGTCGCTTGGGTTGCTCAGGAAGAGTGCTCGCTCGTGAAAAGCAGGAAATCCGGGCTCGATTTCAGGTCGGGTGCAGATTTTTATATGTCGCTTTAGGTATTACGTGTATACGTATCACTGTTAAACTGAATTTTGAGAATAAATTGCAGTATTTGAAACTGAAGTTCATCAACTACACGGTGATTCAGCTGGCTCTAAAGCTGTTGTTTCATGCAACCAGCAATGTTATAGCTGGCTTTCTTAAAACAAAATCGAAATTTTTACATTCCCTGGCTCACTCGCTACTCGAGAACTATTAGTCTGACCGAAAAAATGATCGCGACACTATTATAGGAAATTTACTGTAGTTAAATTTTGAACTGCGACACGTGTTCGCTGGAGAACCGGTTTTGAGTTATTCAAGAAAACGTACAAAAGTGATCTTCAGACGCATCCGAACCCCACACATGGTTCACCAGTCAGGATTTCTAGTGTGTTCTTCGCGTCATTTTCGCCTCCTACTGTACAAAAATTTTCGACTACATGAACTATTCCCGATACTCTACTTTTTTTGATTTCTATTCACTAGGCTATTCCGCCACCAGCATAGTCGGCTAATCCATTAAAATTATTAACTTAAACGTGTCCGTGACAGTAATGAACGAAAAACTACTTCTGTAAACGCTACTCTGAAACTAATTACGTTGAAAATTCGATCCAAACACAATCCTTACAAGCACAGTAGTTTCATAGTGAGAAGACCTGACGAATACAACGATATAATGGTTTATTTTATGCTGTTGAAATTCTCAAAATTGTTACGCAAAATTTACACAAACCAGTTTTGCAAATTTTAGGTCCTCGACTAAGCCGGTGGGGTATTGAAGACCAAACAAGGTCAAATACGGGAAATAATTCGTGCAGCAGCAAATAATTATATAGCAGTACGAGGGAGTGCCATGAACAACGTACTTCTAGTCCTGACCGGTGGAGCGTTAGTGTGGGAGTGAGGGTGCATTCGGAGGTCACATTTGTGCTTTTTTCTTTAATAAATCGAAAACTAAGGCCTCTAAGAAGTTCGTATTTCGACACAAAATTTTACTAAATTAAATTTTCTACAAAAAGATCCTGTTCATTTTTTCTATAGGACTAATTGCTTGCGCGTTGCGAGCGAGAGAATATGAAAATCTTGATCGTAGTTTATAAAGCCACCTATAACATTGCTGGCTGCTTAAAACGCTAAGAGTAGAGGTAGCTGACTCACCTTGTATAACTGACTTCGTGTGTGCGCCAAAGACTTGAGCAATAATACAGCATGGGTCGCATGACCGTTTAGTGAGTTACCTGAATTGTACACTGGCTTCATTTAGCCAGTAACCTACCAATGAAGTGGAGCCTACACCCGCTTTACCTAAGATTGCTTTTGTATGGTCATATCATATTCCTCTACACCACTCTTATATTTTGTTAAAGGCTCAGGAAATCGGTCCCCTGGAACTATACTATTGTCAATAATAAAAAAATTACTGGTACGTCACTACTTAGACAAAAGTCATGGGATAACTCCTAATATCTTGTCGGACCTCCTTTTGCCCGTTGTAGTACAGAAACTCTCGTTGCATGGACGCAGTAAGTCCTGGAAGTCCCCTACAGAGATATTGTGTCGTGTTGCACCTATAGCGGTCCAGTTCCCGGTAGAGGATTCTGTGCACCTCTTGATTACGTTCCATGAACGTTCTGTGGGATTCATGTCGGGCAATGTGTGTCACCAAACAATTTTCTCGAAATGTCCAGAATGTTCTTCAAAGCAATTGCGACTTATTGTGGCCAGGAGGTATTGCGCATTGTTAGCCATAAAATTCCATCGCTGTTTAGAAACATGAAGTCCATGAATGGCTACGAAAGGTCTCCAAGTAATCGAACACTACCATTTCCAGTCATTAATCGGTTCTGGTGGACCAGGGAACCTAGTCCATTTCAAGTAAACACAGCCCACACAATAATAGAGGCACCACCACCTTGCACAGTGCCTTCTTCACAAACTTGGGTCCATAGCTTCGAGAGTTTTCAACACAATGGGACCCTATCAACGGAAATCGGCACGAGTCTACCGCGACCAAGGTTTTCCATTCGCTAGGGTCCAACCCTGAAACTTCAAAAAGGTGGGAACTTAAGGAGATGGGACCTGGATAAACTGAAAGAACCAGAGGTTGTACACAGTTTCAGGGACAGCATAAGGGAACAATTGACAGAAATGGGGGAAGGAAATATAGTGGAAGAAGAATGGGTAGCTTTGAGGGATGAAGTAGTGAAGGCAGCAGAGGATCAAGTAGGTAAAAAGACGAGGGCTAGTAGAAATCCTTGGCTAACAGAAGAAATATTGAATTTAATTGATGAAAGGAGAAAGTATAAAAATGCAGTAAATGAAGCAGGCAAAAAGGAATACAAACGTCTCAAAAATGAGATCGAAAGGAAGTGCCAAATGGCTAAGCAGGGATGGCTAGAGGACAAATGTAAGGATATAGAGGCTTATCTCACTAGGAGTAAGATAGATACTACCTACAGGAAAGTTAAAGAGACCTTTGGAGAAAAGAGAACCACTTGTATGAATATCAAGACCTCAGATGGAAACCCAGTTCTAAGCAAAGTAGGGAAAGCAGAAAGGTGGAAGGAGTATATAGAGGGTCTATACAAGGGCGATGTACTTCAGGACAATATTATGGAAATCAAAGAGGATGTAGATGAAGATGAAATGGGAGATACGATACTGTGTGTAGAGTTTGACAGAGCACTGAAAGACCTGAGTCGAAACAAGGCCTTGGGAGAGCCAGTCCTGACAAAACTGTACCATCTGGTGAGCAAGATGTATGAAACAGGCGAAATACCCTCAGACTTAAGGAACAATCATTTTAATAAGCCACAGCTGCAAAATACTAACTCGAATTCTTTACAGACGAATGGAAAAACTAGTAGAAGCCGATCTCGGGGAAGATCAGTTTGGATTCCGTAGAAATACTGGAACACGCGAGGCAATACTGACCTTACGACGTTATCTTAGAAAAAAGATTCAGGAAAGGCAAACCTACGTTTCTAGCATTTGTAGACTTAGAGAAAGGTTTTGACAATGTTGACTGGAATACTCTCCTTCAAATTATAAAGGTGACAGGGGTAAAATACGGGGAGCGAAAGGCTATTTACAATTTGTACAGAAACCAGATGGAAGTTATAAGAGTCTAGGGACATGAAAGAGAAGCAGTGGTTGGGAAGGGAATAAGACAGGTTTGTAGCCTCTCCCCGATGTTATTCAATCTGTATATTGAGCAAGCAGTAAAGGAAACAAAAGAAAAAATCGGAGTAGGTATTAAAATCCATGGAGAAGAAATAAAAACTTTGAGGTTCGCCGATGACATTGTAGCTCTCTCGGAGACGGCAAGGGACTTGGAAGAGCAGTTGAATGGAATGGACAGTGTCTTGAAAGGAGGATATAAGATGAACATCAACAAAAGCAAAACGAGAATAATGGAATGTAGTCGAATTAAGTCAGGTGATGCTGAGGGAATTAGATTAGGAAATGAGACACTTAAAGTAGTAAAGGGGTTTTGCTATTTGGGGAGCAAAATAACTGATGATGGTCGAAGTAGAGAGCATATAAAATGTAGACTGGCAATGGCAAGGAAAGCGTTTCTGAAGAAGAGAAATTTGTTAACATCGAGTATAGATTTAACTGTCAGGAAGTCATTTCTGAAAGTATTTGTATGGAGTGTAGCCATGTATGGAAGTGAAACATGGACGATAAATAGTTTGGACAAGAAGAGAATAGAAGCTTTCGAAATGTGGTGCTACAGAAGAGTGCTGAAGATTAGATGGGAAGATCACATAACTAATGAGGAAGTACTGAATAGGATTGGGGAGAAGGGAAGTTTGTGGCACAACTTGACCAGAAGAAGGTAGCGGTTGGTAGGACATGTTCTGAGGCATCAAGGGATCACCAATTTAGTATTGGAGGGCAGCGTGGAGAGTAAAATTCGTAGAGGAAGACCAAGAGATGAATACGCTAAGCAGATTCAGAAAGATGTAGGTTGCAGTAGGTACTGGGAGATGAAGAAGCTTGCACAGGATAGAGTAGCATGGAGAGCTGCATGAAATCAGTCTCAGGACTGAAGACAACAACAACAACAGGGTCCACCGATCTGATCAAGAGCCAAGGAGGGGCGTTGCAAGCGATGTCGTGCTATTAGCAAAGGCACGCGCCTCGGTCCTCTGCTGTCCCATTAATACCAACTTTTCCACTCTGACCTAACGATGGATTCGTTCGTCGTACGTCACACATTGATTACTGCGGTTATTAGAAGCACTGTTGCTTGTCTGTTAGCACTGACAACTCCACGCAAACGTCGCTGCTCTCGATCGTTAAGTGAAGGCGAACTACCATTGCTTTGTTCGTGGTGAGAGGTATTGCCTGAAATTTGCTAATCTCAACACACTCTTGACACTGTGGATCTCAGAATACTGATCCCTAACGATTTCCGAAATGGAATCTTCCTTGCATCTAGCTCCAACCACTATTCCGCGTTCAAGATATGTTATTTCCATCGTGCGGCCATACTCGCGTCTGAAATCTTTTCACATGGTTCACCGAAGTACAAATGTTAGCTCCGGCAGTGCACCGCTCTTTTATACTTCGTGTGTGCGGTACTACCGGCATGTCTAAACTATGTGATCAAAAGTTTCCGGACACCCCCAAAAAGATGCGTTTTTCATATTAGGTGCTTTGTACTGCGACCTGCTGCCAGGTACTCCGTATCATCGACCTCAGTACTCATAAGACATCGTTAGAGGAGAACGGGATGCTCCGCGGGTCTCACGGTCTTCGAACGTGGTCACGTGATTGGGTGTCACTTGTGTCATACGTCTGTACTCGCTATTTCCACACTCTGAACATCCTTAGACCCACTGTTTCCGATGTGACAGTGAAGTGGAAACGTGAAAGGACGCGTACAGCACAAAAGTGTACTGGCCAACCTCGTCTGTTGTCTGACAGAGACCGCCAACAGAGGACGAGAGTCGTAACGTGTAATAGGCAGGCATATACCCAGACCATCACACACGAATTCCAAACTGCATCAGGATCCACTGCAAGTACTATGACAGTTAGACGGGAGGTGACAAAACTTGGATTTCATGGTCGAGCGGCTGCTCATAAGCCACACATGACGTCAGGAAATGCCAAACGACGCCTCGTGTAGTGTAAGGAGCATAAACAATACACGATTGAACCGAGGAAAAACGTTGTGTGGAGTGACGAATCACGATACACAACGTGGCGATTCCATTGCAGGTTGTGGATATGGCGAATGCCCGGTGAACGTCATCTGCCAACGTATGTAGTGACAACAGCATAATTCAGAGGCGGTGATGTTGTGGTGTGGTCTTGTTTTATATGGAGGGGGCTTACGTCCCTTGTTGTTTTGCGTGGAACTATCACAGCACAGGCTTACATTGATGTTTTAAACACCTCCTTTGTTCCCACTGTTGAAGAGCAATTCGGGGATGGCGATTGCATCTTTCAACATAATCGAGCACCTGTTAATAATGCACGGCCTGTTGTGGAGTGGTTACACGACAGTAACATATGTCTAATGCACGACCTGCACAGAGTCCTGATCTATATCCTATAGAACACCTTTGGGATCTTTTGGAATGCCGACTTCGTGCCATGCCTCAACGACCGCCATCGATACCTCTTGTCAGTGTAGCACTCCGTGAAGAATGGGCTGCTATTCCCCAAGAAAGCTCCAGCACCTGATTGAATGTATTCATGCGAGTGGAAGCTGTCATAAAGGGTATGGGTGGGCCAACCCCATATTGAATTCCAGAATTACCGATGGAGGGCACCACGAACGTGTACATTATTCTCAGCCAGGTGTCCGGATACATGGTGTATGTGTAAATCGCTCTGCCATGACTCTGGTCACGTCAATGACCCCTGAGAGAAGCAAATTTCTAGTGACACTAAAAAGGCTCCCAAACTTGCAAATTCGGCCTAAGGCTCGAGTTCGCTTGGACTGATGTACCAACAAAATTTAATTTTCGTCAGAAGCTTGAATCTCCAAAGGAACATTATTTTTACCTCTGACTAGTTCACAGCGCCAGTAGAACGAAACATAAAGGAATTGGAAGAATTGGTTCTTATATTTCTCTGACTAATGACTAATTCCACGAGAACTACGCACCACGGTAACATGATGCGCGCAGAATTCTTTGGGCCCCGCTTTATTGCGCCGCCTCGTACAAATGGGCGCGCAGACCCGCCGTTTACTTACAAATTACTGCAGCTGCGGATGCATGCCGGCGCGCGCTTTCCTAGCCGGGGCCACTAAAGCCTCGCAGAGCAGTTTCAACTGCGCCCTCTGCCTCTGCTGCAATACCGCGCAGCATCCGCAGCGCCAATACGTTCAGGCGCGCCTCCGCTCCCGCTCGATATTGTTACGTCCGACTTTTATTTACGCTGCGGTCAGTTTACGATCGCTGCTCTAGCAGTGTTTTCCCAATGTCCACATTTATTTGAACGTGAAATTCTAATTTAGCCGAAGCGCTCCCTCCGCGAATTTATGCCGCTTCGTATCGCCCGCTTAGAGGACCGAAGCCATTCCCACGATCTTTGTGCTATGTCCCTCCCCTCCCTTACCCCCACCCCCTTATCCCCTCCCCCCTACCTCACCTTTTCCTCTCCACCCACCGGCAAGTCAGTTAATTTTCTCGAGAAAACGGTGACACGAAATTATAAAATTTCTTTTCCCTACCCACAGGAAATTAGTTCCGGTGGTGAACTCGTTCCTTTGAAATACGCGGCCGCAATTAATTGCAGACTCCCGCAACACTGCTGGCGACGTACTGCCCGCTACACACATTCGCGCAAGAGAAATAATGTTCCGAGCTCTGGTTACCCAAATTTTCCCGCAGTGAGTTCGTTGTATGGGAGCAGAACTGCGAGGCACTTGCATTAACTAAATAAGAAATTGTATGACCACCAGTACATGTATCCCTCTGCTGTATATCGGTTGCAGGAATATCTTCGAAAATATTTTTCTTTTATATTTGACAACTGTATAACAGCCTGTTGGCAAAATCTTCTGGATTCTATGGTCGTGGTCAACAAAATTTCACCTCCCTGATGTTTCTTCCAGAGTTCCACTGGTCATCTTCCTACACACTTGTGGTCCGAGGTCCACAAGAAAGATACAGCGTAGTGCGAACGTCATGCCACGTGTCACTGCTGGTGTTACGAGTCCCACCAGTTCGGGGAGTGGGCTACTACACTACTGGCCATTAAAATGGCTACACCGCGAAGTTGACGAGCTACAGACGCGAAATTTAACCGACAGGAAGAAGATGTTGTGATATGCAAATGATTAGCTTTTCAGGGCATTCACACAAGGTTGGCGCCGGTGACGACACAGACAACGGGCTGACATCAGGAAAGTTTCCAACCGATTTCTCATACACAGCCAGCAGCTGACAGGCGTTGCCTGGTGAAACGCTGTTGTGATGCCTCGTGTAAAGGTCTTATTGTAGTCTATCGGTTTCTCGTATCGCGACATTGCTGCTCGCATTGGTCGAGGTCCAATGACTGTTAGCAGAATATGGAATCGGTGGGTTCAGGAGGATAGTACGAAACGCCCGGCTGGATCCCAACGGCCTCGTATCACTACCAGTCGAGATGACAGGCATCTTATCCCCATGGCTGGAACGGATCGTGCAGCCACGTCTCGATCCCTGAGTCAATAGATGGGAACGTTTGCAAGACAACAACCATCTTCACGAACAGCTCGACGACGTTTGCAGCAGCATGGACTATCAGCTCATAGACCATGGCTGCGGTTACCCTTGACGCTCCATCACAGACAGGAGCGTTTGCCATAGTGTACTCACCGACGAACCTGGGTGCACGAATGGCAAAACGTCATTTTTTCTGATGAATCCAGGTTCTGATTACAGCATCATGATGGTCGCATCCGTGTTTGGCCACATCGCGGTGAACGCACATTGGAAGCGTGTATTCGTCATCGCCATACTAGCATATCACCCGGTGTATTGGTATGGGGTGCCATTGGTTACACGTCTTGTTGGCATTCACGGCACTTTGAACAGTGGACGTTACGTTTTAGATGTGTTACGAACCGTGGCTCTACCCTTCATTCGATCCCTGCGAAACCCTACACTTCAGCAAGATAATGCACTACCGCATGTTGCAGGTACTATACGGGCCTTTCTGGATACAGAAAATGTTCGACTGCTACCCTGGCCAGCACATTTTCCAGATCTCTCACCAATTGAAAACGTCTGGTGAACGGTGGCCGCACAACTGGCTCGTCACAATACGCCAGTCACTTATGTTGATGAACTGGGGTATGGTGTTGAAGCTGCACGGGCAGCTGTACCTGTACACGCCATCCGTGCTCCGTTTGACTCGATGCCTAGGCGTATCAAGGCGGTTATTACGGCCAGAGGTGGTTGTTCTGGGTACTGATTTCTCAGGATCTATGCACCTAAACTGCTTGCAAATGTAGTCACATTTCAGTACTAACATAAATTATTTGCCCAATGAATACCCGTTTGTCACCTGCATTGGTGTAGCAAAATTTAATGGCCAGTAGTGTATTTCAGACGGATTCAGTACTTCTCGCCTGCGCGTTCAAAAGCTTGCAAGACCTCGACAGCACACGACTAAGTCAAGACGTTTAGTGCATACCTTTTCAGTTCCCGGCCAGGAGTCGAGCTCTCTCTAAATGAGTCGTTATTTTCGTGGGTGTGGACTGCTAGAAACATCTGGGGCACTTTTATCTGGACAGTAGTCTTTCCTTAGTAAAACATTTACACCCTTTCCTAATAACATTTTTACACAAAATGCTGAGCCACGCGTATCTCCTGCTGGCAGTACGGCGTCAAGAACAACTTCAGTGACTACTATGTTGTTTAACGAAACTCCTTTTCGATGCATAAAATGCATTCGCATTTGCAAATACGAAGAAACCGTCAGCTGTATTAATGGAACGACGACAATCAAGATTTGTAGTGACTCGATCCCGGATTTCCGGATTTACGCGAGTGGTTGACTCAAGCGTTTTGATTTTCCATGAAGTACTCACGGTCCGACTCAAACTTCCGCATGTCGTCGTTGTTCCTGCTCTAAGTAGGCTGTTTAGGTTTTTATGTTGGTAACGCCACGTAGCGCTCTTTATGAAAATCACTGGCTGTGCTGTGTGCAGTCAGTGGCTAGTTTGCATTGTTGTCTGCCATTGTAGTGTTGGGCAGCTGGATGTGAACAGCGCATAGTGTTACGCAGTTGGAGGTGAGCCGCCAGCAGTGGTGGATGTGGGGAGAGAGATGGAGGAGTTTTGAAATTTGTAAGACTGGATGTCATGAACTGCTATATACATACTGACTTTTGAACACTATTGAGGTAAATACATTGTTTGTTCTCTATCAAAATCTTTCATTTGCTAACTATGCCTATCAGTAGTTAGTGCCTTCAGTAGTTTGAATCTTTTATTTAGCTTGCAGTAGTGGCGCTCGCTGTATTGCAGTAGTTTGAGTAACGAAGACTTTTGTG
This sequence comes from Schistocerca gregaria, assembly GCF_023897955.1. Classification (NCBI taxonomy): domain Eukaryota; kingdom Metazoa; phylum Arthropoda; class Insecta; order Orthoptera; family Acrididae; genus Schistocerca; species Schistocerca gregaria. The sequence goes on along the minus strand of NC_064923.1, from coordinate 138,351,526 downwards.
AGGTAAATGAGTTGTGAAAAGTATACGTTAATTTAGTCGGGGCCATTCTCTTGTAGGGATTACTGAAAGTCAGATTGCGTTGCGCTAAAAAAAAATATTGTGTGTCAGTTTAAGCACAGTCATGGATAAATTTTTCCAAGGGGACGTTTCACTTCGTCACAACCTGTAATTGTACACACATTATGTAAATTGCGTACAGGGGAGGACATTTTAATTGGAAGTCGCTGCCTTGTTTTGGCCAATAAATACGATACTGCAGTGCCAGTGCTGTTAAGAAGAACGATGGAATGTACCTTCTGACTTGAACGCATGTCCGAAGAAACAGGCACTACGGCGACTACAGCCCTTATGAAATACGTAGAATGCATTCGCAGTTGCGAACATGAACTATCAGCTGTATAAGGAAACGACGATACTGAAAATTTATGACGGATCATGACTCAAACCCGGATATCCCGCTATTCCCGAGCGGTAGCCTTAATCACTTTGGCTATCCATGCATGACCCACACCCAGACCCAAACATCCATATCTCGTAGTTCCTGCGTCACAGACTGTACTAGTACATACACATTGTGTACTTACTGTACGGGGGAGCACACTTTAGATGCAATTCGCAACCTGGCATCGCCGAGTAAATACGATATTGTAGTGTATGCCGTGTGTGTGTGGTTTGGGGATCTTATGGGCGCTCAGTGGCAAGGTTATCGGCGCCCTAACAATGATTAAAATAAACGAATGTGGATAAGAACGCATGCACACGAAATGATCACAAAATTACTATCGCACTAAAGCCAATGAGGAGGCAACACAGCTATTCAAGAAATTAAAACTGAGGGAAAACAAAACACAGGAAAGCTAAATGAAGAGCACAGGTAAATGTGACTGGCTAACCACTTACAAAAAACTTAGGTAAGCCAGCCACCCTGTTGACACTTTAAAAATATCTCCCCAAAATCTTTGCTAAAAACGCGGAACAATTCACAAAACTTGAAAACGCGAACCACATTCGTTTGATCATTGCATAAAATAGAGTGCAGATCCACCGGCAAATCCGCTGCAGTCCGCTGGTCAGCATATAAATGCAGTCCAATAAAATGTGGTGCACCGTGATCTGCACGCCGCAAGCACCACCACCACACATCGGAGGGTTCTCTCGCCGGAGTAAAATTCCATGCGTCATAGGGCTGTGACCGATGCGAAGACGAATAAGGAGGACCTCGTCCCGTCGACGTGGCTGGAAGGAAGTACGCCACGGCCGAGTTGTGGGCTTGACTACACGGAGCTTGTTGTCAGTCACTTGTAGCCACTCATGTTCCCATAGACACAAGACTTTATACCGAAACAGCGGGGTGAAAGCATGCAGGGGCATAACACATTGAAAGACGTCACGGTCCCGACAAGTCTCCTTGGCTGTTCGATCAGCCTCTTCATTCCCCGGAATTCCGTGTGCTCTAGTACCCAGCAGAAAGACACCTCCTTCCCCAGCCACTGTACTTGGAGGAGGGCGTCCTGGATAGTCAGGGTTACTTTATCTGCTGGGTACAAACGCTGGACGGACTAAAGGACGCTCAAAGAATCTGAACAGACTAGGAGAATGTCTCATCTGCTCCAGTGCCCGCAACATTGCATATAATTCTGTGTCAAAAGATGGTGAATTCGGGAGGCAGTCTGACTTTGAGGACACGATCCGGGAAGACCACAGAGCAACCAACCGACTCACCCTGCTTAGACCCATCCGTAAAAGCAGCTTCATAGTCGTGGTGCTCACATGAAACGGCAGAAAACACCGCATTAAGAACGGAAGCATGAGTGCTATCTCTCCTGTACCGCACCAAATCTAAAATCACTTTGTGCCGCTCCAGTAACCAGGGTGGCAGACGATTGAAACCCTGGACTCGGGGTCGCACTGGCGCCACACCGAGTGACTCCAGCACTCATTGAACGCGGATCCCAAATGGCATCGTGGCTTGTGGACGGTTGGAAGAAGAGGCTCCAGATATGGACGAACAACAGTATGGTGTGCGGGTGAAGTTGGAGCTACGAGGATCTTACATGCTTGTCTCGCCATGATAGAGGGAACATCGTATCGTTCTTCTTAACGACAAAGGCACTACATTATAGCATCGGCCTTTTGAACAGACTTTCTTATCAGTCTTAATATACACTGAGTAATGCGACTGCAAATATAGATCGATGTACTTGAAAATGACAATCACTTCTTTCACTATTTCGCCCAGTTCTTGTGTTAAGATATTACGTTCACTTTGTGTGATTTTTTAAAAATATTCTTTGTGGCTAGTTACACTAATCTTGATGCTTTCCTGCAATAGTGGTGCCTTCAATAGTGGTGCTTTTTTCGTCTGGTACCTCTCTGTATGCTCTTGCACCTGAAAGCATGTAGAGACTAGAAGGACCGGAAAAAATGGGTGGCATAGCATTTCAATCTAGCCGTTGTTTTGAATGTGGAGCAGTTACGCATTTTCCCAGATAATATCGCTAGCTTTGATATGCATCTGCAAAATGAGTCCCGAAATACAGCTGTCATAATATATTCAAGTCAAGCGAGCTGGCAAGCAATAATATAATAATATGAAACAGGCGCTGATCGATTAGATTCAAAGCAAAGACACTTGTTAAACTTATCTCTGAATAATTACTGACTGTGAAGCTAGCTTCGGAATTGTACGCAGCCATTTATGTAGCATTACATCATCTTTATGAAAATTGAACACATGAACCCAAGTTTCTGGGTGGCAATTTTGATTACCTTTGGATATGAAACACTTCCCAAACATCTGCAGATGGTCCGCACCAAAGATGTGTGTCGCTATGGATCGGAGGAAATCCTCTCTGGCTTCCGGCGGCTATCTGATTTCGTGAAGACTGCCAGTCTCGCTATCGGGATGAAAGCAGAGTTCACCATCTGCAGCATCGTCGACAGACTGCTGACCTTTGGTACAGAGCCGAGTGGAGGGTCTGAATCAGAGGCTGAGACGGTTCTGCGACCGTGTGGGCTACAAATTCCTCGACTTGCGCCATAGGGTGGTGGGGTTTCGGGTTCCACTTGGATAGGTCAGGAGTCCACTACACGCAGCAAGCGGCTACACGGGTAGCAGGGGTTGTGTGGCGTGGACTGGGCGGTTTTTTAGGTTAGATGGCCTCGGGCAAGCACAGAAAGGGCAACAGCCTCAAAGGGTGCGGGGCAAAGTCAGGACATGCGGGGACCAAGCAGCAATCGGTATTGTAATTGTAAGCTGTCGAAGCTGCATTGGTAAAGTACCGGAACTTCAAGCGCTGATAGAAAGCACCGAAGCTGAAATCGTTATAGGTACAGAAAGCAGGCAGAAGTCAGAGATAAATTCTGCCGAAATTTTTACAAAGGCACAGACGGTACTTAGAAAGGATAGATTGCATGCAACCGGTGGTGGCGTGTTTGCCGCTGTTAGGAGTAGTTTATCCTGTAGTGAAGTAGAAGTGGATAGTTCCTGTTAATTATTATGGGTGGAGGTTACTCTCAACAACCGAGCTAGGTTAATAATTGGCTCCTTTTACCGACCTCCCGACGCAGCAGTATTAGTTGCAGAACAACTGAGAGAAAATTTGGAATACATTTCACATAGATTTTCTCAGTATGTTATAGTCTTAGATGGAGATTTCAGTTTACCAGATATAGACTGGGACACTCAGATGTTTAGGACGGGTGGTAGGGACAGAGCATCGAGTGACATTATACTGAGTGCACTATCCTAAAATTACCTCGAGCAATTAAACAGAGAATCGACTCATAGAGATAACCTCTCACACAAACAGAAGCTAAACGATGTTAAAGTTAGCGTAAGGAGGGATATGCGTGAAGCGTTCAGTGAATGCGAAAGTAAAATTCTATGTACCGACTTGACAGAAAATCCTAGGAAGTTCTGGTCTTACGTTAAATCAGTAAGTGGCTCGAAACAGCATATCCAGACACTCCGGGATGATGATGGCATTGAAACAGAGGATGACACCCGTAAATCTGAAATACTAAACACCTTTTTCCAAAGCTGTTTCACAGAAGAAGACCGCACTGCTGTCCATTCTCTAAATCGACGGACAAACGAAAAAATGGCTGACATCGAAATAAGTGTCCAAGGAGTAGTAAAGCAACTGGAATCACTCAACATAGGAAAGTCCACTGGACCTGACGGGATACCAGTTCGATTCTACACAAAAGAATTTGCCCCCCTTCTAACAGCCGTCTACCGTAAGTCTCAAGAGGAACGGAAGGTTCCAAATGATTGGAAAAGAGGACAGGTAGGAAGGGTCGTCGAACAGATGCACTAAACTATAGACCTATATCTCTGACGTTGATCTGTTGTAGAACTTTAGAACATGTTTTTTGCTCGAATGTCATGTCGTTTTTGGAAACCTAGAATCTACTCTGTAGGAATCAACATGGATTCCGGAAACAGCGATCGTGTGAGACCCAACTCGCTTTATTTGTTCATGAGACCCAGAAAATATTAGATACAGGCTCCCAGGTAGATACTATTTTTCTTGACTTCCGGAAGGCGTTCGATACAGTTCCGCGCTGCCGCCTGATAAACAAAGTAAGAGCCTACGGAATATCAGACCAGCTGTGTGGCTGGATTGAAGAGTTTTTAGCAAACAGAACACAGCATGTTGTTATCAATGGAGAGACGTCTACAGACGTTAAAGTAACCTCTGGCGTGCCACAGGGGAGTGTTATGGGACCATTGCTTTTCACAATATATGTATAAATGACCTAGTAGATACTGTCGGAAGTTCCATGCGGCTTTTCGCGTGAACTAAACTAATGTAAGTGTTTTCGCGTATTATTTAACTGATTATTATTGACAGTGTCTACTTACTACACTGTGTTGCACGGGATCAGTGGGGAATGTCTGATTTTCACTGGACAAACATGCCGTTTTGTATGCTCAAGGTATCCAGTTTATTACTTTCAATAAATAGGCTGACACGGTCTCACCAGCAGACCTCCGGTCATCCCCATGTGATCACAGTAAGTTAATAACTAGTACAAATGTTTTCAGGAGATCGACTGACAATTTTCGTCGCACCGAGACTTCGAAATTGCTTCACTGCCTTATGGAATTTAAGTTAAGCTCAATTATGCTTGTCAAGTTGTTTAATATAAATGTATTTAACTGTGTGAATGTGATAATCCTGCTTTGTTAATGATAATTCCCTTAATATACGCATGTTTTTTACCATCCTGATCAGTAAAACTAAATCAGGCCGGTCTGAGAGAGGTTTTTAAATCTTAGATCCCACAAAAAATTTTAAACCTGACAAAGACAGCGTACAATTAGTAACATGTAATACGACTGTTTTGTACGTAAATAGCAATATCGTAACGATGACATGGCACAACGAGGTTTTCTTTAAAACCCAGCAGGGGATACAACACAAAGCTTCTGTTAACTTTCACCGCCTCTCGATGATGTCATAATTTCGAGTTCCATCATTTCTACGGATTTTCCAGCTGGTGGTGATGGTCGTCTGCGAGCTTCAGTACTTGAAACTCTAACTTCTAGTTTAAGATGAAGTTTTAAGGCTTTGCGTTTTACCTTGAATCATCTTCCTCGATTTTATTACTGGTCCTCACGCTTGGCTGCCATTACTAGTAGAAAATTCAGTGGAATATGGTGTTGCTACTTAAGTAGCTTTTGTTTTACTCTTACTTTTCTTTTAATTTTCACTGCAAATTAGTTCCGAAGACGGTGTGGCCATCGTATAATTAATCGGAACGCGCCTCAGCTGATACTTGTGTTCGCAAAGGCAGCAATCTGTCTGCTGGGTTTTATTTGGGAAAGACATAAATACTGTTAAAAAAAGGAGAGTGGTAGAAGTTTACACGCGATCGCCAGAGATAATCCATGTCAGAGTTGAAACTGAACTATCGACTGTCGTCTGTCAAAAGTAATGCTATCTATGGATTTTGTAAAACTATTGTCCATATATCACGAGCTTCCATGGCTCCTTTTCCGTTAAAACTGCCCCTATGTTTATGTATTTTGATGGTTTCGGTGTGTAGCAATGGATAGTAGGTAGTCACTGTAGATGGAATTTAGCTTTCGGAAAACTCCACTTCGTGATTTCATGACTGAAGAGCACGCTCAGCTACAGCTAATTTTTCTGTTGCTCCCACCCCCCCCCCCCTTCCCCTTTTTCCGGAGACAGCAAAGAGATTTATGTCCTGCAGCCTCGTATTCACGCTTCTCTTGATAGTTCCGACGTACACCTTAAGCACACATACACGGAATTTTATATATCTCGCATGCCGACAGAGGAGAACGTCTACCATTTACAAATCGGAGTGCTTCACATACTTTGCTTGTTGATATAAAATCGGCCTGATGTTACGTTTCTTTAAGATGTTTTCGATGTGATCAGTTACATTTTCAATAGAAGGGGGATAAACTATGCCTCTCCAACTTTATGTTGTACCCTTGTTCTCGGGCCTACAGTTACTTGATCGTAGATTTCCACTTCCTTTCCATGAACAGCTTCTTTTTTATCTCCTTCTTCAGAAGTTTACATTCGGTATCCAAGTGTTGCGATGTGCAAAATTTTTGCGTGTGTCTACAAGACTGTTAATGGTAAGATTCAGCGGCATGAGGAGTCGTCCTCTGAAGATACCCGGCGTAGCTGCGGACGAAACGTCAGGAACGGAAAAATATTAATGCACAGCAGTCACACAACCCGGAAGAATTACCAGAAGCTAAGACATCCGGGCGTGAATGCCTTCGTTGTATCTACCGAATGGTAGTTTTAGCTATCCCATACGGATCTCTTCTGAACAGTGGCTACAAATCACTCCGCATAAACAAACTTACTATTCCAGGACTTTACGCGACCTACATTTTTGCATGGAATCAGTTTTGCCAAACCTCTACACACAAAACCCGCAAGCCACTGGACACAGCATGGAGGATTTTACATCGTACAAATCTTAAAATCTTTCTGTGCTTTTCTATTTGGTGTGGAGCGATGCAATATGTGAATGTCGTTAAGCTACGATGAACGTCATAGTGAATATATTATCGTAGCCAAGATAGACACGAATCCACTTCCCAGCAAAGTAATAGAAGTTTATGTGCCAACTAGCTCCGCATATGACAAAGACGTGAAAGAAATATACGATGAGGAAATTATTTAAATAGTTACGGGGGACGAAGATTTTATCGTAATGGGGGAGTGGAATTCGACGTTCCGTTTCTCGGAAAACGGCTCAGATGTCTCTGAGCATTATGGGACATAACATCTGAGGTCATCAGTCCCCAAGAACTTAGAACGACTTAAAACTAACTAACCTAAGGACATCCCACACATCCATGCCCAATGCAGGATTCGAACCTGCGACAGTAGCAGCAGCGCGGTTCCGGACTGAAGCGCCAAAACCGCTCGCCCACCGCGGTAGGCTTGTCTATTAGAGCTGGATACATTGCAAAAAAGGAGGAAATTGAGGAGTAGAGGCTGTTGAGTTTCGCAGATAGCATTAGGCAACGATTGACTACAGCAGGGAAAGTGGATATTAGAAGAAATAGTGACGGGAGCGGGAGGATAAAACAGTTCAAAAGACAGATCGTACTGGAAACTCTGGGGTGTCACAGTAGATACGGAATATAAATAAAGATAGGATAGTATGTAAAAGTATATCAAATGAAGCAAGCGAATTTTAGTGAAAACATCTAAAAAAGAGACTGATTGGAAGCGCAAAATGACTAAGCAGGAAAGACTAGAGGACAAATATAAGGATACAAAAGCTTTCATCCCCAGGGAAATTTAGATAACGCCTATAGGAAAATCAAAGAGGCCTTTGGAGGAAAGACAAGAGCTTTGATCACAGAAGGGAAATCTGAAACAGGCGAAGGAGTGCACAGAGAGGCTACACAAGGGAGATGGACTTGAAGGCAAAATAATTGGAAAGTTAAGACAACGTAGATGAAGATGTTTCTGGAGAAAAGAAATTTGTTAACATCGAATATAGATTTAAATATTAGGAACTGTTTTCTGAAGGTATTTTTCGGTCTGATAGCCATGTATGGAAGTGAAACAATGAACTATCAACAGCTTACAAAAGATGAGAATAAAACCTTTTGAAATTTGGTGCTACACAAGAATGTTGGGGATTGGATGGATTAACCGCGTAGCTAATGATGTGGTACTGAATAGAATTGGGGATATATTTTCGGCACTACCTGACTAAAGAAAGAGATCGGTTGATAGGGCGCATTCTAAGACATCAAGGCATCACCACTTTAGTATTAAAGGCTGGTCATTGGCCAGTGATCTGGGGTGGCGAAGAGGGAGTAGAAATCGTAGAGGGCGTAGAAATCGTATAGGTTTACCAAGCGATGGGTGTGGTGAGCTGATTCACAGGGATTTAGGTTGCAGTAGTTAGAGACGGAGACGTTTGCAGGGGATAGAGTAGCAAGGAGGGCTGCATATGAGCAGACTTCGGACTGAATAACACAACGTCAACATGGAGCGTTGGAAAGATAACTGTGTACATCTCGCTGTATGCGACCTAATCTCTTTTATTCTCGTGACCCACGCTCGAGATTTTCCATGATGGTCGCATAATGGTCGTATAGTGTTTTAGAAGGTCGATTTTCAAAATTTACGCGAATTAAGTGTTCTTTGTACTAACCATTTCCATTTACAATCATTGAAAATATATATTACGCTTTCATACGAGCAACACCAACCTATTACAATCGCGTATGCACGTCTCTGGAGACAATACATGACTGTTAGGCCTACTCGATGAAGACCTATTGCTCTTTGCTCGAACCTTTACAGGAAGTTTTCAGTCGCTCTACCTAACACTGATTTCATGAGTTCCTCCCATATCGTACGGCTTTCAGCATTGCCCTCTAAATAAACGACGTGACGGGTTCAGCCTCGCAGTGCAGTTGGGTTGTTTTGCTTTCGTGTTAATGTTGTATTGCAGTTATACACATTTCAAGGAAGTAACCAGCCAAGAACCAACCGACTGTAAGAAATTAACAAGTTAGGAAACAGACACAGCGTTATTTTTCACGGAGGCGGTGCTATTGCTTGTCCTACAATAAATTCAGCATCCTTAATTACGCGTTCAACTACCATGGAATCTCTGTCCTGGGCAAAGGGTTCAAATGGTTCAAATGGCTCTGAGCACTATGGGACTTAACTGCTGTGGTCAGCAGTCCCCTAGAACTTAGAGCTACTTAAACCTAACTAACCTAAGGACATCACACACATCCATGCCCGAGGCAGGATTCGAACCTGCGACCGTAGCGGTGGCACGGATCGAGGCTGTAGCGTCTACAACCGCTCGGCCTCTCCGGCTGGTGTGGGTACAGGGCTGTGGACTACATCGATTATCGTTCTTTACGGTACTTCGACTCTCATGAAAATGCTCCTGTTGACTCAACGTTTTACTCCGACATATGTTAAAGAGTCATTGGCGCTAAGAAACAATTTTGGCACCAGAACTGCTAGTCGATCTCCCGAGTTGTCGACCATGACTGGACACTCATGTACATACACAAACACTCCTGCAAAGTTATACAAAACCTCATACAGCAACGCATAAACTGAATCTCCCCCAGCCATTCGATAACAACCGGAATTATGTTTACGCATATTTAAGGAAAATAATAAAAAGAGCTGGAGAACGCAGGGTTTACCCTAAGCTTATCTTCCATTATTTGCTTGTGGTAGAGGGTAATTTAAATAAAATATTTACTGGCGAATGGTTCAAGAGTGGAGCACAGTGTTAGCAGACAGCAATACTTTTAGTTACTCAGTTTCAACAACAAACGCGCCTCCGAAGTTGAGATTGCCGTCGCACGGCTCTGCAGTTCCTCTCGACTCAGAGGTAAGCCGGTTCGAATCCAGGTGGTGGATAAGTTTTCACTGTCAGTATTTACCAAGTAAAGTGAGGAGAGGTGGTGGTGAAAAGTTTCCGATAACCAGTCCTTGCACCAAAGCCCTAGATTATATTTCAAGAGTCTCCACTGTGTATCAGGAAGTAAGGGTATGTGACCCTCTGGTTGGTGACCGGTCCGTCCGATGGGAACGTTATGATTGGCAGGTCCCATTGTTAAGTTTTCGAGAGAAGTAGATTTGCACAACGTTGCGATGTTGATAATGCCCAACGACTCACCGTGCTTTTATTCACTGGCAGCTCTCCGTAGACATTCTCCAAGCGACTATGAATATTTGCTATGCTCTGCTCTCAGCAAAAGAAGCTCGTTAACAGCTCTCTGTTTGGAATTCACCTCCGTTCCAGATGCCATTTCGAAGGCTACGTACTGCGCCGCTACCTAACTAAACTTCATGAAACTATGTACAGGCCGAAGCGGGAATATTCCACGATGTCCCACAACAAATTTCGCAATTTTTCAATGGAAATGGGACGATAAAAATGTGCTGAATTACTTACTGAACTCATTTCGTATAATCAACAACAAGTGAGGGAGATAGGAGACAAGTATGCTGACGATGTTAATGGTTAAACTTTTTATTAAATTCATTTTTTTTCTTTCGCATGCAGCAACAGAATAGCATCTTGTAGTGCTGTACCTACTTGTATAATGGCTTATTTGACCGTCAGAGCTAATAAGTTGCTAATTTTTTAAGCTGAATCAGAAGCATAATAACACGGCACTGACCTCGTAGGAAGATGTCGAAGCATATAACAGTTGCATACATATTTATTTTCTGAGAGGTACCTAGACTAACCAAACATTGTTATGAACTCCTTGCATTACAGCTTGGTGTCTCTTGGCATGACATAATTGCATCATACCTCCGCACAGAAAGGTCTGAACAGTCTATAAGGATAGCGTTTTAAATCAGTCTATGTTCTAACAGCTCCCCAACATGCAAAGAAAACTGTGCTATTCCCGAACACAGTTGCAAGTCACTAATAACTATCAAGGCTGGAATACCGCTACATTATGGTGTATCTGGTAAATAACAACAGAATTCCGCCGGCCCCAAGCAGTCTCAGTATTAGAGACAGATTTACGTTGCTACTAGCGTTGTATGTGACATTTGCAACCAGCCTCATGCATTGAACACGTGCAGTGAATTCAGGCAAGCTGCATGTGGCAAATGAAAAGTCGTGATGTGCAATAACTTGTTCTACGTCTACCTGAAGAGTGATCACAGAGATTCCAACTGCAAGTCCATTAGCTGTCATACTTGTTGGAAACGGTACTCTGATGCTACACGTAGAGTCACAACTCAGGCGAGATGTAACAAGGAAGAATTCTCCAAGAGACATGTAAGACGAGCACAGTGGCAAATATCTGTAAATTATTGTTCACTGAAGATTAGCCCAGGCAAAAAGGTGCTCCTTGCAATAGCGAGAGCATATCATCGGTATAGTCCAAATTTGTAGCCGGCCGCGGTGGTCTCGCGGTTCTAGGCGCGCAGTCCGGAACCGTGCGACTGCTACGGTCGCAGGTTCGAATACTGCCTCGGGCATGGCTGTGTGTGATGTCCTTAGGTTAGTTAGGTTTAAGTAGTTCTAAGTTCTAGGGGACTGATGACCACAGCAGTTGAGTCCCATAATGCTCAGAGCCATTTTTTGAACCAAATTTGTAGACCGACAACCTGCAGCCTATTTGGAGTACCGAGATTGCCTCATTTGTATGTGTTTTTAAGAATATATGCGGTTCCGCTTTTGCAGTGACAGTCATGTGAGATGGTAGGAAAGAAAGTCCCTTCGAAGCCAACAATCTACATATTGAAACTTGATGTTTATGAAGACCTTTTACCTATATTACCCACTGCTCATGAGCGATGCGACATCGTAACTAACACTATGTATCTAACTGCTCCATGTGGTCATCTACATTTAAAATTAAGTAACATATCGTTTGGTGTAATATACATCGAAAATACATGTGTAGCCGAGTGAAACGTCCTTAACTTGGAGTTCGTTTGTTTTGAACTTTTTGTTGCAGACAAGCGGTTTGTGCCCATCACCACCATGTTCAGCCACTGTCTAGTGCTTTTAGGAAATTTGTTGGTATATGAAGTAATGACTTGATAAATTTATAAAACAACAGCAACGGTCCACAAGGAACGTTTTTTTTTTTTCTTCCTGGGTGCATTCTATCCTTGATTGGCAATTTTTCTCCGGTATTAGTGGTTTCTATCTCTGTTGTCCCGCTCGCACATCAATTGGAAGTACTTGGTACTCCCGGTCTTTGTCCGCACGAAAAACGTTATTACTTTCAAAGCGCCACACATACCCCAGCTGCAATCAAGAGAGCGCATATTTTCACTGTCTACACGTGGCTCTTCCAGATGGCCGGAAATCCAACCCCACGCTGACGCGTATCTGTTTCCATTGAGCAAAGACACTTACCATCCAAATTGTCTTGGTTCTGTTGATACATAGACGTCTTGACTAAATACTTTGTTCCACCTTCAGGCTTGACATAGAACCTTGACAGTTCAAACAGTGGCAAACAGGGTCGCTCTATTAACTTGCCCGCGAAGGGCAAAGGTCCCGAGTCCGGCACACATTTTTAATCTGCCGGGAAGTTTCATATCAGCGCACACTCCGCTGCAGAGTGAAAATCTCATTCTGGGAACATCCCCCATTCTGTGGCTAAGCCATGTCCCCGCAATGCCCTTTCTTTCAGGAGTGCTAGTTCTGCAAGGTTGGTAGAAGACGAGGTAATGGCAGAAGTAAAGCTGTGAGGACGGGGCTTTTGTCGTGATTGGATAGCTCAGTTGGTAGAGCACTTGCCCGCGAAAGGCAAAGGTCCCGAGTTCGAGTCTCGGTCCGGCACATAGTTTTCATCTGCCAGGAAGTTTCAGGGTCGCTCCATGCCAGGATGCGCTCAGGTTCTTTCTGCCTGAAAGGGTAGGCTAAAGTCTTTGTACGTGGAGCTGGCAAACGAAATTATTTAATATGTGAACTAAGTAGCTCTACTTGGGTTTTAGTTATTACCGGTATGAGGTCGCAAACTTCAGAAAACTTCTGAGAATCACAATCAACGGTCAATTTTATTCATAGCAAGAGTGTTCAGCTAACATTGCTGGGTAACGAACTGCAGTTGAAGGTAAGCAAATTTGAAAATTCGTCGATTTATGCAGTAGAGGACTTTTACTTCGGAGCTACAGCCAGGGGGCCAAAATGAATTACGGAGTTGTGCAAAAAAAAAAAAAAATCAAAACCAATGAAAAAAATCCTGCAGAGTTCGACCCATGATAAATTAAATTTTGTCGATACCTTCAAAACCTTCAAAACGGTTTGCGAATACGAAATCAGTAAGAAATACTGGAGTATAGAAAGTGCCAGACATCTACAACTTGTCATTACTATCAATCGGCAACAAAGATTCCAGTGTTAAATTTTTCACTCTCTCTGGTAGAGAGTGCAACTGTAGGAAAATAGTTTGAAAGTGTTTCGAAGAACCCTTCGCCTGCACTTAAAGATGAATTGCAAAGTGCTGATGTAGGTGCAGATGCAGGTACCGGACCATCCATCGTATTCACTTGATATGAGTTCGTGCGATTACGGCCTGGTCTCCTGAATGAAAGAACCCGTATGCGGCACGTGGCACAACGTAAGAGAAGACATATCCGTGCCATAGGACGGTCCTTGTGAGACATCGGTAGAGCTGAACGTGCTGACGATATATGAAGCCTTCCATTTGTATGGGGGAAGGTGACCGAGATGCGAGGCGATTATATTGAGGACATGAGTTACAGCAGTATTGCCACTATTTTTTATCCAATCCATATACTTTTAGATTGCGTATATGTAGTTTTTTGCCACATTTTATTCAGGGTTCTTTGTCTCCCACTCTTATTTAACCTGTTGGTAGCCTCACGCTGACCATTGACTTATAGTGTGTCGAATACGCTTACGAATTTGTGAAATGGTTTTTGAGATGCTGTAGTAAAAAAAGAGTAGAAGTTCATACTGGCGAAGGAAACAACCGCATCATTTATTTAGATGTCAAGAAAGCTGCATTGCAGGATGGAAATGCAGATACCGCTCTCCCCACATGACCCATGGCTTGAGCGTCACTCCACAACGTTTACCATCTTTTTTTATTAAGTTCGAAACATTTTCCGCCAGTTGTATCAACAACAATCCTCTCCGGGAAGGGAGAGATTTATCTGATGGCCAAAAGGGCATATCATTTGCTTTCGGGCCAAGGGTAGAAGCATTTCCGGAATGGCTAAGTTGCCGCTGCAGAGCATTGCAGTGAGAGTTTTAATTTGCTAATAAAATGTATCACTATTAAAGAAGTTGCCTTGAGCAATCCGCGGTCGTAAACTCGAAGTTAACCCACTGCCTCGACTCAACCCTTCCACCATACAGGTCATCCACATCATGTCTCTGCAACACTGTAACGTATGTAAAACTATCACTAATGAACCCAACTATGTCATTTGTAAATATAGTCCTCGTTCGTGTTACACACAGGAGGTATCAAATATGGAACCACTAAGTGGAATTCTTCGAGAAAGTGTGACTGCGGAACGAAACAACAGAGTACTTGATATTACATTCAATACTGGGCCTTACAAAACATAAAATATGAAAGCGCGTTTATAACTTTAATCTATTATAATGCAGTAAACCTTTGTGTTCCCCTTAATCCAGCAAATTATAATACAGTAGGTTCTTTGTGGCGTAACGCACCACTGTCTTCGCTGAACTCTTTCCTAAGATTAGTATCACAAAAATAAGCAGTTATGAAGCCAACAGACTACCAGACACCTGCAATACCTAACCGAAATTTATGGTCTAATATAATCTCTTTAGTTCTTGGGAGCATGCCATTATCATACAGTAGAGCTACATGTCCTCGGGATATATAACAGCTGTATTTCTCCTTGCTCTCAGCCGTTAGCAGTACCAACATAGAAAGTTAATCTGTTCTCTCCACAGATACTCCTGTCCTATTGGTTATGCCCACGAAACTGCTATCTTTGCCTCCAAAAATATCAGTGGCTGAAGAAGCACCATTACTGAAATAAAATAAAAAAAATTCGTAATATGGAAAGGATGTAAGTAGCATGAAATTAAATCGTACTTACTTTTTCTCTTACTTTCAAATCTGGAAATCGTCCCAGGTACTAGATTTTTTTTCTTTGAAGAATGTGCATCACACCGTCAGGAATGGCCCATCAGTATGCATTTCTATGGAGTAAAATATGGTCAGAAATATCCGAACCTGCGTTAATGAAATGGGTGTTTGACACTGTAGGCGGACACACAAGCATCTACATCTACATCTACATCTACATCCATACTCCGCAGGCCACCTGACAGTGTGTGGCGGAGGGTACCCTGAGTACCTCTATCGGTTCTCCCTTCTATTCCAGTCTCGTATTGTACGTGGAAAGAAGGATTGTCGGTATGCTTCTGTGTGGGCTCTAATCTCTCTGATTTTATCCTCATGGTCTCTTCGCGAGATATACGTAGGAGAGAGCAATATACTGCTTGACTCTTCGGTGAAGGTATGTCTACGTCGAGTACCTTACTCAGAAGCGACCGACGTTTCCGGGTATTTCCTCACTATAGCGTCAATGAAAGCTACTATTTACGTATATTTTAAACAAGCACGGCGACCTTTACTCACCCGTTACGGAGAATAAGGGTACTGCGATCTCACTGCACTGCTAATACATGCAGCGGCGCCAGCTACCGTTGCTAGGAAACGTACGCTAGCCAGAGAATTCTCATCACAGTGTTGTACCACACACTTCACGTAATGAGTATAAATAAATGTAGCACACCTTGTATATTATGCTAAAGTAAACGAGAAGTAGAGCATAGGTGGATATGTACAAAATAATTATGAAGTCTTTCGCCTACGGCAGAACACGTGTATGTGTGTGGAACGCAATTAACAACATCTACGGAACAGAAAAGAAACGCGATAAGGGTCGAACGACCTCACAATTTTTTAATCATTTGTAACCTCACACAACATCTCTATCATTAAACAGCTGAAACGATGTAAGGAGTCATCTGGAAGTTGCCTATCTAACAACTACCATAGGCAGCAAACATTTGTTTTCGATATTTTGTTTAATTATAACCAACCAAATTTCAAAATATCAAATAATGTCATAATATATCCATCAACCGATATTATCATACGTTAATTTGCTGTTCGTGAATCAGTGATTATTTTAACTGTTTTGTTGCCTTGTTTACGGTTAGTTTCCTTCGTTCAATATAATTTCCTGTCAAAGTTAGTGTTTCTTAGCTTGATATCCCACATTCCTGTAAAAAAATTTCTTAAAACCTTCCGTTTCCGAATTGTGCACATACTGTATCATGTTTTAATTACATTGTAGTAACCAGTGTAGCGTCCAGATAATTGAATTAATGGAATTCTTAGCACATACAACTGCCATAAAAATTACTTTTTCCTAAAAACTCCAGTCTCATTGTTCTTTTCTATGAAATCAGGTACTGTAAATTGAAAACTAAGGAAGAGGTGTCACAGTGAGACTCTGTATCACCATATCTACTCACAGCAGTCCTAGAGAAAGTTTTCAGGTATTTAAAATGGGAAGACAAAAAGGAATAACTGTTAATAGAATATTTTTGAACCACTCCAGGTTTACAGATGGCTTTGCATCGTTCACTTCAAGACCAGACCAATTTTAATTGTGTGTGAAAGAACTCAGTACATCCCATTTGAATGTAAGGTTGAAAATCAGTAGTGCTAAGCATAAAATACTGTACGGGCAACACGTTGAAGAGAAAATTTTAAATTTGTCGGTAGACCTTTCCGTATAGTAAGATTGACATTCAAACTTAAATATCCACTGTGCGTGACAAAACTTTTCAGTTAGTGTCTACTACAACGTGTCTGACAGTGAGGCCGGATGTTTAAATGTGTAAACGGTTCAAAAGCTGAAGACTGCTTATAGAAAAATGGATAGCTCCTTATTGAGAATCACTGCGAGTGGAAATGCAGGTAGAAAATTGATCAAAGAACAGACTTCAGTGGAAGATGAAATTATGGTCGTAATGAAAACAGTATTGAGGTCAGGAAGCATGTACTTTAGAAAGTGGATCTTGGATGGATCAAAGAAATTATTTCCTATAATGCAAGAAATGCGAACAGACCGAACAAACGACCTACTATAAATGGGTTGATGACATCAGGAACAATAAATGTATACAGTTACATGTTGTTTTGTACGAAAATTTGAGGGTTTCCGCGCGAAACATCAATGATTTCCAAATGCAAGCAACTCAATGTTTCGCTAAATCATTCCTTTTTGGTTAATGATACTAAATAATTGACAGAAATGATTACACCTCAAGAGAGATCACAATGCACGGTGTGGTATTCGGAGGCGAAATTGTCCAATTCTGTCCGAAGGAATTTTCGAAGTGAATTTCAAAGACAGCAACCAGAAGTTGGGACGATTAAGGCTCAATGCAATAATATGAAATTTTGTACCGATTATGAATATTTTTGGCAGCAGCTGTATTAGGCATGGAATTCATATCTATTAGTGACACTTGGAATTTGTACCGCACTAGAATACGAACCCGGATTTCCTACAGAACGCTAACGGTCGCCTTAACCATTTCAGCTATGTGTGCAAACCTCCATGACAGGTAGAGCCCCTTCCATGTATGCCACATGGTCTATGCCCCAATTGCTCCCAGGGTACCTGTATTCCCCATAATGGTTAATGACACAGACGTGTTCAACGTTAGTAATATCGTCTTTTTGTCCGTCTAGGCTGTAATACGTATTGCTATAATGCTTTTTCATTGAGTCATTCATAGTTAGTATGTAGGTTTCTAGCTACTGGGTGTGTAAACAGTCAGGTTCTGACAGGAAACGCATGTCTGATGAAATGGTAGAGAAGATCAAAGAAACCTTTCAAAGAAGCCCCAAAACCCATTCTGCGAGAATGAAGAGGGCTTAATAACCCTCGCTCAACAGTTCACAAAGTGCTACGCTCGTAAACGACTTCGCTTGCATCTTTCAAAAGTTCAGACTTCTATACGAATTTGATGTTGCGGCATTGGATTTGATAGGGCAAAACCACAACAATATACGAAATGACATTTTCTCTGACGAAGCAAACTCCCACAGAAATGGGAAGGTTATCGGCACAACTTTTGCATCTCGAGTTCGGAAAACCCGACCGTTTTCGGAACGTCT
The DNA here is from genome assembly GCF_023897955.1 of Schistocerca gregaria. NCBI lineage: Eukaryota > Metazoa > Arthropoda > Insecta > Orthoptera > Acrididae > Schistocerca > Schistocerca gregaria. The sequence continues at coordinate 138,333,330 of NC_064923.1, read as the reverse complement.
CACAGACATTGGAAAGGTGAACGTGTGATACAGGCGATATCTGCAGAAGAATTGAGGATGCAATAGCCTCAAGTGCCCTAGGTATGCTTGTGATAACGTAGATTGAAACAGAGTGTAGTAAAGTCATCATATCAATTCTTCGTACAAAAAATTTGAGTTACTTTACATGTTGCTCCAAACCGCAGTTCCTTATATCTGAAAATTTTAAATTGGTTTTGAGAGTCAGGAAGTAATTTGAGACATCATGTTGTGCAAGAAAAAACGTGTGTTTATCGCTAATTCTTGGTAAAGAAACCTGATACAGTACTCCAGTAATATGATTAACATTATTACGTTTAACATAAAATATTTTCGAGCACCACAGGAATTCAACCAGTCGACCACAATATACAAGCTACGAATCGGTAATTTTGATTTCTCAGCTTCCGTCTATAGGCCGTGATCGCCAAACCCACTTCGGCGGTAGACGACCGTTCTGTGAATGCGCATGACGATAACCACGTGATGCAAAAGTCTTAAGGGATGCGTACCACATTGGCCTCCTAAGGCCTATGTACTTAAAGGGACGCCTAGACCCATTTATGGACGGTTACGCCAGCACCAGCGTTCCTGTTTGATGCTAAGCTTTGTTGTCGTGTACTGTAAGAAACATACACCTACTAATTTTGCGATCAGCAAGGTACTTAACGAGGTTTACGAAATAAGTATATAACTTCCGTGTTCAGTCTGACATTTTATTTCGACAGGGGAAGTGGGAGGGTAAGGTCAGTATAAAGACTGGTTTTCCTACAGAGGTCTGGCCCCCATCGGCCACGACTTCCTCTCCTTTATCAGTCTGCTTGTCTGAGATAGCAATTACCCGTAATTATTTTTATATACACTGCAAAACACTCTACACTCCAGTAAGCTCAACATGCCCTCTACGATTCCGTCTAGTATCATACAAGCTACAAGGGTGTATTGAAAAATTATACCTACGAACTTTTTTATGTGAAAAGTTTGAAAGCTGTTTAAATAAAATAAAAAAAACATTATTAACATTCTACATCTTTATTCCTCATGTCTACACATTCGCAGCTCTCCGCCACTAGAGGGTTCCGAATAGTAGTGTGTGAGATGGCGGTGTTATCGGAACTGTGACGGTGCGCGGGCCACGGTGTGCTGTAATCAAGGTCTGAATTCGAAGAGTGCGTCCACACATGGAACAACCGTTCGTTCAGCTAGCCAATGCCAGACCAAACATGAGCGCTGCGACATTTACCACATTCCAGCGCCCTGGGTTCACTGTCATCTTCCTCCGTACAGTCCCGACTTGGTCTCATCCGATTTTTATTTGTTTCGAAAACTTAACTAACACACTCAAGGACTTTACTATGATAGTGTAGAAGTGGTGCAGCAAAGGCTGTGGCCCCTCAACAAAGTCAAACACTCTACAGCGATGATATCAACAAATCGGTGTCTCGTTGGGTCAACTGTGTTCGTCGTCAGTATAACTATGTTGAGAAGTAAATATACAAAAATGAAGAACAAAAATAAAAGAGTGTAAATAAGCTCTAAAAGATCTCAAATAACAAAAATCCGGAGGCATTACTTGTCAGCAAGCCCTCGTATTTCCTGATATCTCACCATATGTCCTCTCCGATTTCTTACTGTGTGAGTCCCTTAAGTGTCAGCACCGTTTCGTAACAACGTATCTCACAAGCTTGGATTCTTTTCATTTTCACTTTTCCAACCGTTCGTAATTCACTCCCATACATTGTTGTGTTTCAAATATACATTCTCATAAGTTTAATGAGTACATACTGACAGCTGAAAATTTGACCACATAAGAATTCGAGCCAGACCACACGCGAGCAGTAATTCAAGTCACGATCTAGCATAAATTATCAAATGTCACTACATTTGCATCACCTGCGATATTCAATGTGACTGAACGGTTTTCAGCGACATTATTACACCTTCATTAATTTCACACTGTACTGCCTGAAAAAAATAGTGCATCCTTTTGGACGTTTCCACATCACTGAATATTTATTATTTGCAACAATGCATATGGAGAACAAGAAATGATAACATTTACAAAACAACAGCATAAGCGGTTGTGAGGTACCAGGTTACGTGGTGTAGCCTCCGCGAGCGACTCTGGCATCCAGTCGATCGTACAGGTGGATACCGTCCTGGAGTACGTTTGTCACGCCTGCTCGACCTGTTCGCGTAGTTCTGTAAGAGTTGTTGGCTCACGAGTGTCCCAAGTCACCTCTCGTCCAATCCTGTCTCACAAGTGCTCGATTGGAGACGAGTGCGGAGATCGTGGTGCACGGGGAAGTTGCTGCAGGTTTTGTAGACCACGTTGAGTATCACGGGCCGTGTGAGCGAGCATCGTCTTTTTACAACATCACTTCACATTCCTACTTCAATAACAGCAAAAGAACGGATGTAACATTTTGCACGAACCAAGGGCTGGTTAGTGCCCTCTCCAGAAACACTAAAGGTGAACGAGTTGTAGCTTATGCATCCCAGACCATAATGTCTCGGATGGGATCAGTGTGTCTTGGATGAACGTACTCTACGGGACAAGGCTCCCCAGGTCTAAGCCGTACGGAAGACTGACCATCACTTGCGTGGAGGCAGAATCTGCTTTCACCGTAGAAGACCATGGTGTGCCGTTCCCTCTTGCAAGTGATCCTCTGACGGCGCCAGTCGAGCTGTTCACGTCTATGCTGAGGCGTGAGTGGAAGACAGGCCAGAGGCGTGCGTGACCGTAATCCCACTGCCGATAACAGGTTCCCAAAAGTTCGTGTTGACACGTCTGGACTCACAAGCCCTCTTATCTGTGCCGTCGTAGCTGAACGATCTGCCACTGCTGCCCTTACAATACGACTATCCTAGCTGGCATAAGTGCTGGCTGGACTTTCTAATAACACTGGTTATGATGAGATGAATGATCTTGGATCATATGAAATGACCGATTCCCAAGTTGAAGACAAAAAACCTAGAAATTCACTACCTCAGAGACATAGCAAAATGTATAAACTTCAACATATAGGAACACTTTCTGTAATTACTGTCATGATTACAGACTTCTTCAAAAAATAAGCAATGGTGAACCATCATTTGTACTCGATTTTGGCAGTGTATGTTTAAAAGATGATTTTGTGTGGACAGATCGGTACACGATACTCTTTTCTTTGCTACATGTTCTTACAAGCAAATCTTTTTTCTAATTCAGTACGATTTTAGAGTACTATTTGGCAATGCGAGCATGAAGGGCAAATTATGTATGCGTTGTGTAAGCATGGTGGTTGATGTTAATTTGCATTATGTAGTTACATTTTCTAAGTGTCCTGCCAATAAAACGCAGTCTTTGGTTAGCCTTCCCCACAACATTTTCTACGTGTTCTTTCCAATTTAAGTTGTTCGTAATTGTAATACCTACGTATTTAGTAGAATTTACGGCTTTTTCATTTGACTGGTTTATTTTGTAACTGAAGTTTAACGAGTTCCTTTCAGCACACATGTGGATGACTCCACACATTTCGTTATTTAATTTACGACTTTTAGATTTGACTGATTTATCGTGCAACTGAAGTTTAACGAGTTCCTTTTAGCACTCATATGGATGACCTCACACTTTTAGTTATTCTGGGTCAACTGCCACTTTTTGCACCATTCAGATTTTTTTTCTAAAACGTTTTGCAGTTTGTTTTGATCTCCTGATGACTTCATTAGTCGATGAACGATAGCGTCATCTGCAAACAACCAAATACGGCTGCTCAGATTGTCTCCCAAATCGTTTATATAGATAAGGAACTGCAAAGGGCCGACAACACTAGTTTGGGGTACGCCAGAAATCACTTATGTTTTATTCGATGACTTTCCGTCAATTACTGCGAACTGTGTGCTCTCAAACAGGATATCACAAATCCAGTCACATAATTGAGACGATATTCCATAAGCACGCAATTTCACTATGAGCCCCTTGTGTGGTACAGTGTCAAAAGCCTTCCATAAATCCTAAAATACGAAATCGATGTGAAATCCCTCGTCAAAATCACTCAACACTTCGTGTGAACAAAGAGCTAGTTGTGTTTCAGAGGAACTATGTTTTCTAAACCCATGTTGACTGTGTGTCAATAGACCGTATTCTTCGAGGTAATTCATAATGTTCGAAAACAGTATATGTTCTAAAATCCTGCTGCATATCGACCTGTAATTTAGTGGATCACTCCTACTACCTTTCTTGTATACAGGTGTGATTGTGCAACTTTTCAGTCCTTGGGTACGGATCTTTCGTCGAGTGAACGATTGTATATGATTGTTAAGTATGGAGCTAATGCATCAGTATACTCCAAAAGGAACCTAATTGGTATACAGTCTGGACTAGTAGACTTACTTTTATTTGAATTGCTTCACTACTCCGAGGATATTTACTTCTACGTTACTCATTTTGGCAGCTGTTCTCGATTAAAAATCTGAAATATTTACTTCGTCTTCTTTTGTGAAGTCATTTCGGAAGGCTGTGTTTAGCAACTCTGCTTTGGCAGCACTGTCTTCGATTGTATCTCCATTGCTCTCGTGCAGAGAAGGCATTGATTGTTTCTTGCCGCTAACATACTTCACATATGACCAGAATCGCTTTGGATTTTCAGCAAGGTTTCCAGAAAAAGTTTCGTTGTGGATACTGTTATAAGCATCTCGCATTGAAGTCAGCGCTAAATTTCGAGCTTCTGTAAAAGATCGCCAATCTTGGGGATTTTGCGTCTGTTTAAATTTTTCATGTTTGTTTTGTTGTTTCTGCAACAGTGTTCTAACCTGTTTTGTGTACCAAGGAGGATCAGCTCCATCGTTTGTTAATTTATTTGGTACGAATCTCTCAATTGCTGCCGATACTATTTCTTTGAATTTAAGCCACTCCTGGTCTACACTTATATTATTAATTAGGAATGAGTGGAGATTGTCTCTCAGGAAAGTGACAAGTGAATTTTTATCTGCTTCTTGAGTAGGTATTTTTCCCCTTATTTTTGAAAGATTTGGGGATTACAATATTCAATCTCGCTACGACAACCCTGTGTTCACTAATCGCTATATCGGTTTTCTTGCTGGTTGTTAACACAGGATTATTTGTTCCTAAGAGGTCACGCGTGTATTCACATTCGTTTACTATTCGCGTGTGTTCATGAACTAATTGCTCGAGATAATTTTCAGAGAACGCGTTTAGCATAATTTCGGATGATATTTTATGCGTACCTCCGGAATTCAACATGTATGTTCGTCGAAAACGAGGGTAAGTTAAAGTCCCCACCTACTATTATCGTATGATACGGGTACGTGTTTGAAATCAAACTCAATTTTCTTTGAACCTTTCAGCAACTGTATCATCTGAATTGGGAGGTTGGTAAAATGATCCAATTATTATTTTATTCCGGTTGCTAACAATGACCTCTGCCCATAATAACACACAGGAAGTATCTACTTCAATTTCGCGACTACTTCTGACAGTAACAAACACGCCTCCGTAAACCGTGTTTAGTCTATCCTTTCGGAACACCGTTAGGTTCTTCGCTAAAATTTCGGCTGAGCTTATACCCGGCTTTAACCAACTTTCAGTGCCTATAACGATTTGAGGTCCGCAGCTCGTGGTCTCGTGGTAGCGTTATGGCTTCCCGAGGACGGGTTCCCGGGTTCTATTCCCGGCGGTGTCAGGGATTTTCAGCTGCCTCGAGATGACTGGGTGTTTTTGTGGCGTCTTCATCTTCGTCGTTCTTCCCCATTACCGACGGAGGAAGGCAATGGCAAACCACATCCACTAGGACCTTGCCTAGTACGGCGGTGTGGGTCCCCTGCACCGTTCCCCTAATCTCTGTCAAGGAGTATGGGCTTCATTATCATCATCATCATCAACGATTTGAGCATCACTACTTTCTATTAGCACTTGGAACTCTTGTACTTTTCCAACACAGCTACGACAGTTTACAACAGTTGTAGCAATGGTTCCTGTATCTATGTTCTTCCTGTGTTCAGCCTGCAACCTTTGTGACTGAAACCCTTCTTGTGTTTTCCTGAAAACCTCGAACCTAAAAAAAAACGCCCAGTCCACGTCACGCAGCCCCTGCTATCCGTGTAGCCGCCTCCTACGTATAGTGGACCCCTGAGCTATTCAGCGGAACCCGAAACCCAACCACCCTTTGGCGCAAGTCGAGGAATCTAAAGCCTACACGGTCGCAGAACCGTCTGAGCCTCTGGTTCAGACCCTCCACACAGCTCTTTACGAGAGGTCCGCTATCGGTCCTGTCGACTTTGCTGCAAATGTTCAGCTCTCCTTTCATCTTGCAAGCATGACTGGCAGCCTTTACCAATTCTGTTAGCCGTTCGAATCCGCGAGAATCTCTTCTGATCCGAAGTGACACACATCATTGGTACCGACGTGAGCAACCACCTGCAGTTGGCTGCACCCTGTGCTTTTCATGGTATCTGTGAGGACCCTTTCCACATCTGGAATGACTCCACCCGGTATGCACACGGAATGCACCTTCGATTTCTTACTCTTCTTGTCAGCCAAGCCCCTAAGGGGCCCCATAACGCGCCTAACGTTGGAGCTCCCTACTACCAATAATCCCACCCTCTGCGACTGCGTGGATCTTGCAGGTTGAGTGGTTTCCTCTAAAAGAGGTCAGGCAACAGCAAGTGGCTCAGAGACAGTGTCAGCCACAGACAGCACCTGGAACGTGTTTGTCAGACAAACCGGGAAAGACTTATCTGCAGCCACCTGGGAAGTCTTTCGCGACCTAAAACGCCCCCAGACGACCTCTCACTCGACCACAGGTGAAGGGTCAGCCTCAGAGCGAGCATTAACTGCGTTGGTCACCGGCGAGGACCGATCGCAGGACTCTGACGTGCTGGACGTCCGTTGGATCCCAACGGCCGGCCCACAACAGTGGTGCCCATCCACTGCAGCCTCAAGCTGTGTGACCGAAGCCATCACAGCTAGAAAATGTAACAGATCTACTAAAGAAACTGCCTACACTACGCTTGTTCGTCCTCTTTTAGAATAGTGCCGTGTGGTATGGAATACTTACCAGATGGGATTGAAAGTGTACATCCAAAAAGTTCAGAGAAGGGCAGCACGGTTTGTATTATCGTGAAACAGGGGAGTGAATGTCACTGAAATAATACTGGATTTCGGGTAGACATCATTAAAACTAAAGGGGTTTATCGTTGCGGCGGAATCTTCTCACGAAATTTCAATCACCGACTTTCTCTTCCGAATGCGAAAATATTTTGCTGACGACGACCTACATAGGGAATAACGATCACCATAATAAAATAAGGGAAATCAGACTTCGTACGGAAAGATATAGGGGATCGTTTTTACCCGGCGCTCTATGAGATTGGAACAACAGAGAACTGTAAAGGCATTTGATGAACCCTATGTCCTTAAAAATGGTTCAAATGGCTCTGAGCACTATGGGACTTAACATCTATGGTCATCAGTCCCCTAGAACTTATAACTATTTAAACCTAACTAATCTAAGGACATCACACACATCCTTGCCCCAGGAAGGATTCGAACCTGCGACCGCAGTGGTCGCGCGGTTCCAGACTGTAGCGCCCAGAACCGCTCAGCCACCCTGGCCGGCCTTCTGTCCTTAAATGTGATCTGCAGAGTATCCATGCTGCTGTAAATAAAGATGAATGTGACAAGCCGCACAAATTTAAACATACTTCAAAATTAATAAATAGATTTTAGGTTATAAGGGGGTGGTGACGATCAGAACGTCCAGAATCTCGTTTGTGGGTTTGTGGGTGTGTGAATGTTCACATGGTCACAGACACCATCATCGTTGCACAACTGATGCAGCGCTTCCAACTAGTGTGGCATTTCGTGAGCATCCAGTCACCCAGAAGGCAGCAATGTGACCCCTTTCAAATCCGCCCAATTGGCTGTAGAAAGCACAAGTGCCTCTTGGAGACATGATTGCCTGCTTGCCTCACACGTTTGCACCACACTGAGTCTTCTGGCCGTGAGGATTCCCTATAAAGTTATAGCCACAGATGGCGCTCTGGTAGCTATGCAGCTACATTGTCTGTTAGCGGACAACGTTGAAACCATTATCAGTACATCTGCTATCCCCCAAGTAGCATATGCTGTCGTCGGATCAAAACAGACGTCGTCTTTACAGATGTACTAATTTGTTTTCCGGCAACGTATCTATTGCATTCCAGCACATTTAATTAATTTGTCAGCAGTATTTCTCATGTTAAGTCCATTTTTTGTATCAGTTTATATCTCTAGGCAATATTGTCACGTAGCCTATACCTGTCACATTGTAATGACCCCTTCGAATCGTTCGTCTTGTGTGATTTTGCTTCCAATATAGCAGAATTCCTTCAGTTCTATTAAGTGGCGCCCAATTCTTATATTAAATTTATCGCTGATCTCATTTCTCCTGATCCTTAATATAATCGCCATTTCCTGATTTACTCTCTATTCCTATTCTCTGTTCTTTAGACCGTTAATTCCTTTCTGCTGGTCACGTTATTCTTCTACACTTCCAGAGAAGAAAGCAGTCCGATGATATATCGATGTGCACTATGGAGTGTTTATGTGATATTGCCTCTGTATCAAGCACCTAATGTTATGATGTTTTCTGGGATCTAACCATGCAACACCATTTAAGACGCTTCACGCTCTTCCTTCACTCTGGTGAACACAGACGGGAACATCACAATTTTCAACACAGCTGTCAGCGGTAATTTTATTATTAATTCGTTGGGACTCGGTTTCGACGATAATCTTCGTTGTCATCAGGCTCTCGAAATACACGGTGCTTGAATTTTCCCAAAAAATATCAATCAGAAAAACCTACGCTTGCTATTTAACAAGGATGGCTATACGGAAAACCGAAGGAAACATCTTCGATCGAAAAGATGTTTATCGGAGGCTGTTCGAACTAATCATTAAAGATATTACCACGTGTATAAGTATGATACCGGAATTTCCTTATAGATGGTGCTAGCCGTCAGTGTAGGGCCCGTGAGACCACGGCTGCAGCCGCATCTGCTTCCTCTAGCGGCTGACGACGAATGTCAAAACACAGAAACCCAAGTTCCATAAAGTGGTATCTGTTTCAAACCCGTAAACATGTCGAGTTCTGTGCCTACGAGCTACAATTTGCGTACAACATTGGTCTTCTGTTATCATTTGAGGATAACTGCTGCAGAATCGCATCGAATGCTTGTCGAAGATATGGGCGAACATGCTCGTCGGGAAACAAGTTGTTTCGAGTGATTCAAAAAGTTCAAAAGTTGTGAGTTTGACGTGAGACACGATAAGCGCGGGAAACCAACGTGAAAGTTCGAATACAACGAATTGCAGTTCATATTGGATAAAAATCATACTCAAACTCAACAGGAACTTGCGCAACAGTTGAATGTGACGCAGAAAGCCTTTTCTCTGCGGTTGAAAGCTGTGGGAAAGGTGTAGAAAGCGGGAAAATTGGTTCCACATGAACTGAATGAAAGACAGAAAGTAAATCGAAAGACCACTTGTGAGGTGCTGCTCGCCAGATACAAAAGAAAGTCGTTTCTCCATCCAGCAGTGACAGGTGATGAAAAATGGATATCTTCTGAAAATTCTAAGCGTCGTAAATCATGGGTGAATCCACGCAAACCATCGACATCCACTGAAAGACCATATTGCCTTGGAAAGAAGACAATGCTCTGCGTTTGGTGGGATCAGAAGGGTGTCATCTATTACGAGCTGCTAAAACCTGATGAAACCGTTAATATTGAACGCTAGGAACAGTAAATGATAGATGTAAATCGGGCATTACGAGAAAAACTACCGGAATATGGAAAAAGTCCTCACAGGGTCGTAATGCTCCATGGTAATGCCCCTACACACACAGCAAAACGGGTCAACGATCGAGGCGTTCAGTTTGGAAATACTAGGGCATGCAGCTTATTGTCCAGACTTGACTCCGTCCGATTATCATCTGTGTGCATCATTGACACACGCCTTCGCTGACACAACGCTTCAGTTAGTATTAAAATGTACGAAAATAGCTCGCTGACTGGTTCGCTTTAAATGAAGAACTGTTTTTTCTTCTTTTTTTGCATTCATAGCCTGCCGGAGAGATGGGAAAATGGATAAATGGCAATGGCTGACGGCGATAGTCTAGAAAGTTGATGCACGTAAAGGATACTACTTTGTGGCCCATGTGTCTTTAACGCACTGTATCTTCAGACGCGACGAATTCACCAAGGACGCTTTTCAACACTAAAAGAACCAGTCCGACGTAAAGCGCTAAGTATCGTGGGCCATCTTACTGGTGATTCACAGAGACGGCACTGTCTTCCAGTTTTCCGGCTTTCCTGTACTGTCGATCACGGCTATATTGCCGGCCGGGGTGGCTGAGTGGTTCTAGGCGCTATAGTCAGGAAGCGCGGGACCGCAGGTTCGAATTCTGCCTCGGGAATGGATGTGTGTGATGTCCTTAGTTAGTTAGGTTTAAGTAGTTCTAAGTTCTAGGGGACTGATGACCTCAGCAGTTAAGTCCCATAGTGCTCAGAGCCATTTGAACGGTTATATTATAGAGGCAAGTGACGGTTAAAACCAAACCAGCGGCACAGTGCATCGTCCGATGATGTACTGCGAAGCTGTGGACGAATAGGTTAAGTCCTAAGGCTTATTTCGAGGTATACGATAGAAGTAAGCTATGTTCCAACCGCAGTTCTTCTTTTAAGATCAATGAAAACTCGACACTAAACTTTACAGTCGATCCATTAATATAAATCAATTTAAGGTGCAACATAGATTACTTTGCGAAGGAGAGCCACAAATGGAACTAGGGTTTTCAGGTCTACTAATTACCAGATTCAAAACAGGTATCTCTGTTTTCGTGTACGATATAGTCTGTCATACGATTCTTTGAATGTACTTGCCTCAGAGCGTGGTCATTGGTAAAGTCAGTAGAAACATAATGAATTTAGTCTCTGATACCTATCACCTGCTGTCACTGAACAGATTTGAAACGAAAGGTTGAACATAGATAACTAGTTGATAACGACGCACGGAAAACCTCCCTTAGGTAAGTGCGCTTAGGAACAACGGGCTCTACTAGATCGCCAGGAGTGGGTACAAGTTTCTAATTACTTGGGAGACCACCATCATGCAGTTTCTTGTTTGTCTTTCTCCACTGAGAGTTCACGAGGAGCGCGAAGTCTACTGCCACGCTGCGGTGTTTACCGGAGAGCAAACACAGTTCGTTACAAGCGAGTGAGAAACTGCCTCCTGTATTCCGTCCACTCAGAAACGATGTACGTCAAACAGTGCGACCACCAAAATCTCTGTGGACAAGGAAAACTGAATGATTTCATGAACTTTACAATGCTAGTGTTATGGTCAAATACATTTAATCAGTTTACATACAACAGTAATTGAGTGTAGCTCCTGCCATCGGGTCTCTGGAAGTCCCAGAACTGGCATTAAGGACAAAAAGACAGGCTTGTTCAAGAAGCTACATGGATGAATGTCTGTATACTAAAAAATAATATTACGTCTCATTAACTTGCACGGTATTCCCTCGATTTATGGCACTACTAGCCTCCGCTTTGGCAACAAGCGTGACTTTACAAGCTGAAGGACCGTAGGCGGAACGAATCGCCATGGTATTTGTTATTCAGTGAGCGTGGCTGATTGCCATGATACACAGTGGAGCAGATTAAGTTCGGTGCTGCGTAAAAATGCCTTGTCTGCTATGAAAGCTATGCTCCATTGCCTTAGCGGAACAGACATGGATTTCCATCTGTAGTTAATTTTTCTCTTCAAACCACTGAAAATCTCCAACGTTTTTCGGTATACAGGAGAAAAATAAACTACGTATCCAAACTCGTGTCCAAAACCGTCATCCAACAGGGGAGCCGAGCATCGCATTCATGGGAGAGAAACATATCTGCGCAGCAGCTAGCTCCATCTTTTCCACTAACCATCGTGGGAATCAATCACAATCAATGAAGATGAAACAACATTGCGAGACATTCCGCGAACGGTCCGCCAGCGTACAAAATCTCATTTACTGCGGAAGGGGGCGCGCAGCGGCAGGTGCCACCGCCTATAAATTCGGCGCACTGTAGCCTGTTTGATGACATTTCCGGACACAAGTTACTGTCTCGATTTGTTCCTTAAGACACCTTCTGCCACCCATCGAAGTTTGTCTAAACACTTATGGGACACTCTGCATACAGCCATACTCAAATAGACATTACACATACAAACAAAAAAATGTGTCACCCGATTCGCAGAACTCCTGAATATAGACGATGACTGTGTATATTGTATCACAGACACAGTCTCTTTGACTGTTTAGAGATGTCACTAAACCCACCCAAAGATGTAAACAACCATTTATGAGCAGCGCCCATTAGACGGAGGGGGTCCGACAGCCGATCACTTCCAGACATTCCACGAGGAAGGAGGTACACGGCTCCTGTTGTCTGTAGTTCAACCATGTCTAGATGGTCAAGACCACCGTTCGAACGCGTCCACGTTGTTACTTTATCCCAGGAAAGGCTCTCAACAAGGGAAGTGTCCAGACGTCTCGGAGTGAACCAAAGTGCTTTAATTCGGACATGGAGGAGAAACAGAGAGACAAGAACTGTCGATGGCATGCATCGCTCAGGCCACCCAAGAGCTACTACAGAATTGGATAATCGGATTATAGCTCGAAGGAACCGTGAGAGCAACGCCACCAACTAGAATAATGCTTTTCGTGCAGCCACAAGACGTCGTGTTACGACTCAAATTGTGCGCAATAGGTTGCATGATGCGTAACTTCACTCGCGACGTCCATGGCGAGGTGCATCTTTGCAACCACGACACCATGCAGCACGGTACAGATGGGCCTAACAATATGCTGGCATCACATTCTCTTCATAAATGAGTGCCGCATGTGTCTTCAACCACGAAATCGTCGGACACGTGTTTGGAGGCAACCCGCTTAGGCTGAACGCCTAAGACACACTGTCCAGCGAGTGCCGCAAGGTGGAGGTACCCTATTGTTTTGTGATGGCATTATGTGGGGCCGAAGTACGCCACTGGTGGTCATGGAAGGCGACAGAACGGCTGTACGACACGTGAATGCCATCCTCCGGCCGATAGTGCAACAATATCGGCAGCATATTGGCGAGGCGAGGCATTCTTGTGAATGACTTCCTTCAGGTTATCGACCCGCTCGACTAGAGTGGCCAGCAAGTTAGATAGACATGGACGCTATCGAACATGACTGTGTTTGATTGGAAAGTGTTGTTTATGGACGACGTGACCCACAAACCAATCTCAGGTATCTACGCCGAATCGTCGTTGAGGAGTGGGACAATGTGGACCAACAGTGCTTTGGTGAACGTGTGGATAGTATGACACGACGAATACAGGCATCCTTGAATGCAAGAGGACGTGCTACTGGGTATTAGAGGGACCACCATCTCTGAATGTCAAGTTGTATGGTGGCACAACATGCAATGTGTGGTTTTCATGGGCAATAAAAATGGCAGCAACGATGTGTTTGTTGGTCGCGCGGGATTAGCCGAGCGCTCTCAGGCGCTGCAGTCGTGGACTGTGCGGCTGGTCCCGCCGGAGGTTCGAGTCCTCCTTCGGGCATGGGTGTGTGTCTTTGTCCTTAGGATAATTTAGGTTAGGTAGTGTGAAAGCTTAGGGACTGTCGACCTTAGCAGTTCAGTCCCATAAGATTTCATACGCAGTTGAACATTTGATGTGTTTGTTGATCTCTATTGCAATTTTCTGTACAGGTTCTGGAACTCTCGGAACCGAGGTAATGCCAAACTTTTTTTAATGTGTGTAAATAAAATGTCCTCGCCGCATTTTTCAGTCTGTATGTTATGGCTACTGTCAGGAACTATTGTAGGGATTTTGATGATGTTTACGCTAATAGATAGGATAATTCACAACGATGTTGTGTATAGCATAATTCATTATTTCCATTATTTTGATGGTGTGTAATATCTCAGTACTTATCTCTGCTATACTTGAGTGACATTTTATGGCAATGATGGGATGTACGAGTTGTTCAGCTAGAGGGGAGCCGGTTTCTAAAGGGAAAGGAATGAACTCCAGAGAGCAGCGAAGTTTCGCTAGGATTTAAGCATACAGACTTGTCAATTTAAGTCACTCGCCACGTTCTTCTCTCTGTGTGCGAAGGCTAATATCAAGAAATATCGTAAGGAATGTGATATGGTTTTCACTAATAGATACACTGATTCACTAGGAAGGTTTGTATATATCACTAAACGCCTGTCGCCTCCATTCAATACAATAATAGGTTGTTGTTGTTGTCGTAGTCTTCATTCCAGAGACTGGTTTGATGCAGCTCTCCATGCTACTCTATCCTGTGCAATCTTCTTCATCTCCCAGTACCTACTGCAACCGACATCATCCTGAATCTGCTTAGTGTATTCATCTCTTGGTCTCCCTCTACGATTTTTACCCTCCACGCTGCCCTCCAATACTAAATTGGTGATCCCTTGATGGCTCAGAACATGTCCTACGAACCGATCCCTTCTTGTGGTCAAGTTGTGCCACAAACTTCTCTTCTCCCCAATCCTACGCAATACTTCATCATTAGTTATGTGATCTACCCATCTAATCTTCAGCATTCTTCTGTAGCACCACATTTCGAAAGCTTCTATTCTCTTCTTGTCCAAACTACTTATCGTCCATGTTTCACTTCCATATGTGGCTACACTCCATACAAATACTTTCAGAAATGACTTCCTGACACTTAAATCTATACTCGATGTTAACAAATTTCTCTGCTTCAGAAACGCTTTCTTTGCCATTTATATCCTCTCTACTTCGACCATCATCAGTTATTTTGCTCCCCAAATAGCAAAACTCATTTACTACTTTAAGTGTCTCATTTCCTAATCTAATTCCCTCAGCATCACCCAACTTAATTCGACTACATTCCCTTATCCTTGTTTTGCTTTTGTTGATGTTCATTTTATATGCTCCATCCCGTTCAACTGCTCTTCCAAGTCCTTTGCTGTCACTGACAGAATTACAATGTCATCGGCGAACCTCAACATTTTTATTTCTTCACCATGGCTTTTAACACCTACTCCGAATTTTTCTTTTGTTTCCTTTACTGCTTGCTGAATATACAGATTGAATAACATCGGGGAGAGGCTACAACCCTGTCTTATTCCCTTCCCAACAACTGCTTCCCTTTAATGTCGCTCGACTCTTATAACTGCCATCTGGTTTCTGTACAAATTGTAAATAGCCTTTCGCTCCCTGTATTGTACCCCTGATACCTTTAGAATTTGAAAGAGATTATTCCAGTCAACATTGTCAAAAGCATTCTCTAAGTCTACAAATGCTAGAACGTAGGTTTGCCTTTCCTTAATCTTTCTTCTAAGAGAAGTCGTAAGGTCAGTATTGCATCACGTGTTCCAGTATTTCTACGGAATCTAAACTGATCTTCCCCGAGGTCGGCTTCTACTAGTTTTTCCATTCGTCTGTAAAGAATTCCGTTAGTATTTAGCAGCTGTGGCTTATTAAACTGATTGTTCGGTAATTTTCACATCTGTCAACACCTGCTTTCTTTGGGATTGGAATTATTATATTCTTCTTGAAGTCTGGGGGTATTTCGCCTGTCTTATAGATCTTGCTCACCAGATGGTAGAGTTTTGTCAGGACTGACTCTCCCAAGGCCGTCAGTACTTCCAATCGAATGTTGTCTACTCCGTGGGCCTTGTTTCGATTCAGGTACTTGAGTGCTCTGTCAAACTCTTCACGCAGTATCGTATCTCCCATTTCATCTTCATCTACATCCTCTTCCATTTCCATAATATTGTCCTCAAGTACATTGCCCTTGTATAGACCTTCTATATACTCCTTCCACCTTTCTGCTTTCCCTTCTTTGCTTAGAAGTGGGTTTCCATCTGAGCTCTTGATATTCATACAAGTGGTCCTCTTTTCTCCAAAGGTCTCTTTAATTTTCCTGTAGGCAGTATCTATCTTACCCCTAGTGAGTTAAGCCTCTACATCCTTACATTTGTCCTCTAGACATCCCTCTTTAGCCATTTTGCACTTCATTTCGATCACATTTTTGAGACGTTTGTATTCATTTTTGCCTGCTTCATTTACTGCATTTTTATATTTTCTCCTTTCATCAATTAAATCAACATTTCTTGTGTTGCCCAAGGATTTCTCTTAGCCTTCGTCTTTTTACCTACTTAATCCTCTGCTGCCTTCACTACTTCATCCCTCAAAGCTACCCATTCTTCTTCTACCGTATTTCTTTCCCCCATTTCTATCAATTGTTCCCTTATGCTCTCCCTGAAACTGTGTACAACCTCTGGTTCTTGCAGTTTATCCAGGTCCCATCTCCTTAAGTTCCCACCTTTTTGCAGTTTCTTCAGTTTTAATCAATAGATTGTAGTCAGAGTCCACATCTTCCCCTGGAAATGTCGTACAACTTAAAACCTGGTTCCTAAATCTCTGTCTTACCATTATATAATCTGATACCTACTAGTATCTCCAGGGTTCTTCCATGTATACAACCTTCTTTCATGATTCTTAAACCAAGTGTTAGCTATCATTAAGTTGTGCTCTGTGCAAAATTCTACCAGGCGGCTTCCTTCCTCTTTGATTTCTTAGCCACAATCCATATCCACCTACTACGTTTCCTTCTCTCCCTTTTCCTACACTCGAATTTCAGTCACCCATGACTATATTAAATTTTCATCTTCCTTCACTATCTGAATAATTTCTTTTATTTCATCATACATTTCTTCAATTTCAACGTCATCTGCAGAGCTAGTTGGCACATAAACTTGTACTACTGTAGTTGGTGTGGCTTCGAAGCTATCTTGGCCACAATAATGCGTTCACTATGCTGTTTGTAGTAGCTTACCCACATTCCTATTTTCCTATTCATTATTGAACCTACTCCTGCGTTACCCCTATTTGATTTTGTGTTTATAACCCTGTAGTCACCTGACCAGAAATCGTGTTCCTCCTGGCACCGAACTTCACTAATTCCCACTATATCTAACTTTAACCTATCCATTTCCCTTTTTAAATTTTCATGCCCTGGGGAAAAATTACGGCCGTAGTTTCCCCTTGCTATCAGCCGTTCGCAGTACCAGAACAGCAAGGCTGTTTTGGTTATTGTTACAAGGCCAGATCAGACAATCATCCAGACTGTTGCCCCTGCAACTACTGAAAAGGCTTCTGCCCCTCTTCAGGAACCACACGTTTGTCTGGCCTCTCAACAGATACCCCTCCGTTGTGGTTGCACCTACGGTACGGTTATCTGTATCGCTGAGGCACGCAAGCCTCTCCACCAACGGCAAGGTCCATGGTTCATGGGGGGATACAATAATAGGCTGATACAATAACAGGCTGACGAAGAAAAATAGCAACACCAAGAAGGAGCTGTGCAACATGAACAAAAGTTGATAGATGTGTTTCTACATTCTAAAGATGATCTACATTCAAAATTCTCGCCATTCGCATAAGAGTGGAGCTAGTAGCGCCACAGTGAGGAAGCAAATCAGGTTTTCTTCAAATCCGCGCTAAACGGTCGTGAGTGTTATTTACCTTTGAGTTTCGATGTAGTCAGCTAATGCTAGTCAAAAATGCTTTTATGGCGACAAAGACTCCATTTACAGCACCTTACTAAGTTCGAAGGAGGTAATGTAATAGTTGGAGTTCCTTCTGAGTTACTGCAGAAAGGAGTGGCAGGAACATAGCCAGTGTACATCACTGCTGGCACCGGTGGTCACGGAAATGTACGCTTGCAAGAAGACCAGGCTCCGAATGGCCACGTGGCACTACCGAAAGGGATGACAATCGCGCCGGCCGCGGTGGTCTCGCGGTTCTAGGCGCGCAGTCCGGAACCGTGCGACTGATACGGTCGCAGGCTCGAATCCTGCCTCGGGCATGGATGTGTGTGATGTCCTTAGGTTAGTTAGGTTTAAGTAGTTCTAAGTTCTATGGGACTAATGACCACAGCAGTTGAGTCCCATAGTGATCAGAGCCATTTGAACCATTTTTTGATGACAATCGCGTTCAGTATAAAGCTCTGGGATATCGCACCGCATCTGCAGCAGAAATTTTACAGCAGCAGCACTTGGTACCACAGTAACACAACGAACTGTTACAAATCGGTTACTTCAGGGACAGCTCCGAGCCACGCGCCGTGTAGCGTGCATTCAGCTGCCACCAAACCACCGCCATCTGCTACTTCAGTGATGACAAGCTAGAGAACATTGGAGGGCAGGGTAAAGATCTGTTGTGTTTTGTGATGGAGCTGCCTTGGTGACGTCCAAGTGTTGGTTAGAAGAATGCCGGTTAAAGGCCTGTAATCAGACTTTCTGTGCGCTAGACATGCTGGACCTATGCCTGGAATTACGGTCCGGAGTGCTACTTCCTATGAAAGCAGGAGAACTCTCGAAGTTCCCCCATACATCCTGACAGCAAATTTGTACGACAGTCTGGTGATACGACCTCTTGTGCTGTCATTCTGAAACGGCACTCCAGGGGATGTTTTCCAACACTATAACGCGCGCCCGCTCTTTTTTTTTATTTTGAGTCATCAGTGTTCTGCCTGCTCTGCTGTGGCCCCCCACGAATTCCTCTCTTGTGCCAAACTCTTCATCTCAGAGTAGCACTTTCTACCTACGTCATCAATAATTCGCAGGATATATTCCAGTCGCCGTCTTCTTCTACAGTTTTTATCCTCTACAGCTCCCTCTAGTGTTATGGAAGGCATTCCCTGATGTCTTACCAGATGTCCTACGATCCTGTCCCTTCTCAGTGTCTGCCATATATTCCTTTCCCATTCTGCGCAGAACCTCCTCATTCCTTATCTTATCAGTCCACCTAATTTTCAACATTCGTCTGCAAAACCACATCACGATTGGTTCGATTCTCTTCTGTTCTGATTTTCCCATAGTCCATGTCTCACTAACACTCAATGTTGTGCTCCAAACATACATTATCAGAAATTTCTTACCCACATTTAGGTCTATGTTTGATACTAGTAGACTTTTGTTCGCCATGAATGCCCTTTTTGCTAGCACTAGAATGGTTTTGAGGTCCTCCTTGCCCCGTCCCTTATCGTTAGCAGAATTCCTTAACTTCATCTACTTCGTGACCACCAACCCTAATGTTAAGTTTGTCGCTGTTCTCATTTTTGGTACTTCTCATTACTTTCGTCTTTCTTCCATTTACTCTGAATCCATATTCTGTGCTCGTTAGTCTGTTCATTCCATTCAACAGACATTCAACAGATCATGCAATTCCTCTTCACTTTCACTCATAATAGCAAATCGTTTCATTGACATTCTTTCATCCTGAATTTTAATTCCACTCCTGACCCTTTTTTTTATTTCTATCATTGCTTCTTCGATGTACAGATTGAATAGCAGGGGCAAATGACTACTTCCCTGGCTTACACCCTGTTTAAGCCGAGCTCTTTGTTCTTTGTCGTCCACTCTGTTTATTCCCTCTTGGCTCTTGTACATATTGTATGTTACCAGCCCTCCCCTATTTTTTCAGAGGTCCGAACATCTTGCACCATTTTACACTGTCTAACGATTTTTCCAGGTCGAACATGTCTTGATTTGTATTTAGCCTATCTTCCATTATCAACCGCAACGTTTGAATTGCCATTCTGGTGATTTACCTTTCCTGAAGCCAAATCGATCATCATCTGACACACCCTCAATTTTCTTTTATTATTCTTGTAAGCTAATTGGATGCATGAGGTGTTAAGCTAATTGTGCGACAATTCTCGAACTTGTCAGCTCTTGCAGTCTTCGAAGTTGTATGGATGACATTTTTGCGAAAGTCACATGGTATCTCGTCGGACTCATCCATTCTTCACACCGACGTGAATAGTCGTTTTGTTAGCACTTCCCCCAATTACTTTAGAAATTCTGATGGAATGTTGTCTACCCCCTGTGCCTTGTTTGACAGTAAGTCCTCCAAAACTCTCTTAAATTCTGATTCTAATACTGGATCCCTTGTCTCTTCTATATCGACTCTTGTTTGTTCCTCTATCACATCAGAAAAACCTTCCCTACAATTGAGGCCTTCATTGTACTCTTTCTACCTATCCGCTCTTTCCTTTGCGTTTAACAGTGGAATTGCCGTTTCACTATTAATGTGACCAACCTTGCTTTTAATTTCACCGAAGGTTGGTTTGACTTTGCTGTACACCGAGTCAGTCCTGCCGAAAATTATTTCTTTATCGGTTTCTCCACATCTTTCATGCAGCCATTTCGTCTCAGCTTCCCCGCAATTTGTTTCATTCCTCAGTGTCTTGTATTTCTGTATTCCTGAATTTCCTTGAACATTTTTGTACTTCCTTCATTCCTCGATTAACTGAAATATTTCTTGTGTCACCCATAGTTTCTTTGCAGTAACCTTCTTTGTACCTATGTTTTTCTTTCCAACTTCTGTCATTGCCTTTCTGAGAGATGTCCATTCCTCTTCAATTGTACTGCCTAATGAGCTATTCCTTATTGCTGTATCTACAGCCTTAGCGAACTTCAAGCGTATCTCGTAATTCTTTAGTACTTCCGTATCCAACATCTTTCGCAGATTGATTCTTCCTGGGTAATTTCTTAACTTCAGCCTGCTCTTCATCACACTACTACACTGTGATCTGAGTCCTTATCTGCTCCTGGGTACGCCCTGCAATCCGGTATTTGATATCTGAGTATCTGTCTGACGTTATCTAATTGAAATCTGCCGTATCACCAGGCCTTCTCCACGTAAACCTCTTCCTCGTGTGATTTTTGAACAGAGTATTCGCTATTACTAGCTGAAATTTATTGCAGAACGCAATTAGTCTTTCTCCTCTCATTCCTTGTTCCAAGCCCATGTTCTCCAGTAAACTGTTCTTCTACTCCTTCCCCTACAACTGCATTCCAGTCCCCCATGACTATTAGATTTTCATCTCCCTTTACGTACTGTATTACTCTTTCAGTGTCCTCATATACTTTCTCTGTCTCTACATCTTCAGCTTGCGACGTCGCCATCCCACGCGCCAACTCGTAGAACGTTATCCTTCCGTTGGTTACTCAGACCTCTTCTCATGGTCAGCTTCCTCGTAGCAGTTCTGTGCGAGAGATCCAAATGGGGGAGAGTCCGGAATCTTTTGGCAATGTAGAGATCGCCATGACACATTTTCAATACAGGTTACATGTCCTATGGAAACATGTCATGTGTCTTTAATGCAGTGATTTCCTTTGCCTTCTGATACCTCATGCTGTTGATCATTGCTTTTTATTTCGCCTTTAGGGGCAGTTTCCTACACCAAGGACAAGACAGTGACCTGAACTCTGTCCATTCCTCCACCCTCTTTGACAAGGCCGTTGGCAGAATGAGGCTGACTTCTTATGCTGGAGGCCTTCGGCCGCCGCCATTGCTCATTACTAAACAAAATTTAAGCGTTAGTGGGTTTAGAACCCTGGACCGAAAACATTCTGAATAACAATCAAAGACGTTACAGCTTTTGTATTCCACCATGCTCAATAGGTAGTCGACATTTTGCTTTGGACTGGTCGATCAAAAGATCTGCCTCCAGTCTAGTACATAAGGGACACCATCGGACGACAACTACAGCGTCATCTACTAATAGCATTAACCGATCGTGTATTGACTGACCAAGTGCAACCGGTATGGAACTCCTTCTGACGTTCGCCAGCAGTGCAACACAATGCGTGAACGTTTGCATGATTGCGTTCAATATTCTGATGGTTACACCAGTTGATATTATAGCATCATTTCAGATTTGCAATGGCTTACCTTGTGGTTACATTAACCTGTAATCTATCAATCTTAATCACGTCAGTATGTTACCTATGCAAATATATTCCCGGAATTTCATTACTGTACATTAATTATTAGGATTGCGATTTTCTTTTCCGTCAATGTAGAAATGAAATATTAACAGTGAAAAGATAAATTTAGTGTTATACCACGTTAGTTTATATCATTTTAGTAAATCCAATCGGTCAACTACCCGCAAAGCAAGCCCATAAGAACTTTCGAAGTAACAGGATTCGATATACATGAGATAGAGGACCCAGTTAGAACTTAGAAGAGATTTGGAAGACTTATGGATAGATAACATTCTATCAGAATTTCTTAAATCATTGGGGGAAGTGCCAACAAAACGCCTATTCACTTTGGTACGTAGAAGGTATGAGTCTGACGATATACCATCAAACATTCAGAAAAAATTCATCCATACAGCTCCAAAGACTTCAAGTGTCGACAAGTGCAAGAATTCTCTCACAATCAGCTTAACACCTCATGCAGTCATGTTTCTGATAAGAATAATGTACAGAAGAATGGAAAGGGAAATTGAGGATATGTTAGATGACGATGAGTGTGGCTTCAGGAAAGGTAAAGGCTCCAGAGAAGCCACTCTGAGGTTGCGGTTTGTGATGGAAGTAAGATCAAAGAACAATCAAGGCACCTTCATAAGATATGTTGAACTGGAAAAAGTGTTCGACAATGACAAATGGTGCAAGACGTTCGAGATTTTAAGAAAAATAGGGGTAAGCTTTAGGGAAAGGTGGATAATACATAACATGTTCGAGAACTATGAGAGGAACAATAAGAGAAGAAGACGAAGAATTAAGTGCTCGGATTAAAAAGAGTCTAAGAGAGGGATGTGGCCTTTGTCCCCTACTGTTCAATCTACATATCGAAGAAGCAATTACAGAAATAAAAGAAGGGTTCAGAAGGGCATTAAAATTCAAGGTGCAAGGATGATCTGCTGAATGGATTGAACAGCCTAAGGAGCACAGAATATGGTCTGACAGTAAATCGAAGAAAGACAGAAGTAACTAGAGGTAGCAGAAATGAGAACAGGGGGAACTTAAAATCAGAAAGGTGATCACGAAGTAGATGGAATAAAGGTATCCTGATAACTTGAAAGAATAATAACCCATGACGGACGGAGCTGTATGGACATAAAAAGCACACTAGCACTGGCAAAAAGGGCATTCAGGTCCAATAGAAGTGTATTAGTATCAAACATGGGGATAATTTGAAGAAGAAATTTCTGAGAATCTACGTCTAGAGTACAACATCATATGTATGGTAGTGAAACATGGACTGTGGGAAAACTGGAATGAAAGACAATCGAAACATTTGAGATTTGGTGCTACAGACGAATGTTGAAAATTACGTGGAATGATAAGATAAGGAATGAGGAGGTTCTGCGCAGATTCGGAAGGGAAAGCAATATGTGGAAAAGGTTGATAAGGAGAAGGGACAGGATGATAGGACAACTGTTAAGACATGAGGGAATGACTTCCATGGTACTACAAGGAGCTGTAGAGGGTAAAAACTGTAGAGGAAGACAGATATTGGAATACATCCAGCAAATAATTGAGGACGTAAGTTGCAAGTGCTACCCTGTGAAGAAGAGGTTGTCACAGGCAGTGGCGTCGTAAAGCAATCTTATCTGAGGAACGTTGTACTAAAAAGGAAATGGAATTGAATCATTACCTCACTACTAACCAAACTGATGAACTACTGACTTTCGGTTTTCTTTTTTCTGTTTGAAATTACTGCTACTTTGTTCATCAAAATTAATTACATAACAAGATTTTAACCTTTAGCACTACAGTGCGTGTGCTGGTCAATAGAAAATTATTATTTTTTTGTCATTTCTCCCGCTAGAATTTATTCTTACAATGTTCTTTTAGCTTACTGTCTTGCAAATACGCCGTACTAGTTTCACAGTTTACACTCTTGGTCCCCACCTGTGAGAGGCGGGCTAAGTGAGGCGTATTTAGATTTCCTCTGAGCAAACATCCAGCTGAAAAGAACAGCACACGGCAATCGGATTTTTGTAACTTTATGTTTATGGAACATAAAATTCTGAACCCAGAAAGTAATCATCCGAAGTATTTCGTTGCAACTCTCCCAAATACTCGTGAAACTCGACCTTCAGTTTTTTCGACTGCCATCAGTATGCTATATGTCAATATGGGAGGCCAATTTTTCACAGGCAGAGTGGCTCTGTAATACAATGCCTGCCTGACACATAGGGGCTCGATTTCGATTTCCAGCAGACGATAATTTCTCAGCAAAGATGCATGTCCTCATAGTATTTCTGTGTAGCGTAAGTTACACTGAGATGGAAAAAAATCAGTAGCGCTCGAGACTGGTAATAGCTGGTCCGCGTTTCATTATTTCTTTTCCTTTTCATACCGAATAGCTAAGTCATTTAAGTATAAAATTCATCAGTAATATGTTAATTAACAGATAACTGCCATCTTTATGAATAATACACGTTTTCTTGTTTCTAACCACACATTACACACAAAATTCCAAGATTTCCTGAAAATAAAATTTTTTCATTACCTTACATTTATAAATACTATTTGAATTAAAATATCTTATAAATTAAATGAATTTTTGATCCTTATGTGTCTTAAACTGCACGGAAATGTTCATGAAGCACGCACCTTTCTTTCAGATTTTACTATGGCCAGGAGTCGAACCGAGGGCACCCACAGTGTAGTCGAACACGCTACCGCAGAGCCACGCAGGACACCGAAAGGACCAGTCTGCTATATGATATTAATTGCACTCTGAAAACTTCAAAGTTAGTTTACTTGACCATATTTTAGAGATGCATGTAACTACTTTTCTGGACTGACAATTACATTCTGAACTTGACGTGACATAAATACACAAAAAAATAAAGTAAGCCAGTCACCGTGTGTTCCTCTCGTGAGACCTAGGCAGTGTGTATGCCTATGGAGAGACAGCTCTCGCCAAAGCACAGTTCGAACATTGTTGAAACTGTTACAAAACAGGAGACAATAAGTTCCAAAGGAAAGTGGACCCAGCGCTCCAGTTACTGCTATTACGGAAGTAAACATAACATCGGGGGTGTCATTGTGATAGAAGATCGACGAACAACGTTTCTTAAATACTGAAAATTTGGTAGGGTAACACTTTAATGTGCACCAATATGAAACTCGCAAAATTGTGAAAGGAAAAACATCCTATAATCATAGTGTACATGGTGGGCACAAACTCTCATTTTCCCCATTTAACAACAAACATAAAACCCTTACCAGAATGAAATTTTCACTCTGCAGCGCAGATTAAAATTTTTGTGCTGAACTAAGACTCGAACTCGGGACATATGCCTCTTTCGGACAAGTCCGCTCCTATCTCTTTTTATCTCATTTTGTTTTATATTGTTCCTTGAATTTGTTCGGGGCGGACGTCCGATGACACACATTCAAGTTGTTCGTTGATTCGTTCACTTAAGAATGGCTCTGAGCACTGTGAGACTCAACATCTGAGGTCATTACTCTCCTAGAACGTAGCACTATTTAAACCTAACTAACCTAAGGACATCACACACATCCATGCCCGAGGCAGGATCCGAACCTGTGACCGTAGTGGTCGCGCGGTTCCAGACTGAAGCACCTAGAACCGCTCGGCCACAACGTCCGGCGATTCGTTAACTTACTTTTTTTAAAAAATTTGTATTTTTTTTATTACAGAGGGCAAATAACCGTCAGACCGAACACGTTGGGCTACCGTGCCGGCATCAGAGTTACCCAGGAACGATTCACGACCTCTCTTCACATCTATGATTCCACCAGAACCTCATCTCCTACGTTGTGAGAAAGGGTTGTGACTCTTCTTGGATAGCTCAGTTGCAAGTCGGGTCGCAACCGTGTTGCGAAGCGGACGTGCGCGGTGCTCTGTGCGGCGCGCCGCAAGCGGGCCGTTTTTTATTTGTGTAGGTAGTGGTGTTGCGGTGTAAACAGATTGCAGTGTAAGCAGATCACCTCGAACGACGATGGTACTTTCTTATACAGGATGTTTCAAAAATGACCGGTATATTTGAAACGGCAATACAAACTAAATGAGCAGCGATAGAAATACACCGTTTGTTGCAATATACTTGGGACAACAGTACATTTTCAGGCAGACAAACTTTCGAAATTACAGTAGTTACAATTGTCAACAACAGATGGCGCTGCGGTCTGGGAAACCCTATAGTACGATATTTTCCACATATCCACCATGCGTAGCAATAATATGGCGTTGTCTCTGAATGAAATTACCCGAAACCTTTGACAACGTGTCTGGCGGTATGGCTTCACATGCAGATGAGATGTACTGCTTCAGCTGTTCAATTGTTTCTGGATTCTGGCGGTACACCTGGTCTTTCAAGTGTCCCCACAGAAAGAAGTCAGAGGGGTTCATGTCTGGCGAATAGGGAGGCCAATCCACGCCGCCTCCTGTATGTTTCGGATAGCCCAAAGCAATAACACGATCATCGAAATATTCATTCAGGAAATTAAAGACGTCGGCCGTGCGATGTGGCCGGGCACCATCTTGCATAAACCACGAGGTGTTCGCAGTGTCGTCTAAGGCAGTTTATACCGCCACAAATTCACGAAGAATGTCCAGATAGCGTGATGCAGTAATCGTTTCGGATTTGAAAAATGGGCCAATGATTCCTTTGGAAGAAATGGCGGCCCAGACTAGTATTCTTTGCAGGGACGATGGGACTGCAACATGGGGCTTTTCGGTTCCCCATATGCGCCAGTTCTGTTTATTGACGAAGCCGTCCAGGAAAAAATAAGCTTCGTCAGTAAACCAAATGCTGACCACATGCATATCGCCGTCATCAATCCTGTGCACTATATCGTTAGCGAATGTCTCTCGTCCAGCAATGGTAGCGGCGCTGAGGGGTTGCCGCGTTTTACTTTTGTATGGATAGAGGTGTAAACTCTGGCGCATAAGACGATACGTGGACGTTGGCGTGATTAGGACCGCAGCTACAACACGGCGAACGAAAACCCGAGGCTGCTGTTGGATCACCTGTTGCCTTCTGTGGTTGCCGTACGCGGTCGCCCTACCTTTCCATCACGCTCATCCGTCACGTTCCCAGTCCGTTGAAATTTTTGAAACAGATCCTTTATTGTATCGCTTTTCGGTCCTTTGGTTACATTAAACCTCCGTTGAAAACTTCGTCTTGTTGCAACAACACTGTGTTCTAGGCGGTGGAATTCCAACACCAGAAAAATCCTCTGTTCTAAGGAATAAACCATATTGTCCACAGCACACTTGCACGTTGTGAACAGCACACGCTTACAGCAGAAAGACGACGTACAGAATGGCGCACCCACAGACTGCGTTGTCTTCTATATCTTTCACATCACTTGCAGCGCCATCTGTTGTTGAAAATTGTAACTACTGTAATTTCGAAAGTTTGTCCGCCTGAAAATGTACTGTTGTCCCAAGCATATTGCAACAAACGGTGTATTTCTATCGCTGCTCGTTTAGTTTTTATTGCCGTTTCAAATATACCGGTCATTTTTGAAACACCCTGTAGAAAGGCCACGATTAAGTTAACGTTCCATGTCCAGTACGCAAGACCTAAAGCATACGAAGTAGAGCGTTTCCTGCGTGAAGTAATGCTCGTCGATCCACAGGAACTTCTCGGTATACATCTTTAGATCGTCTCAACACAGTTTACCTTAAATTTGTCGAGGAGGCAACATGCGAACGGCTTATTCGCCGTCCCACCTAAGCCATGGCGACTGGTGATAGTAATGCTCCATTTGCGTCGCTGATATCGACACTCGTCTGGTCTTGTATCTCTGACTGTTCCGCCTTTGGTTTTCCGGTTTGGCGTGTGGCCGAGGGCTCTCTCCGGTCGGCTTTCAACGAGGCAACATGTTTTGAGGCCAGGCCTTCGTCTCTATCCGTTGTGCCTGGGGATCGCCGACCTCGCTAGTTTGCCGCAGGCTGGATGTACTGTGCTACTTAGTCGACGCGTTTGCTTGCGAAACGGTGGCGGGTCCGTCATCTCAGGCTGAACATCTTCTCATCGCGTAACTTGAAACATTAAGTTCCGTATGATTTATATGCTGCTGTTAACCTGTGAAGATTTGTGAAACTTATGGTGCAATTTTGTATCTGCCGGAGATCAGTTAAGGATGATTCTGAATAAGAGAGTGTTATACTGAACTTACGAAGTCTAAGGCTTCGACGGCCGGTGTGGCGCAGCGGTTCTAGTCGCTTCAGTCTGGAACAGCACGACCGCTACGGTCACAGGTTCGAATCCTGCCTCGGACATGGATGAGTGTGATGTCCTTAGGATAGTTATGTTTAAGTAGTTCTAAGTTCTAGGGGCTGATGACCTCTGATGTTAAGTCACATAGTGCTCAGAGCCATTGGAATTAAGGCTTAGAAGTGTTGTTTCCGTGGAGCGGAGTCTAATTATTTCGGGAAATGCTAAAGGGAATAGAGTTTTACTGATTGTTTCATAGGTTCCTTGCGTGTAAATTTAATGTAGTATGTTAATTAGTATGCTCTTCGCCAAGTTTTGGTTTTAGACTTTCTTTATTATGAAGGGCAGAGCTTTGTTAATTTAGTGTAGTTTTGATTGTTCTTTTATCCGGTAAATGTCTCACACTGGTTTTCAGTTACGTTGCAAATAGTTTGCATGATCTTGAAAAAGGTGAATCACTAGTTGAATTTGTCTGCCGCGTGAATTATTTGCTGTTGCAGATATGGTCTGGTATGTGGGGCAGATAGTGGTTGTCGCCTTGGCGGACAGGCTAAGATCCTGTGAGTGTTCGGCGTGTTTTCTATCCTGGCTTGCAGCCTGATCATCTTCGAAAATGCTTGGCGGTGGCTTTCTACTCGTTTGTTCCGAGTACGACCGTGTATAAGCCGTGCTCCGACCTTTTAGTTAAATATCTGGCCTGTCCGGTGGGCCGGACGAGATCTTTTCATAAGTAACTCAAGGTGAATCATTAGTGTTGTGTAAATTTTGGTTACGTGAGCAATGAACTTAACATTGTGCTTTTGTGGTGACTGTCTGTGATCTTTTGCAATCAGATCCAGTTATTATCTTTAAAATACTGTTTGTTATATTAATTCATGATCGAATCATAGTTCTTCTAAGTTGGGTGAAGGACAGGCGTTCGAAATTTAAAGACGTGATCGATGGTAATTTCACTTGTATTAATAAATAGTTGGGCCAGATGATTAAGGTCAGTTGTATATTTACTTAAGGGCACAAAGGTCCGAATTAAATTGTTGTATTGTTATTCTGATTCTGTAATTCTGTAATCACGAAATCTGTTCTTCAGTTGAAATTAAAATTATGTACCAAGCACAAGTTTGTCCATGAGCAAAGATCCCTAGCTTCCTATCTCCTTTAAGTAGCTGTGGTTAAATTGCAATTTTGGTTTCTCTAGCACGTAACTTGAGCAGGCACACAGCTCACCACCGATGGATACCTCTTTCACCGCTCGGATGGCAAATGGATATAGTGACTGTCGACCATGCAGGACTCGGCATTCGGAAGGTACGAATCTTCGGCGTGCCGTTTGAAGTTCCGGCCGCGCTTGCCGTAAACGCGATGGACCCTGTTCTGAATGGAGTACATTTCGCTGTACGCGACCCTTGGTGGATGATGAGTGATCGTCATTTCTGACGGTCAACCTCAGACTTGTTCGGGGTGAGGACAGAAAGAGCATGTACGTTCTGAATGCCTGAAGAGACGCCTCGTCCTGATACCACATGCAGACACGACGTCCACGACGCAACCGACGACGCTACCTATTACATATGTTGAGGAAGCGACGTACATGACGGACCCTGACGTTGTTCCGTTCCAGTGGCCGACCGAACCGGGACCGGTCTCCGAGCCCCCGAGGACTCATCCTTCACAGGAACCGTCGACCTGCTCGACAGCAGCGACCAAGTCTGCACTTCAGCCTTGTGAGGAAGGAGAGCACCAGAAGATCGATTCGAGCTCGGAGAAGGAGATGCGAGAGGTGCCTACTGTTTGTCGTGATCCACAGGACGTGGACACGCGTTCCGCAAGCAGAAGTCGCCCAAATGACGAAAGAAAAGGGGACTGTCCGTAAGAAATGCTCCGCGAGATGGTGACACGTTGCAGGAGGATGAGGAAAATCCCTCTGCGGCCCGGGCTCTGGACCTCACTCCAGCGGTTCCTGGTTCGCTGCTCTCAGCGTCCGCCGAGGACAAAGCCAAGTTGCCGATTCTCAACTCACCAGCGAGCTCCTGTGCGATTTTGTGGCTAAGACACCAGATGAACGTCATGCGTCGCCTAACGAACCACACCTCCAGCTTTGTAATTGGGCGTCCGAGATAGAGATGGAAAGAATGATATCAGACTCGAGCGACAACCAGATGCCTGCTGACGGCGGATCGTCGGATGGACATTTTGTCTCATCCGATCAGTAATATATACGATGCGAGTGACGGGTACGATCGGACGGGCTTACTGGCTTAAACGACTGCAGGATACGTCATTGTACTATCGAATGACCCAGGGGTATCGGATGGGTATAGTCAATGTCAACGGCATTAGTTCCAGGATCAAAACCCAGTTGTTACACGACATGATTCGGGCGGCGCACATTGATATCGTGTTTGTTCAAGACACACGGGCTGATCCTCACCTGGATGTTTATGAATAGGCGTCTTACGCCAACCCAACTTCCGACGGTAGTGGTGGTACGGCCATACTGCCACTAATCCACGGTGACCGACGGGGATATACATACTTCATCAGCCACTCGGCCAGCAGGTTGGTCAGGATTTACGTCTCCCGTGGTCTTCAGGTAGCGACTGTCTGTGCTGAGCTGTGGCCCACTGCATTCACCGACCATCAGGCCTTTGTCTGCGTCGCGCCTCTGCCACGACAAAAGACGAGCCGTAGCAGAGGACCTTGGAATTTAAACGTCAACATTCTCCGGGAAGAGGCTTGCCGTGTAGTCGTCACTGCTACGTGACACAAATGTGAGCGACAGTGTCACACCTATGATTTAACGACATGGTGATGAACATACTGCGCCAAATCAGCACTTCGCTCACGCTTATGGCGTATGGACGAGACAGGGCACTTTGTCTCCGATCAGCCACTGAGTTTTACTACACGGTAGCACACAAGCATGGCTTCTGCCGTGACAGATTGGACTGCACCCGTGTTCGAGCGAGACCGCAAGATTCCGTCCCAGAGGAACATGCTTCTCTTTATCACACCGTCAGAGAACGGAGGCATCGTAAGAGGCAACTCATCAAGGCAGTTATTTCCGCGGACGGGCAAGGTGCAGAGACAACAAGGCCATCTCCCGTGCCCTCACAGATTATTACTGCACTCTCTGTCTAGCAGATCGATGGCGGGTGAATGACTTTGAGGACGTCCTGGACGACCTGGCACCTTTGGGTAGGGCGCAAGGCAACGCCACATTCTTGGAGGCTCTTACGTAGGAAGAAACGCGCGTGACCCTATGACGGGGCGCGAGGAACAAATCCCCCGTACCTGATGGTCATCCGCTTGAATTTTATAGCACCTTTTCTGACCCGACGGGGGCAGTTTGGCAACAGATGTGCTGCAAACTCCTGGATCCAGACTTTCGCGTCCCCACCGAATTTTTGGACGGCATGATCATCCCTGTGCCCAAACCAGATGCGGGGGAGGGGGCGGAGGAGGAGGAGGGGGATGATGGGTGCGGACCGCAAGACTTCCGGCTGCTGACGTCAGTGAAATCGGATTACAAGCTGTTCGCCCGCATTCTTCGTACTCGCCTCCTCGCTACTGTCAAAGATGCCATTCATGCCGACCAAACATGTCTGGGAGGAGGCAGTAACATACACACGGCGCTAAGCTCGTATAGAGATGTGGTGACGCTCATTTCGGCATTCCGCTTAGAATGCGCCTTCGTGACAGTTGACCTGGACCACGCATTGACCGAGTTGACCACTGTTTCTCTTAGGCTGTCTTAGAGAAGATGGGAAATTCCACAATATCGACATGTGTGTGTTTCTCCGTTTCATCCACGGAGCCCCTTACACAGTGGATACCGCTCCCCACCGTTCACTATTGAGCGCTCAGTGCGACTAGGATGTCCCCTGTCAGGCTCTCTCATCGCTGTCGCCTTCGAGCCTGCACTTCGTGGTCTACGACATCGTCTAGGGGGCATTCGCCTCCGCAATATGCATTTGTAATGCTGTGCCTATGCAGGCGATGTAGTTTTCTTGGCGACGTCGGCAGAACATATAAGTACGGCGATCGCGCGGCTTCAGCGATACAGCGAGGTGGCCAGGTGCCGTATCAACCTGCAAAAGTCGCCCATTACCAAGGTCCCGGCGATGAAATGTTTTGGAGTGACCTTGCGTGGGAATGTGCAGTGTACAGCAGTAGATAGGTATCGCAGACTACTCAATGTGGTCTGCACGCAAATTTGTCGCCATAGCTTTGGAACACTTGACTTGATCATTCGGGTACATTTTGTGAACGCTCCGAAACTTAATCATTACACATACGTTCTCCTAATGGCCGCTGCGGTAGCTGCCAGGTTCCAGGCGGCCTTAGGCCACTTCGTCTGCGAGGGTATTCAAGAACCGTTACGAGATGGTAACGTTGCCCACACGTGAAGGCCGCATTGGAATGATAGACGTACATAACAGGGCGCGCGCTCTCTTCCTGTGGATGATGTATCGCGTACGTGGTTCAGACAACGACACCCTCTCTGGTACACTGATTCAGAAGGTGGTGCCTCAATCCCTCCGTCCGCCAATGCCTGTTGGACATATCACGCCAGCACTGTGTCACATTCGCACCTATCTGGTCGACATGAGTTATCTGTTGGAAGTCTTGCCGACCACGTGGGATCCTAGAACCAAGGAATTCTAAAGCTACTTTCAGCGGGCACTGTCTGTGAATGTGGTAGAATGCCGACATCCGGCGGTTGGTTGCAGGCGGGTGTGAAGTAACATACACTCACCTTTCCTTGTCACCACGGTCATGGCGCTGTGGCATGTGATAACGACTGAAAAGTTCCCCACCCGACAACATTTACATTGATCCATATTGCCGAGGATCCTCTCTGCCCCAAATACTCCGCTGTCGACCCCTGCATGCACAGTTTCGATTGTGGTACGCCTGCCGACTGCTGGCTCCTCACACGGCGCACGTTGGCATTGTTTCTGCGACAGACGCCTCAGCCCATAGAGCCCACCGAACTGATCCATCCCGTCGTCGCTTACTGCCCTATTACTGGTCATAACGCCACGGGGTGGGTTAAGGGTATGGCATTGTCATACTTTTTTAGAGAGAGAGTTGTAGGGTTGTTAAACTTTTGGCATTATTTAACGAGCACCTGCACGGTTTTACGGCGCAAAGAGACGTATGGTTCGCTTTTTTGCGAATTACTTTGGGTCGTTGTTTACTCGCTCCCAGACCTTTGGGGTGTACCGGGTGTGAGAAGAGATTGAGGTATCGCACATGATGGACTGATGAGAGACATCAACAGTAATTACAGGATGTTTCACTCTCGCTGAACGAGAAGACGGCCAAGACATCCCGCAGTCTGGCTGCTGTGGACAACCCCGAAGGAAGAAAAAAAATTTAAAAAAGGAAATACAAATAAAAATATTAAAATAATGAAAAACAAGTAAAATATATAATAAAAGTATTGCACCGCTTCCTTAATCCTTTTCCTTTTTTTAACAAAACTTTCAGAGGGGTATTTAAATTTTGTTCATGGGCGGAGTCTGAAGTAATGGCAAACAACCGTCCTAGTTAGCTTTTAGGGTGAAAGCGGCTGTTCCATTAGCTTTGTTCATATTTTTATGTTAGATACGTTTTTGGGGGTAGTATGGATGATAGGGGCCAACGCCTGAAGAGGAAGAGGTCTAAGGAATAAAATGTTTTTCTTATTTTTCGTACAAAATACGACAAAAACATAAAAAGTGATGAAAAAACAATAAAAAGTTGGTAAAGCACTTGTCTATGAAAGGCAAAGGTCCCGAGTTAGAGTCTCGTTTCCGCACGCAGTTCTAACCTGCCAGAAAGTCTCATAAGCCCCTTAACCTGAATAAACAACATGAACAGGAATACTCTAGAGGAGTTTTTTGAGATATTAACCATATACAGCAGCTCTTGAGAAGAAGTGTACAGTTACTCTTGGTGATCTACAAGACTAGGCTCTCTGAATCGCAATGAACATTGCTGATGTCAAACCTTCTTCGATCTCGTTAAGCAGATTCAAGAAATCATAGAGCACAGGAAGTGGTGAAACAACGAAGTTAATTTCAAATGTAAGCGTAAAGGATATGCTATTAATTCATAGGTGACGTGAAGACGAAGCTTGCGGTTATCGCCACAACTTCCGTGTCTTATGCTGATCAGTCAGGTTTCGTGAAAGAACTGTGAGCAAACTGCACTTCATCATCTCGAGGCGATAAAAGACAGTCACATGTGTTTTTTTTAGTCGACTAACACATTCATATACGACAACGGCAGTGATAAGTATAAGTGGATTACCGTCTCTTCAGCTTTACCTCTATATCGAGGAACCTCAAGGCATGGGCCAAAAATTTTAAAAAAAGGCTGTTTAGAGGCAAAAATCTTATAATCACTTATAATTGGCCTATCAAAATATCGAAAAACAGGAAAGAATAATTTTTAAAATTTCATTTGAAACGGTTTCTAACCAGTTTCAGAAATCAGTTCATTGCTATGTTGATCTCTTGGCTTAGACGTAGCGTACCTCCGTCTTTCAGCATGATGATGAAAAGGCTGGAACAAACAATGCGACACTCGAGAAAGAATTTTGTCGTCTGTGGAAAGTATTTTTAAGGACATTGTCGGACAATGTAATTTCCAATAGCTTCGTGCCGTCTAAGGGTTATTAGGGCAACAGTATTCTTAAATGACGATCACCTGTGCTGTATGAATTTGCATCAGCCTATTGTACGAATTGTGTTAAGTATGTAGAATATGTAGCACAATAAGCAGAGCAACGGTGTCTAAATAAAACTAGTAATTATCGTCGCGTAAGTAAAAACATTAATTTTTCTTTCGTCAGGTGTGCCCGTTGTATGGAAAATGTTTGTTTTCGTCATTCAAATAACATTTCGCTTTATTGTAACGACCATGAGGGAATAAACAGGAAACTGCATCATTCTTGCTAAAATATACATCATTCAAAGATTATCATAAGAACCATGCTACAGGAAATATTTCATTTCAATAAATTAAAATCACTGTCGACGGAAGTTCCTTCTCTAAATCCTCGCACAAACGAAAAAATGGCTGACATCGAAATAAGTGTCCAAGGAATAGAAAAGCAACTGGAATCACTCAACAGAGAAAAGTCCACTGTACCTGACGGGATACCACTTCGATTCTACACAGAGTACGCGAAAGAACTTGCCCCCCCTTCTAACAGCCGTGTACCGCAAGTCTCTAGAGGAACGGAAGGTTCCAAATTATTGGAAAAGAGCACAGGTAGTCCCAGTCTTCAAGAAGGGTCGTCGAGCAGATGCGCTAAACTATAGACCTATATCTCTGACGTCGATCTGTTGTAGAATTTTAGAACATGTTTTTGCTCGAGTATCATGTCGTTTTTGGAAACCCTGAATCTACTTAGTAGGAATCAACATGGACTCCGGAAACAGCGATCGTGTGAGACCCAACTCGCTTTATTTGTTCAGGAGACCCAGAAAATATTAGATACAGGCTCCCAGGTAGATGCTATTTTTCTTGACTTCCGGAAGGCGTTCGATACACTTCCGCACTGTCGCCTGACAAACAAAGTAAGAGTCTACGGAATATCAGACCAGCTGTGCGGCTGGATTGAAGAGTTCTTAGCAAACAGAACACAGCATGCTGTTATCAATGGAGAGACGTCTACAAACGTTAAAGTAACCTCTGGCGTGCCACAGGCGAGTGTTATGGGACCATTGCTTTTCACAAAATATATATATATATATATATATATATATATATATATATATATATATATATATATGACCTAGTAGATAATAGTGTCGGAAGGTGCTGTAGTATACAGAGAAGTTGCAGCATTAGAAAATTGTAGCGAAATGATGCAGGAAGATCTGCAGCGGATAGGCACTTGGTGCAGGGAGTTGCAACTGACCCTTAACATAGACAAATGTAATGTATTGCGAATACATACAAAGAATGATCCTTTATTGTATGATTATATGATAGCGGAACAAACACTGGTAGCAGTTACTTCTGTAAAATATCTGGGAGTATGCGTGCGGAACGATTTGATGTGGAATGATCATATAAAATTAATTGTTGTTAAGGCGGGTACAAGGTTGAGATTCATTGGGAGAGTCCTTAGAAAAAGTAGTCCATCAACAAAAGACGTGGCTTACAAAACACTCGTTCGACCTGTACTTGAGTATGGCTCATCAGTGTGGGATGCGTACCAGGTCGGGTTGACGGAGGAGATATAGAAGATCCAAAGAAGAGCGGAGCGTTTCGTCACCGGTTTATTTGGTAACCGTGATAGCGTTACGGAGATGTTTAACAAACTCAAGTGGCAGACTCTGCAAGAGAGGCGCTCTGCATCGCGGTGTAGTTTGCTCGCCAGGTTTCGAGAGGGTGCGTTTCTGGATTAGGTATCGAATATATTGCTTCCCCCTACTTATACCCCTCGAGGAGATTACGAATGTAAAATTAGAGAGATTAGAGCGCGCATGGAACCTTTCAGACAGTCGTTCTTGCCGCGAACCATACGTGACTGGAACAGGAAAGGTAGGTAATGACAGTGGCACGTAAAGTGCTTTCCGCCACACACCGTTGGGTGGCTTGCGGAGTATAAATGTAGATGTAGATGTAGAAGTCATCTTTAATGTAACATCTGATTTATTTTTCCTCTGCTTGTCCCATAGGTAAAAATACATATGCAATAGTTTAGCTCTTGACACGAGCTACCTCCTATGCAAAACATTAATGCTGCATGACATTTTTTGTATGGTTCAGGTGCTTCAGATTCGCGTATGGCACTCTGGATACAAACACTGCATGGCGCTACGATCTCTCGTCACGGTCGATTGCGCACTAGGCAGGAAGGGCTGTACAGAGGGATGTCATAAATGGTTCTTCGTGCTGAAAAACTGAATAACATTAACAGTTTAAAAAAAAATTGCAATCGGACTCAGCAGTTAATATTTTGACTGTGCGGTTCTTTGGTTGTATTCTTCATGCATGAAAAAATTGAGGGTGGGTTTCGACACACTAGACCAGACCATGCATGCACTTCACCCTAGAATATAGCTCCAGTGTGTGGGACGCGTAACAAATATGGCTACCAGGGTACACAGAACGTTTGGAACTCAGTGTGGGACGAAGGATCACAGGTTTTTTGATCCACAGGATAGTCACTGGACTGCTCAAAAACTTTAAACCGCAACTCCGTCACGCTACGTGCAAGACGTAATGTTTGAAGAACCGTAATAAGCGAAGAACCTAGGAATATACTACGAACCACTACGTTTCGCTCATGTAAGAAAAGCCTAGAAATAATAAGACTAACTGCTGCGCACAGAGGTATTTCAACACTCGTTACTTCAACGTATCGTATGCGAATGGACTGGGTGGTAATCATAATGGGTGTTACAGTAGAAACTACCCTCTGCTATGCCCTTCAAAGTCATTTACGCAGTGTGAGTGTAGAGACAGATATGGAAATGTATAAGTAACTTCAAATGTAGATTTAGAATGTTAGAAAAATTTAATTGGAGCAGAACTGTTTAGCAAAATATAATGGAACTATCCAAGTGGAGCTGTAGAAATACGAAAAACATTAAAAGCATGCTCTTTATAAGTGACGTGTATGTACTATTCCTTTTTTTTCAATATTTGGCACTGCGAGTACACAGTCCTAGCATCATTTTCAGCTGAGGTACTGATGGAATTTCCTGTTGTCTGTACCAATTTAGATGCATCACTGTTTCTCAGTCATATCGTTTGGAAGATGCTTCGGTTCCGTTGTATGCCATATGATACTACAAAAATTGCAGCTGATTTATCAACAGGATAAGCTTGCGTGGTCCGCAAATTCCCGTCTTCTCGTAGTGTTTCGCCACCGGAGGATCTCTAAATTAATCCCACAATCAATCTAGAATAGAAACGAAACCTGGTACTGTATTCATGCACAGATGCTTCTGTGATTTCCGCCGAATAATATGAACTGTTTTTAACCGTAATAAATCATATCTGAATCGACAGTTTTTCCTCCTCATTAACTGAGTGTATATTGAATATAACAATATATACAATATATGACCATTGCAATTATTATATAAATAACAAAATCAGCTTCCACCCGTGACCTTCATGAAATGTAATGACGCAACGGAAGTTAAAGAAATGGGATCGTAAAACGACAGTAGATTCTTATGTATGCTGTCCTTCCTTTCCGATGTTTGCGCATTGCTTTTAAGGACAATGATTGGCTGAATTTACATTGCTGACTGATGTAAGACCTCCTTTTGGAAATTCAGAGGATAACGTTATTATCCCTATACTACCAAAAACGTCATAGGCCCATCTAACATGAATGAATAGCATACCTATGATGTCCTATACTTTCCTCCAGAATTAGTTGAAGGATAATACCAAAGTTCTTCTCACTCACAAAGGGTCTCCAGCGTACGTTGCTTCTCCTCCACATGCAACATTACTGCAGGTGTCAGCACGATCTGGGACAGAGACCATTTCAATTTGGCTTTCCTTCTTTCGTTCTAAAAGACAGAGAAACTAAAATACGTTACAGTTGAATACAAATTTTGCCCGAAAGTAATCAGTGTCTAACACTTCGGTATATTCTATGACAGAGAACAACTTCATTTAATCTGTAAACATATTGGTTTTAAATGTTAATTTTTTCATAGAAGTACACGAATGTACACAGTTTGCAACGCGACAATGTTAGGACAGTTGTCAAGATAACGCATCTCGTCCTAAGTAAGTGAAATAACTCTAAGCACAACAATATCAAACTTGAACTATAAGTTTCGTTAAAACATTATTCTTATTATTAGTACGTCGTGAAGTTGGCCAGTAATACGATAAATCATTCGATTCTGGTTCAAAGTTTGGTACTACTTAGGATGACAGTCAAGTCTACGGAGGATGGTTAGCATTGTGACAAGTTTCCAACAGAGGTGTTATCCTCTTGGATCGTTGCTTCCACCGAGCCCTCTTTTTTTTTTCATCTCGTAAGCTGACGTACCAGGCACTCACACTTAGTGTCCCTTCCTCTCACGTCTAACCACTCTCCTCAGTTTTGCTGTCGATCTTTGCGCAATGAAGCTGCACCTTCTCTGTTGATGTCACATGTAATACAATATTGGTCTGTAAAATTTTTTTTCTTGCTTTTCTTACATACTCAGCTATTCCATAATTCAAATGATATCATTATCTATTTTATTATAACCGTTACTCCCTTAATTACGCTACAAATTATTAGAACATTAAATTTATTC
Source organism: Schistocerca gregaria (assembly GCF_023897955.1). Classification (NCBI taxonomy): domain Eukaryota; kingdom Metazoa; phylum Arthropoda; class Insecta; order Orthoptera; family Acrididae; genus Schistocerca; species Schistocerca gregaria. The sequence continues at coordinate 138,293,945 of NC_064923.1, read as the reverse complement.
ATAAACTTCACAAAGGTTATTATATAAACTATACAAAATCTTTTTCTTATCACTGTTTTTATTTTATTCTCTCTTCTCCCCATTCTACTTAATTTTTTCCTAAGATAAGGGTCATGGTTTCTTCATCTTGATCACTATGGATAGTAAGAGTGAAATTGATGATGATGAAGGTTAGTGAGTGACTGAGTTCCTTCCACAACCTCCCCTTTCTTCTAACTATAGGTACATCATATTATTATGAATACTTCCCACCCTGACTCCGACTCCAGCGTCTTTTTCTCTGCAATCTCTTCTTTTCGGCATTAGCTGTAACAAAACTTCAAAATACAATATATCTTTCCTTTTCTTTCTTTACCATTTCAAAAATTTTCTCTATTGTTCTGTTGCTTAACAATTTTCTTTTAGTTTTACATATCGCTTTCTCTTTTCCTAGATAGTAAACTTTTGTATTCCTTTCTCCTCCCATCATACTCATTCTTTCTGGGTTAATCCTACCTCCCACTGTTCATCTTCTTGCACGAAATAACATGTTTCTTGCTTAGCTTAATTCAATTATCTTTCTTAATTATTACCTTTTAACGACCTCTTATATTTATTTCTCTCATATCTCTATTTTAATAATTAATTTGTGGTACCTTCCACAAACCATATATGCTTCTCCTATTCCCTCAAAATATCTCCTTAACTATATGTTCACCGTCCTCGATGGAAGAAATTAGAAATGACTATTTCCTTCTTACCTATTTATTTACTTCCTTCCAACTTCTTTATTTCCTTTTGTCAACAAGTCTGCGTAATTGACCTTCATTTAATCTGCCACCTTACAAATGCCATAGTGATTAGTGAATATCGTGAGAATATCACGATCTCTGACAGAGTCCTTTTCGTTGCAATGTTGTTTAATTTCTTGTATCTTTTATAAGTCAGGCTAGCATTGTACTCAGTGGTAGCTGTGGTGTAAGAGTATGAGAGGACGTGAACACCATAGCTTTTACTACCTCACAAATTTATTGGTTATTTTTCTTTGAATTCTGTTAAATGTAATGTAGATGGGGTAGTCTGAAACACGATGGGATAATCTGAAATACACGGAAGTAAATGTAACGTGCTGTTCTGTAGTGCTCTTCTAAGTTCTGTGAAATTTGGCATCAGGGTCGCACGCACACCTTCAGTTGTGTATGCTTTAAGAAGTATTTGCGCATGCGCAACTGGCGCAATGTGCATGGTCCACAGTGTGTGCAACTAGCTCTTACTAATTAACGGCAGTTTTACGCCACTGCCTGCAGATGGTAGCACAATGCAATAGACTTTTATACCCATTTGCTTGGCATAGTTACCGCTGGACGGTAGCACATTTCTCATGTAAGCCAATTCTCTCACTATATAGTAAATTTAGATCAGACCTCAATATATGTTATAGTTATACTAATAGAAAAACTAATTTTGTGGGATTCTGAATGAGACACAGTAAATTAAGTTTTGGATTTTGTTATTCATTAATTCATTAGAGTCATTAAGAACAGTAAAGGACATAATCGTGGATTGTGAGACCGTAGCATTTATTCATGCTTCTTTTATCTGTCCATCTTACAGTGGGTAAGGCTTATCTGTATTGTAGGCGCACATTGTACACACATATGAACATTCACTAAAAGCTGTCTCATTGTTTTCTCTGATATTCACTTAAATGTGGGTTAGAAGACAGTGTGTCCTTTGGCTGTTTTGGCTGACAGCGCCTCATATGTAATCTAGTCAAGTGACCTTGTTGATAGATAGTACTACTTGAATGTAATCATTTCCGCAAACGGCAGTTTGTGTTTGGAGCTTGTTATTTACTGTGTGGGAATCGGCTTTCACGTGCAGTATCAAACTGAACCCTGTTGAATCTCTTTTTAAGTGTCAACCGAACAGAAAATTGCCAGGAAAAATCAGCCACAAAGGGCGATGATGATGATGATGTTTGGTTTGTGGGCTATTGAACTACGCGGTCACCAGCGCCCATTGATAGTCCCAATTTCTACACAGTCCAATTTTTACACAATCCAATCAAGTCACTGTCAAGAATGATGATGATGACGATGAAATGAAGATAACAGAAGCACCCAGTCCCCACGCAGAGAAAATCCCTAACGCAGCCGGGAATCGAACCCGGGACCCCGTGATCCAGAGACAGCAACGCTAACCCCTAGACCACGAGCAACCGCAAAGGAACGGGCCTCACAGACCAGATTCGTTGTCTGATAAAGCGACGAAATCAATCCTGACTGCAAGCGAACATTTAACAAATAAGTGTATAAGAAGCATTAGTTGTTGCAATGTAAGAATGTCAGATTTTCAGCCCACTGTCCAAAAAAAAAATAAATGAAAAAGGAAGAAACCGGTCACTTACGAAAAAAATGCGAAATGCAGAGTACTGAAAGCTTAAACATTATTTCGGTCTCGACATAAACTCTACTTAATTAGTTAAAAAAAAAACAACTAAATTCCACAAAAACAATTCTATCTTGTTATTATTATTATTAGCATAACTGTTACACTTAAGATGCTGTTAATTTCACACTCTCGTATTTATCTGAATTAAAAAATTTGTGAAAACCCAGTATGTATACTTCCGAACCGCTGGGGCTGTACCCCACGAGGCCCAAGCAGCAGGCTGAAGGCTCAGGGATGTGGTGACACTTCTTGCCCAAGTGCCGCAGCGCATGGTTTTCGTCATGCCTGTCGAGCACTTTTCTGTCTCTGGCAGTGTAATGTGGTAGATAGTTAGCCGGATCGCGCAGCTGCTGGCTGCAGAGCCCACCTAGGAAGATGGTGGAGTTGCACACCTGTACTTGGCTGGGAGCCCGCATCCAGGAGGTCACTCTTTGTTTGCGGACGAACATCTAGAAAGAGCTATATGACTATGACTATTGGAACATGAAATGGAAGCATTCTTTTTTGGACTTAAATGGTAACAGACCAGAAAGAATAACAGCCCTCATCATCTACGAGGTAGCTAGATTAGCCGAAGTGAAACCAGACTATCAGACGAAGGGCACATCCGTGAGGCTACCTCAGGGTACACCATCTTGCGGAAAAAATTGGATGCTGGACAACCACGTACCTGTGGTGCAGGAGTCGCAGTAAAAACAAAATTAGCGAAACAAAATCGATTAGCACCTATTACTGTCCATGAAAGACTTATGGCTCTTCGAATTACCCTCGCTGGAGACAGTTTTGTCATTCTCGTCTTTATCTGTGATACCACTGAGCAATGTTCTTGCCCAGATAATGACTGAAGATAAACTGTTTTTTCTGGGAGACTTTAACGCTAGAATAGGAAGAGAGAATCGTTTTTGGGGAAACATCATGGGTAATCAATGTGTTGGAAAGCTGCAGTCCAAATGGGCAGCTACTTACAGTTGCTGTACTGAGCATAAGTTCACCAACATACAATTCCGCTTTCTTAATCGCTATAAGACCACAGGTATGCATCCACGCTCCGAACACTGGCATCTCATTGATTATGTCATCACTCGCCAGCGTGACAAGAATAACGTCGTTATCACAAAACACCTCGAAACATCGATGACTGGTGGAGTGATCACAAATTGCCGATTAGCACCACTGCTGTAAATCATGATTCTACTTCACATGTCCTTCCACGAAAAAATTCAACACCAACGGCATTCAGAACGAAACCGTACACTCTCTCATGCAAGACACACTTTTGATCGACTTAATAATGTCCCACTTAATGCAACAGGTACTGAACAGAAATGGTCCATTTAAAAAAAATCATCAAGAATACTATGGACGTAACAGTAGGTTTTGATACAAAGAAGAAAAATTACTAGTTTCTTGACGATATCGAAGTGATTCAGAATCTCGTAAATGTGAAGTAGTATGCGTGGTGTCACCGCCAGACACCACACTTGCTAGGTAGTAGCCTTTAAATCGGCAGCGGTCCGGTAGTATACGTCGGACCCGCGTGTCGCCACTATCAGTGATAGCAGACAGAGCTCCGCCACACGGCAGGTCTAGAGAGACTTCCTAGCACGCGCCCCAGTTGTACAGCCCACTTTGCTTGCGATGGTTCACTGCCTACTTATGTTCTCAATTGCCGAGAACATAGTTTAACATGGCCTTCAGCTACGTCATTTGCCACGACCTAGCAAGGCGCCATTATCAGTTGCTATTGATATTGTGAACTATGTACCGTCAAGAGCGACGTTCATCATTAGTGGATTAAAGTTAAGTATTCCACCAGCTAACTCCGTTGTTTCTAAATTCTAATTTCCTTGTCCTGTTCCAGACCTCACGCCAGCCTCCGTGAGCTTAATCGCGTGCCTTTCGGCCTCCTCTAGTAACACGGTTTTGGCTCTCCTACCAACCACAAAAGTATGCTTACCTACCTCTTGTCTAACATCCGTCCTCCATAGAAATGAAAACAAACTTTCATGATCTCAGTCGGAAGTGCCAAACTGAAATAAAAACAATCCGTGGGCAACAAAAAGCCAAGGAATTCCCAAGTCTGTGAGATGCTAGGGGGCTTTAAGCTGGGATAAAAGAAATTTATGGGCCTGTTCGTTCCTCATCAGGAACTCTGAAAGCCTCCGGCAGCACGACCATCCTAAATCACAGTCAAAACAGCTTAAGTCCCTGGAAAGCATTTCGATCTCCTCTTAAACCACTGTTCTACTGATACTGACTACGTTGTCGAACATGGTCCTCAACATCCAGTACAATCCAGTTTTGCAGTCCCACCGACATATTATGAATTCATTAAGGCTCTAGATAGCGCCAAACTAATAAATTCACCAGAATATGAAAGAGTGCCCCCCAAGATCACTCGAAGTGGTGGGATGATTCTAAAGCCAGACTCTTCTTCTAGTTTCTTCTAATCTGGGAAACCTGTAAGGCACCAGCTGACGTGAAGAACTTCACAGTTGTCACCATCTTTAAAAATGGCATCCAAAGCATATGTGGCAACTACCAAGGAATGTCCTTACTCTCCGACGCTATAAATGTTTTTGCTAGAATTCCGCTGAATGTCCTCTAGACTCTTTTGAAGATCGTACTTCCTGAATTTTGCCCCTCCAGAGGGACTATGACATCATCTTCTGTGCACGACAACTGTAGGACAAGTGCAGGGACCAGCATAAGCCTTTACTATTTGTGTTGTATGACGAAAAAGGCCTTTGATACATTGCCTAGAGAAGCTGTGTGGAAGATCTGACAACGTTCTGGCTGACCTGAACACTTTGTTAAACTTATTCTAGCTTTCCATTATGATATGTCAACAATGCAGGATACCGATTCAAATACCGATTTGAGGGGGCCTATTTAATGTTGTGTTGTGATCTTCAGTCCTGAGACTGGTTTGATGCAGCTCTCCATGCTACCCTATCCTCTGCAAGCTTCTTCCTCTCCTAGTACTTACTGCAACACACAATGTTCTGAATCTGCTTAGTGTATCTCTTGGTCTCCCACTACGATTTGTACTCTCCACGCTGCCCTCCAATGCTAAATTTGTGATCCCTTGGTGCCTCAGAACATGTCCTACCAACCGATCCATTCTTCTAGTCACGTTGTGCCACAGGCTTCTCTTCTCCCCAATCCGATTCAATACTTCCTCATCAGTTATGTGATCTTCCCATCTAATCTTCAGCATTCTTCTGTAGCACCATATTTCGAAAGCTTCTATCCTCTTCTTGTCCAAACTATTTATCATCCATGTTTCACTACGATACATGGCTACACTCCATACAAATACTTTCAGAAACGACTTCCTGACACTTAAATCTGTACTCGATGTTAACAAATTTCTCTTCTTCAGATACGCTTTCCTTGCCATTGCCAGTCTACATTTTATATCTTCCCTACATCGACCATCATCGGTTATTTTGCTCCCAAAATAGCAAAATTCCTTTACTATTTTAAGTGTCTCATTTCCTAATCTAATTCCCTCAGCATCACCACACTTAATTCGACCATATTCCATTATTCTCGTTTTGCTTTTGTTGATGTTCATCTTATATCCGCCTTTCAAGACACTGTCCATTCCGTTCAACTAATCTTCCAACTCCTTTGCTGTCTTTGATAGAATTACAATGTCATCGGCGAACCTCAAAGTTTATATTTCTTCTCCATGGATTTTAATACCTAATCCGAATTTTTCTTTTGTTTCCTCTACTGCTTGCTCAATATACAGATTGAATAACATCGGGGAGAGGCTACAACCCTGTCTAACTCCCTCCCCAACCACTACTTCCCTTTCATGCCCCTCGACTCTTATAACTGCCATCTGGCTTCTGTACAAATTGCAAACAGCCCTTCGCTCCCTGTATTTTACCCTGCCACCTTAAGAATTTGAAAGAGAGTATTCCAGTCAATATTGTCAAAAGCTTTCTCTAAGTCTACAAATGGTAGAAACGTAGGTTTGCCTTTCCTTAATCTTTCTTCTAAGGTAAGTCGTAAGGTCACTATTGCCTCACGTGTTCCAACATTTCTACGGAATCCAAACTGATCTTCTCTGAGGTCGGCTTCTACCAGTTTTTCCATTCGTCTGTAAAGAATTCGCGTTAGTATTTTGCAGCTATGACTTATTAAACTGATACTTCGGTAATTTTCACATCTGTCAACACCTGCTTTCTTTGGGATTGGAATTATTATATTCTTCTAGAAGTCTCAGGGTATTTCGCCTGTCGCATACATCTTGCTCACCAGATGGTAGAGTTTTGTCAGGAGTGGGTCTTCCAAGGCTGTCAGTAGTTCTAATGGAATATTGTCTACTCCCGGGGCCTTGTGTCGACTCAGGTCTCTCAGTGCTCTGTCAAACTCTTCATGCAGTATCGTATCTTCCATTTCATCTTCATCTACATCCTCTTCCATTTCCATAACGTTGTCCTCAAGTACATCGCCCTTGTATAGACCCTGTATATACTCCTTCCACCTTTCTGCTTTCACTTCTTTGCTTAGAACTGGGTTTCCATTTAAGCTCTTGATATTCATACAAGTGGTTCTCTTTCCTCCAAAGGTCTCTTTAATTTTCCTGTAGGCAGTATATATCTTACCCCTAACGAGATAAGCCTCTACATCCTTACATTTGTCCTCTAACCTTCCTTGCTTAGCCATTTTGCACTTCCTGTCGATCTCATTTTTGAGACGTTTGTATTGCTTTTTGCCTGCTTCATTTACTGCATTTTTATATTTTCTCCTTTCATCAATTAAATTCAATATTTCTTCTGTTACCCAAGGATTTCTATTAGCCCTCATCTTTGTTCCTACTTGATCCTTTGCTGCCTTCACTACTTCATCCCTCAAAGCTTATCAATTCTTCTTCTACTGTATTTCTTTCCCCCGTTCCTGCCATTTGTTCCCTTACGCTCTCCCTGCAACTCTGTACAACCTCTGGTTCTTTCAGTTTATACAGGTCCCATCTCCTTAAATTCCCACCTATTTGCAGTTTCTTCAGTTTTAATCTACAGTTCATAACCAATAGATTGTTGTCAGAGTCCACATCTGCCCCTGGAAATAACTTACAATTTAAAACCTGGTTCCTAAATCTCTGTCTTACCATTATATCTAACTTTAACATATCCATTTCCTTTTTTAAATATTCTACTCTATCTGTCCGGTTAACTGATCTGACGTTCCACGCTCCGATCCGTAGAACGCCAGTTTTCTTTTTCCTGATAACGACGTCCTCGTGAGTAGTCCCCGCCCGGAGATCCCAATAGGGGACTATTTTACCTCCGGAATATTTTACCCAAGAGGATGCCATCATCATTTATCCATACAGTAAAGCTGCATGACCCCGAGAAAATTTACGGCCGTAGTTTCCCCTTGCTTTCAGCCGTTCACAGTGCCAGCACAGTAAGGCCGTTTTGGTTATTGTTACAAGGCCAGGTCAGTCAATCATCCAGACTGTTGCCCCCGCAACTACTGAAAAGGCTGCTGCCCCTCTTCAGGAACCACGCGTTTGTCTGGCCTCTCAACAGATACCCCTCCATTGTGGATGCACCTACGGTACGGCATCTGTATCGCTGAGGCACGCAAGCCTGCCCAGCAACGGCAAGGTCCATGGTTCATGGGGAAGGGCCTATTTAATAGTTCAAATTAAACTCTAAGAAGTTCACAAATTCCATTCAGGTAACTAAATTACAGTACACTAAGGACAATGCGCTTCCATCTCACACACCTGGGGAGCTGAGACTGTCGGTAAATTGTCTCAGTACTGCATATAACGTTTTGGCCTGACCATCAACACCCAAAAAAAGATTACTAGCATAGCCAGCTCCTGGAACTGCCTTCCGATTTTCAGTATTTCTGTTCCTGCACACTTCTGGAACAAGTAGATTATCTAGAAAGTATATAATCAACTAATTTCTAATTAAGGGCTTGAAGAAGAGGACTCATACTGCAGATGTTACTTTTGGACGTCTTCTACATCCGATCTTCCTGAATAAAGATCTGACACAATGTACCAAACTAATGGTGTATCGAGCAGTTGTTGTTCCTATCCTGCTCTATAGTTGCGAAACCTGGACACTATGTCACCGTGATCTTAAGAAACTAGAACGCTTCAACCAGTAGAAACCTAGATACATTATGAACATCAGTTGAGATCGTATGAAAGCTTACGGTTCTTGAGAGGAAAAAGTTATATAGTGCTGAGCCGTACTGCGGCTCGCGTTGATGATATTTGTAGGTTTCCAACCTCTGTATATTTGTAGGTTTATAACCCCTGTTGGAGGCCAGACAGTATCGTTTAGTAGGCATGGTTGCGGTTGTTTGTCTTCTTCTTGTGTTGACTTGCGCCAGTCGGTTTCGCAAATGTTGTCTGATCGCTAGGGGCAGCAGCGGCGGTTGTCGATATGTAGTAACTGCAGCCCTATCTTTGGGGCGACGTCGTTGTATTTCCGGGTCGTGTGAGTGAGGCAGGTGGTTTGGGAGCTCAGGAGGAGCCAGGTCCGCGCAGTGCGAGTACACGCTGGGACCACTGGCGGCATGCACGACCTGCTGGATAGAAGGGCTGTGGGCACGAGGGTGAACGACCTCGTCGTAAACTGGATCCAGCAAGCTTTAAGATGAGTGCGTTTCAATACAAGTAGAGAAACCTCCTCCATTGTCATATCTCGCGATTATCCAGTGGCTTTGGCTCGTGTTGCTGCTTGTGCTGTCGCCGAGGCAAAGAAAAGCGAGTGGAGAGCCTGGTGAAGGCGGATCTGATTACCTTTCCTCGACTTCTTATTACTATTTACTGCATTCAACTTGTTACAATTCGTTAAGTTCAACCAGCGGCCGGTTGGTGATTTTTCTACTCTGGTGGTAGTGATTCCTATCGTTCCGGGCGCTCTAAACATAGTATTCTGGGGAAGTACTGCAGATGCTGGTTCCGGCTTTGCCGTGTTGTTCCATCGTTGAATTTGGTTTATCGGACGTCAGGTAGCTACAGCAAGATTATCATTAGTCGTTCGTTAGACTGCCACTAGTCTGAGTTACCATCTTGTGAAGTGAATGCAACTCTTGGCTGCCTATCTCATCACTCGCGAAAGTGTTTGTTACCGGACCTTCTCATAGGTTGATTCCTGGGGCACCGTCTGTGGCCCGTAGGTTCTTGTAAGACACCCGTGTTCCAAAAGGAGGTCTGATGGCCAGTAGGTCACTCGATTGGTGATCGGTGGTTTGTCTTTTTGTAATTAACCCTTGCTATTGTGTTTGCTGTTTCGCAGAAGGTTTGTAATTTTTTTATATTATTGCCGTTCCTGGCGTGTGAGGCCTTCAGCCGTGATTCTGGTCACTTCCTTTAAAGTTCTAGTTTGGTATTTGTATTTTAGAAGTAAGCCTTAAAACCTTAATTACTGCCATTCCTGCCGGCTAATGCTTTCTGATATATTTGTGCCGACTTATTTTGACATTTCAATAGCTGTAATTTGTAAGTGGCAGCGAGTTTTAAACAATTCTTAATTTATTGCCATTCCTGGCGTGAAAGACTCTCTGCCAATATCACACTGGCTTCCTTTTAAAACATTATCTGCTACATTTGTTTTCAACGGTGATTTGCTAAACTGTAACTCACTGGAAACACTGTTATTTACACAGTTCTTTATTCCTTCATTAATAACCTGTCGTATTTTTTAAATTTATTCTTGAGTCGGGAATTACAGGTTTAAAATAGATTCTGTATAACTGTTAGAGGCAACCAATGGTAACTGATTATGGCCCCGTCCACAATCGAAAACCAATCCTGCCTCCCCTTGACTACCAGTTTTGAAGTATACAGGCCTCTGACACTGCTCACCAAATCATATTGGTGATGTCCAAACAACTGATTACTCGACAAATTTTATACAGTGAAGTGAGCACAAGTAGATGGCCCAGTGACGCTCCTCTACAGCCCTATAAGGACCAGTTGAAGAAGAACCAATAGACTAAACATTTACCCAAGCAAGTGGCGGGCCATTGCAGCTGTTAGTAAACACCGGCGTGCCACTGCTTTAGCTGCTATCTTACATGTTGGACTTTTATCCATTGTGGATGTGGAACACTGCGACTGTGGTGTGAAAAGGTTTTCAGAAATTACTGCAACCAGTCGCGACTGGTTGCAGTAATTTCTGAAAACCATCTTACATGTTGAGCGGGACCGTCGTAGGGAGGATAACGAAGAACGTCAGAGATGCCATTCTCTCCAGACCCAGCCACGCCCTCCGCCCGCAAATTGTGTTTAATGTGTGCGGCCGCATGTTTCATGCCAGGACTGGCCTGCTACACAATCATAGTCATCTCCATACCTGAACTGCCACAAAATAAAGGAAATGTAGAAGCAAACTGAAAACTCGAATACAGGTATCAGCCGCCGCCGCCGACGACGACGACAGGAGACATGTAATAACATTTTATCCACGTATTTTCTAACTCCGCTTAGATATTACTGTACGCCTGCTATTGTATACTTAATTTTATCTCTGTAAGTTTTCACGTTGTATAAATGCATTCATAGATCTGAAGATGGTAACCATGTTTACCGAAACCGGTAATCGACGATTGAGGTTTTATAGAAGCGATCTTAGCTAAGAAGTTCACCTTCTCTCAATTAATTATTACATATCGCTGATTATTACAGGCCCAATGTAATTGACTGATACAAATCGTGACTATCTTTACTATACATCTTTTGCGACTGAAAGAAATTCAGCGATAGGATACTGGCTATTTTTTCCTACTATTACTCGTACTGAGAGGTACTACATTGTGGAAATGTGCGCTAAAATTAGGAGAGCTATAACATGCTTTGAAACTTCCTGACAGATGTGTGCCGGACTGAATCTCGAACTCGGCATCTTGGCCTTTCGTGGGCAAGAGCTCTACTGGAAGAATTGAAGCTGTGAGGACGGGTCGTGAGTCGTGCTTGGGTAGCTCAGACGGTAGAGCACTCTCCTGCAAAAGGGAAAGGTCCCGAGTTCAAGTCTCGCTCCAGCACACAGTTTTAATCTCCCAGGAAGTTTCGAATCAGCGCACACTCTTCTGCAGAGTGAACATCTCATTTTGATAACATGCATTCCTTTACATGAATATTTAACTGTGTTCACTGCTAAGATACGCGCAAAACATGGTACTTTAATTTAACACGGCAAATTGCCGCACTGTACCACCTGCCCAGCTCTTCAGGCGCTTGTAAAGGACTTGGCTTTGTTGGACACAAGGATCATACAACTCGGCGATCGAAAGGCATACACCTACTTCACTCGTTATTTCGCCGTTTGGATCGAGTTTACGTTAGACGCGGCCTGCGACCGGCAGTTGTCGACGATGAGATGTGGCCGGCAGCGTTCATGGACCACCTAGCGTATGTGTGTACTCTCAGCCTTTTCCGCCGACGCGTCCACCGAAATAGAGGTTCGTGGTGCCTCGATGTGGCCCTTTTTGATGGGGTAAATTGAAGAGTCTACGTGAAGCAGATGCCAACGGCGATTACCCTCCTACGGTTCGACACGTCAGTGGTGGTTACGGTGTGTCAAATCCGCCTTGTGTCGAACATTAGACAGTTATGGACGAGGTAGAGCGCGCTGGTATACTGCGGCCACTGATTTCTACTACACTTCGCTCCACGAACTGGCTGTGCAACCGCCGTCGCCGTAACGACAATCGGCAAAACACCACGTCAAGGCACAATTGTTACGTATCACCGCGGTACGTCTCGCTGGTGTACCGGTGCACGTGAGGACAACTGATGACGTCAGTGCAGAACGACCTTCCCTCCACGATTCAAGACAGGAGAAGACGCAAGAGGCAGCTCATTACGGAGGTAGAGGCGGAGGATGAACGACAAGATGAAACGCAAATGAACATCGTCCGAGCGTTCACACAGTCATATACACGAGAGTACAACATAGATGTAGGAGTCAGGGACGTCCTATCCGACCTACTCGTCTCTCGGAACCCAAAAAATCAAGCTACGCTCTAGTCGGAGGTAACTTTGAAAGAACTACGAGAAGCTATGCTGCGCAGTGGTCCCAACAAAATGCCAGGAGCAGGCGCTGACTCTCTACTGAATTTTACGGAAGGTTTTTGATCTTATGGGCCCAGTGTTGGTCAGGATGTACCCAGAACTCCTCAACCCCGATTTTCAAGTACCACCTGAATTCACTGAAGGCCTCTTGATTCCGGTGTCCAAACCCGGAGGAGGCTGCCGCCCACTTCATTTTTGACCAATGACAATGCCAAACACCAGCTTCAAACTGTTGACAAGCATCCTCCGTGAGAGGCCCAAATCTACGGTAATGGCGGCCGTTCACACTGATCAAACCTGTCTCGGATGCAACACTAAGGTGTTTACGACTTTGAGCAGCTATAGAGGCATGATGGCGCTGGTGCAACCATACCGTCTCCACGGCGCTGTTGTTGCGCTAGATTTTGACGATGCAATCGATCTCGTCGAGCATAGTTTCCTGTTATGTAACACACCGATATCACGCACGTGACGACATCTATTGTGCTTGTTTTCTGCCGTGTTATTCGCAATTTCCCTCGAACCAGTTCTTCACGGACTCCGGCGACGCTTGGAAGATCTTAGCCACCGCTCCGTGACCTTTCCATGTGACGCGTACGCCGGTGATACGATGTTCTTACAACGGACTGGTGACAAATACGAACGGCACCTTCCTGGCTGCTGCAGTATGGCGTGGTGGCAGGCAGTATGATCGTCCTCTGGGAATCATACTACATGGAGGTGGGAAAACGCATGCCTGCAGAACTTGTACCCCTGACAAAGGTCGCAATTCTCAAATGTTTAGGGATACCGCCGCTCCATCGACAAATAAAACGTACGGCGACCTATACGTACCGTAAGGTCTTACGACGACTCCGCACAGAGGAACGCCTCATAAAATTAAGATCGTTGAACATTTTGCAAACTAGCTCAGTACGCCAATGTGTACATGACTTCTCATCTTAACCATTGCGCCCTCGTATTACCGATGAAAGACTCGATGGCTTTCAGTGTACAGGCAGTGTTCGGGCACGTGGTGCAGATTTTATGATCCGTTTTGTTACTCTTACTTTACCGTTCCACAAAGAATGTGTTGGACTTACGTCGAGCACAGAGCACTGGCGCCCCTACCTTCGCTCAATGCGGCGACTCTGTCTTTCACCAACAGACAATCCTCTCGGCATCCTGATAGCAGAGGTAACCCACACACGCTGTGCCTACCGGCACCTGCAGAACATTTATAGCCCTCGCCATCAGATATTAGGACGATTTTCGTGGAACGTGGCTGTATGTTGAGAGTTATGCCAGAGACAGGGAATCCGATAGCAAAGACTTATTATAGCGTTCTCCAACGCTGGAATCAGGCTAACAACATTGTACGACACATCCCCACGCTCGACTGAACTCGGGTTTGGCCAGCCACCCACGCGCAATCCCTGTTCTCTTTAGTGAAGTCAATGTGGTATGTGGCCACTAACGAGATATTTCCAACCCGACGAAGGATACATGCCATTCAGCTACCTCACAATCCCATGCGGCCCCCGTTGCACGACGGTAGATACGGACGAACACAGACTGAACTGTGACCCCGCACGCGAGTGCTGGAAACTGGCCAGATACTGGCTTTCCTCCTACGCCACCCCTTTGTTTCGATAGTAACCCTCGACGTATTTCATCCCGACGCCGTCTATTACCCGAAGACTCCGATGAATGCGGTCAATTGGGTACAAGAAACTACGTGTACCGCGACGGCGAAAAGGAAGTCCTCGATTTGTGGCAATACATGATCGACGAGTTCCTGGTCTTAACGAGCAGAACGCAATAGCGGAAACTTTTTGCTAGCTGTTGGGGGTCGTCATGCATGGACCCACAGCCCAGCTGGGGTGTGTCGGGTGTGAGAAGAAGTTGACATGCAGACGTGATGTTTCCACGATTACCCAAGAAACAGTCTCTGACTGTGTGCAGCGGCCTCAGACACTCCGCCGATTGACGGCAGGTAATTCTCATTAAAATGACGGCCGCCTGTTGCTCGCCGACCGCTTCGATAAAGTGATCCAAGAGGTCACTTGACATTATCGGCATAATTTTTTGGGGTATGGCTCCCTTGTTTTTGTTGATTATAATTAAAAAAAACGGAAAAGAATTTGATAGAGCGCTTCGATTGTAGGAAGAGGGAGACACCGTGGCAAGGCCTGGGAATTCGACCCCTGCCCGCCTTACCTCCTAAAGCCTACCGCTGATTGTGCTCCTCGAAAACAAATAGTAATAATAATAATAATATAAATTTGGTAGGCGCTCCAGTTTCAACTTTTTGGGCGAAGCATTTGTTTTAAATTTACTGTTCCGTTTTCGTATACCAGAAATGCAGTAAACCTTTCACCCTTCTTTTTCAGTTAAAAAAAAGTCTGTAGAGCACTTTCCTGCGAAAGGCAAAGGTTGTGAGTTCAAGTCTCCATCGAGTAAAAAAAGAAATAGATCGGTAACTCACATTTTTGCAGTGGCGCTGGAGACAGCTAATCCGTTTACAATCCTGGTGGAGGTTGACATTTCGACTGCAAACAATCAGCCGGAAACTGAGGAAAACATGACAGCATGATGTTCCTTATCACCTTTCTTTACTAAAATATCCTACTTTAAATTCCAAACCTATACACAGTGCCTCATGGAGTGAAGGCATGTGACAATTTGATGGTGATACGTTCGTCTGACGAATACCTTAAAGTTGGAGGCTTCCTTGGTTGCTGTTAGAGAGGATTCGCCTATATGCTCGCACTGTATTTCACCCTCTCCTTTCTCTCATCATCATCATCATCATCATATAACACTATACTATACACACATCCATAACACGCATCTGCACTCCACAGATTCGCGTTTGAAACAACTCTCAAAGATCAGCAAGGAAAGTAACCAAATGCGTGAAGGAAGAATATCTGAACTCAACCGATGGGAAAGCCAACAGTTCCATACACTTACATTTTTTTCATGAGTGGAGATTTATCAAGCTATTCTATCTTCCACTCTTGTGTCTCTTCTTTCATTTGCATTTTTGCAGGCCCTCACACTCTGAAACTACATTCCGGTATTTTGTCTCCGTTGTTAAATCCATGAACGACTGTAAGCTGTTTTCATTTTCCCCCTCCTGCACAATATCCGTGTTAACAATGGCACGGTAAACACGTTGTGTCTCTTTGTTTTACTGTTTGAAAACTCTAATGCCCAAAATTACTTGACGAATTTTCAGAGGATTTTCAAAGATAAATAGAGTGTAGTTTGGGTCAACCTATAGGCTTTATTTCACCATATTGGATCTCGGGGGAAAAGGTTATCATGGTTTAAAGGCTCATCTAAAACCATCGTGTCTTTCTGCTGGTTTGAACACGATAATCTCGAAAACTGTTAGACGAATTTCTACGCAGTGTTCACAAGCAACTTAAGCGTAGGTTGGGGCGACGAAATGCTTCATTTTGTCGAAATCGGAACAAGAATAAAACTATACTGTAATTTAAACTTGTACTTGAAATCACCTGCTCACCTTAATGGAACGGATGTTTAACGATCACGGCGTAGTACATCGCAGTACCAATAGACTGAGATAGCAGTTTTTCAGTACATCAAAGAACCAACTGATATTGCTGTTATTTTTTAATATTCGGTGACATGTATTTTAGAAAGCTTACGTCACTAATAGAATTAATTCCTGTAAATGTTATCATTATGAATACAAGCTCAAATTGAATGTACTCTCATAGGATGTACGGATGTACTGATTTGTCTATTAAAACGCTTAGCGACATTACTTTGCTTTTTTTGATACATTTTCTTTATATTCTGTGGTAGGAAAAAGTACGTTATTAAGTTTTCTTTCTGCTTTGGGTGTCAATTGATGTTGTTGTTGTTGTGGTTGTTGTTGTCTTCAATCCTGAGACTGGTTTGATGCAGCTCTCCATGGTACCCTATCCTGTGCAAGCTTCTTCATCTCACAGTACTTACTGCAACCTACATCCTTCTGAATTTGCTTAGTGTATTCATCTCTTGGTCTCCCGCTACGATTTTTACCCTCCACACTGCCCTCCAATACTAAATTGGTGATCCCTTGATGCCTCAGAACATGTTCTACCAACCGATCCCTCCTTCTGGTCAAGTTGTGCCACAAACTTCTCTTCTTCCCAATCCTATTCAATACTTCCTCATTAGTTATGTAATCTACTCATCTAATCTTCAGCATTCTTCTGTAGCACCACATTTCGAAAGCTTCCATTATAGTCTTGTCCAAACTATTTATCGTCCATGTTTCACTTCCATACATGGCTACACTCCATACAAATACTTTCAGAAATTACTTCCTGACACTTAAATCTATACTCGATGTTAACAAATTTCTCTTCTTCAGAAGCGATTTCCTTGCCATTGTCAGTCTACATTTTACATCTTCTCTACTTCGACTATCATCAGTTACTTTGCTCGCCAAATAGCCAAACTCCTTTACTACTTTACGTGTCTCACTTCCTAATCTAATTCCCTCAGCATCACCCGACTTAATTCGACTACATTCCATTATCCTCGTTTTGCTTTTGTTGATGTTCATCTTATATCCTCCTTTCAAGACACTGTCTATTCCATTCAACTGCTCTTCCAAGTCCTTTGCTGTCTCTGACAGAATTACAAAGTCATCGGCGATCTTCAAAGTTTTTATTTCTTCTCCATGGATTTTAATACCTACTCCGAATTTTTCTTTTGTTTCCTTTACTACTGGCTCAATATACAGATTGAATAACATCGGTGGTCTCGCGGTTCTAGACGCGCAGTCTGGAACCGCGCGGCTGCTACGGTCGCAGGTTCGAATCCTGCCTCGGGCATGGATGTGTGTGATGTCCTTAGGTTAGTTAGGTTTAAGTAGTTCTAAGTTCTAGGGGACTGATGACCTAAGCAGTTGAGTCCCATAGTGCTCAGAGCCAATAACATCGGGGAGAGGCTACAACCTTGTCTTACTTCCTTCCCAACCACTGCTTCCCTTTCATGTCCATCCACTATTATAACTGCCATCTGGCTTCTGTACAAATTGCAAACAGCCCTTTCGCTCCCTGTATTTTAACCCGGCCACCTTACGAATTTGAAAGAGATCTTTCCAGTCAACATTGTCAAAAGCTTTCTCTAAGTCTACAATTGTTAGAAACGTAGGTTTGCCTTTCCTTAATCTTTCTTGTAAGATAAGTCGTAAGGTCAGTATTGCCTCACGTGTTCCAACATTTCCACGGAATCTAAACTGATCTCCCCCGAGGTCGGCTTCTACTAGTTTTTCCATTCGTCTGTAAGTAATTCGTGTTAGTATTTTGCAGCTGTAACTTATTAAACTGATAGTTCGGTAATTTTCACATCTGTCAACACCTGTCTTCTTTGGGATTGGAATTATTATTTTCTTCTTGAAGTCTGAGGGTATTTCGCCTGTTTCATATACACTCCTGGAAATTGAAATAAGAACACCGTGAATTCATTGTCCCAGGAAGGGGAAACTTTATTGACACATTCCTGGGGTCAGATACATCACACGATCACACTGACAGAACCACAGGCACATAGACACAGGCAACAGAGCATGCACAATGTCTGCACTAGTACAGTGTATATCCACCTTTCGCAGCAATGCAGGCTGCTATTCTCCCATGGAGACGATCGTAGAGATGCTGGATGTAGTCCTGTGGAACGGCTTGCCATGCCATTTCCACCTGGCGCCTCAGTTGGACCAGCGTTCGTGCTGGACGTGCAGACCGCGTGAGACGATGCTTCATCCAGTCCCAAACATGCTCAATGGGGGACAGATCCGGAGATCTTGCTGGCCAGGGTAGTTGACTTACACCTTCTAGAGCACGTTGGGTGGCACGGGATACATGCGGACGTGCATTGTCCTGTTGGAACAGCAAGTTCCCTTGCCGGTCTAGGAATGGTAGAACGATGGGTTCGATGACGGTTTGGATGTACCGTGCACTATTCAGTGTCCCCTCGACGATCACCAGAGATGTACGGCCAGTGTAGGAGATCGCTCCCCACACCATGATGCCGGGTGTTGGCCCTGTGTGCCTCGGTCATATGCAGTCCTGATGGTGGCGCTCACCTGCACGGCGCCAAACACGCATACGACCATCATTGGCACCAAGGCAGAAGCGACTCTCATCGCTGAAGACGACACGTCTCCATTCGTCCCTCCTTTCACGCCTGTCGCGACACCACTGGAGGCGGGCTGCACGATGTTGGGGCGTGACCGGAAGACGGCCTAACGGTGTGCGGGACCGTAGCCCAGCTTCATGGAGACGGTTGCGAATGGTCCTCGCCGATACCCCAGGAGCAACAGTGTCCCTAATTTGCTGGGAAGTGGCGGTGCGGTCCCCTACGGCACTGCGTACGATCCTACGATCTTGGCGTGCATTCGTGCGTCGCTGCGGTCCGGTCCCAGGTCG
The DNA here is from genome assembly GCF_023897955.1 of Schistocerca gregaria. NCBI lineage: Eukaryota > Metazoa > Arthropoda > Insecta > Orthoptera > Acrididae > Schistocerca > Schistocerca gregaria. The sequence goes on along the minus strand of NC_064923.1, from coordinate 138,275,018 downwards.
ACGGGCACGTGCACCTTCCGCCGACCACTGGCGACAACATCGATGTACTGTGGAGACCTCATGCCCCACGTGTTGAGCAATTCGGCGGTACGTCCACCCGGCCTCCCGCATGCCCACTATTCGCCCTCGCTCAAAGTCCGTCAACGGCACATACGGTTCACGTCCACGCTGTCGCGGCATGCTACCAGTGTTAAAGACTGCGATGGAGCTCCGTATGCCACGGCAAACTGGCTGACACTGACGGCGGCGGTGCACAAATTCTGCGCAGCTAGCGCCATTCGACGGCCAACACCGCGGTTCCTGGTGTCTCCGCTGTGCCGTGCGTGTGATCATTGCTTGTACAGCCCTCTCGCAGTGTCCGGAGCAAGTATGGTGGGTCTGACACACCGGTGTCAATGTGTTCTTTTTTCCATTTCCAGGAGTGTATCTTGTTCACCAGATGGTAGAGGTTTGTCAGGACTGTCTCTCCCAAGGCCTTCAGTAGTTCCAATGGAATGTTGTCTACTCCGGGGGCCTTGTTCGACTCAGGTCTTTCAGTGCTATGTCAAACTCTTCACGCCGTATTGTATCTCCCATTTCATCTTCATCCACATCCTCTTCTATTTCCTTAATATTGTTCTCAAGTACATCGCCTTGTATAGACCCTCTATATACTCCTTCCACCTTTCACTTTCCCTTCTTTGCTTGGAACTGGATTTTAATCTCAGCTCTTGATATTCATAGAAGTGGTTCTCTTTTCTCGAAAGGTCTCTTTAATTTTCCTGTACGCAGTATCTATCTTAACCCTAGTGAGGTAAGCCTCTACATCCTTACATTTGTCCTCTAGCCATCCCTGCTTAGCCATTTTGCTCTTCCTGTCGATTTCATTTTTGAGACGTTGGTATTCCTTTTCGCCTGCTTCATTTACTGCATTTTTTTATTTTCTCCTTTCATCAATTAATTTCAATATTTCTTCTGTTACCCAAGGATTTCTACTTGCCCTCGTCTTTTTACCTACTTGATTCTCTGCTGCCTTCACTACTTCATCCCTCAAACCTACCCATTCTTCTTCTATTGTATTTCTTTCCCCCATTCCTGTCAATTGTACCCTTATGCTCTCCCTGAAACTCTGTACAACCTCTGGTTCTTTCAGTTTATCCAGGTCCCATCTGCCCCTGGAAGTGTCTTACAATTTAAAACCTGGTTCCTAAATCTCTGTCTTACCATTATACACTCCTGGAAATGGAAAAAAGAACACATTGACACCGGTGTGTCAGACCCACCATACTTGCTCCGGACACTGCGAGAGGGCTGTACAAGCAATGATCACACGCACGGCACAGCGGACACACCAGGAACCGCGGTGTTGGCCGTCGAATGGCGCTAGCTGCGCAGCATTTGTGCACCGCCGCCGTCAGTGTCAGCCAGTTTGCCGTGGCATACGGAGCTCCATCGCAGTCTTTAACACTGGAAGCATGCCGCGACAGTGTGGATGTGAACCGTATGTGCAGTTGACGGACTTTGAGCGAGGGCGTATAGTGGGCATGCAGTAGGCCGGGTGGACGTACCGCCGAATTGCTCAGCACGTGGGGCGTGAGGTCTCCACAGTACATCGATGTTGTCGCCAGTGGTCGGCAGAAGGTGCACGTGCCCGTCGACCTGGGACCGGACCGCAGCGACGCACGGATGCACGCCAAGACCATAGGATCCTACGCAGTGCCGGTCGGGACCGCACCGCCACTTCACAGCAAATTAGGGACACTGTTGCTCCTGGGGTATCGGCGAGGACCATTCGCAACCGTCTCCATGAAGCTGGGCTACGGTCCCGCACACCGTTAGGCCGTCTTCCGCTCACGCCCCAACATCGTGCAGCCCGCCTCCAGTGGTGTCGCGACAGGCGTGAATGGAGGGACCAATGGAGATGTGTCGTCTTCAGCGATGAGAGTCGCTTCTGCCTTGGTGCCAATGATGGTCGTATGCGTGTTTGGCGCTGTGCAGGTGAGCGCCACAATCAGGACTGCATACGACCGAGGCACACAGGGCCAACACCCGGCATCATGGTGTGGGGAGCGATCTCCTACACTGGCCGTACACCTCTGGTGATCGTCGAGGGGACACTGAATAGTGCACGGTACATCCAAACCGTCATCGAACCCATCGTTCTACCATTCCTAGACCGGCAAGGGAACTTGCTGTTCCAACAGGACAATGCACGTCCGCATGTATCCCGTGCCACCCAACGTGCTCTAGAAGGTGTAAGTCAACTACCCTGGCCAGCAAGATCTCCGGATCTGTCCCCCATTGAGCATGTTTGGGACTGGATGAAGTGTCGTCTCACGCGGTCTGCACGTCCAGCACGAACGCTGGTCCAACTGAGGCGCCAGGTGGAAATGGCATGGCAAGCCGTTCCACAGGACTACATGCAGCATCTCTACGATCGTCTCCATGGGAGAATAGCAGCCTGCATTGCTGCGAAAGGTGGATATACACTGTACTAGTGCCGACATTGTGCATGCTCTGTTGCCTGTGTCTATGTGCCTGTGGTTCTGTCAGTGTGATCATGTGATGTATCTGACCCCAGGAATGTGTCGATAAAGTTTCCCCTTCCTGGGACAATGAATTCACGGTGTTCTTATTTCAATTTCCAGGAGTGTATAATCTATCTGACACCTTTTCGTATCCCCAGGGTTCTTCCATGTATATATCCTTCTTTCATGATTCTCAAACCAAGTGTTAGCTATGATTAAGTTGTGCTCTGTGCAAAATTCTGCCAGGCGGCTTCCTCTTTCATTTCTTAGCCCCAATCCATATTCACCTACTAGGTTTGCTTCTCTCCCTTTTCCTACACTCGAATTACAGTCACACATGACTATTAAATTTTCGTGTCCCTTCACTATCTGAATAATTTCTTTCATATCATCATACATTTCTTCAATTTCTTCGTCATCTGCAGAGCTAGTTGACATATAAACTTGTATCACTGTAGTAGGTGTGCGCTTCGTATCTATCTTGGCCACATTAATGCGTTCACTGTGCTGTTTGTAGTAGCTTACCCGCATTCCTATTTTCCTATTCATTATTAAACCTACTCCTGCATTACCCCTATTTGATTTTTTGTTTATAACCCTTTAGTCACCTGACCAGAAGTCTTGTTCTTCCTGCCATCGAACTTCACTAATTCCCACCATATCTACCTTTAACCTGTCCATTTCCCCTTTTTAAATTTTCTAACCTACCTGCCCGATTAAGGGATCTGACATTCCACGCTCCGATCCGTAGAACGCCAGTTTTCTTTCTCCTGATAACGGCACCCTCTTGAGTAGTCCCCGCCCGGAGATCCGAATGGGGGACTATTTTACCTCCGGAATATTTTACCCAAGAGGATGCCATCATCATTTAATCATACAGTAAAGCTGCATGTCCTCGGGAAAAATTACGGCCGTAGTTTCCCCTTGCTTTCAGCCGTTCGCAGTACCAGCACATCAAGGCCGTTTTGGTTAGTGTTACAAGGCCAGATCAGTCAATCATCCAGACTGTTGTCCTTGCAACTACTGAAAAGGCTGCTGCTCCTCTTCAGGAACCACACGTTTGTCTGGCCTCTCAACAGATACCCCTCCGTTGTGATTGTACCTACGTTACAGCTATCTGTACCGCTGAGGCACGCAAGCCTCCACACCAACGGCAAGGTCCATGGTTCATGGGGGAACGTTTTGATTTGGTTCTGTTTATAAATAAAAATGCTTAGAGAATTGTTGAGTCTTTGTGAATACACCAGAACGACTAAAAGAATGAGGCCTATGTGGTCTTACGAATCCAGTGAAGATTGGGAAGCGAGACAAACTGCGGCTTGAGAACTGTATGCCTTAACTCGCTGATTAGAAACTGCTTATGAAACCGAAGCTCGATGCAACACTGATTGAGAGCGTCATGCTTTATCTCGCTTCAAGGAAACCTCCACTCACAGAGGCTTCAAGTTACTTCTCTTCAGCTAAACATCATGGACGCAGAAATGTTGAAGGGAAGTGGCGCAGGCGATCGACTTTTTTATACCGGTACCCCTAATCCAGATTCATCCCAATAGTTTACATTTGTACGGTGACCTTATTTTATGCCTTGATCCTAAACAAAGCACACGGCTAGACGCTGCGCCTGTGCGTGTTGACCGTGGTGTCAGTTGCTGGCCGTGGGGCCAGCTCTTCGTGGCTCCTTCCCATTTTGGTGAAGCAAACAAACTCGTCATTCATGTCCCCCAATAATAATGCTTCAACTGTTGTATGCAGAAAAGCATATGAAATACCAGCATAGTTATAAATAAATAGGTAACGCTGGGTCTCTAAGCTAGTTATTTTCTAAATGTTGTATAATGGTGTATAACTGATGTAATTAGTAATATATTAATTCGACCATGAAAGACTAGAGATACGATGTTCGTATTCACAGGACATGTACATTAGTATATTTTGCTGACATGATTAGCATTTGAACCATGTCGGCCGGCTGGTTCAAGATCAACATCGATATCATGGCGCAACAGCACCTGCCGTTAAAATGCACCTGCCGCTCTTGTTGTCGCTATAAACCGAAGGTAATGCATCGGTGTGACTTGAGCAGATGTCCAGGATACCTCGCAGATACACACGCGAACCATACCGTAAAATCAGTGAGTTAGAAAGAGGGCGCATTATTGGTGATGCATCAATCCGGAGTAATTGCTGGTCGTGTGGGAAGCATGACTTCGGCAGTACAATGGGTGTATGCAGAAATGGTTCACTGAACACCATAGAACACGACGAGATGGGTCAGGTCGCACCACCCAGACCACCCCCGAGAAGATGAATACTTCATCCGACTCGTGTATTAGGATAGATCTGCGTCCTCCTCGGCTCTGGCGCAACAGTGAAACAGTGGATCACACCGTATACTGTCAGGAGTGACAACAGTCCATGGCCGTTTATTACGGGATGGGTTACGTGCGCTTCGCCCAGTTCTCAGCCTACCTCTGACGAATGTGCAGAACACGTTAGACAGCAGTGGTGTTGGAACGACGTCACTTGGGACAGGAATGGCATCAGACAGTGTTTTCAGGCGAATCCGGGCTCTGTTTGTTTGAAAATGATTTTGATTCCCCGCAGGCAGCGGGAGCGGCATCACAGTGACTGCATTCGCACGACCCAAACAGCACCAACTCGATGGCTTATGATGTGGGGTGCTATTGAGCGCAGTCATAGTTGGTACTTGTACAGTGTACTGTTACCACTGTGACCTATATGAATAACACCATGAGAACGGTAGCCATACCCTTCCTTTACAACACCCCAGACACCATTTTTGCTGGCCGCTAGTGGCCGAGCGGTTCTAGACACATCAGTCCGGAAGCGAGCGACTGCGACGGTCGCAGGTTCGAATTCTGCCTCGGGCATGGATGTGTGTGATGTCCTTAGGTTAGTTAGGTTTAAGTAGTTCTATGTTCTAGAGGACTGATGACCTCAGATGTTAAGTCCCATAGTGCTCAGAGCCATTTGAACCACTTGAACACAATTTTTCAGTAACGCAGTGAACGAATTCGTGTTGCTACACGAACCCGTTCCCCGTGCCTTCTTGGTATCGCAGAATGTCAGTCTCTGCTCTGGCCCACCTGATGACGAGACTTGTCGCCGATCGGAAATGTGTGAGATATGGTGAGACCACGGGTGCAGTGCTGTGAACCAGTGCCAGCCACCACTGATGAACTTCGAAACTAGGTGAATAAAGGATGGATGTCTATACCACAGGACGCCATTCCCGCCGTGTACGTGTTTATGCCATCACTCATGGAAAAAGATATCATTGCGCATGGCGGATGATGTGCCCGCCATGCAACAGGACACATGCTGAACCGAGGTGACTGAAATGCTAGTCATTTCTGCAGAATATACGAAAGCGCAAATCCTGTGAATATGAACGTTCTGTCTCTATTCTTTCAAGGTGTTCTCTTTTTTCTGAACGTGAGTGTAGAATGCTTGGTTGGACAGTCTTGCCAGGTTAGGTGAATCAATCAACAAATAAATACATTTATATAAATCGACGTAAATACGATTTCCTTGTAGCAACGGTAAGAAGCAGTTGTTATAGGGTACTGGAGAAAGAGTATTTTAAAGTCCCATAAACAGTTAGCACATTACAGGTGGAGCGGAAGCTCGAATTGTACAGCCAAAGGAACGATTTGGGGAGAAAACCTAAATACCGATGGTAGTCCCGCAATTGAATCCCTGTCCCCACAGATACTTAGCAAACGGATGAGTACAATGATATAAGAGAAGGAACGCAATTTAGATACACAGGAAAACTTTCTTTGAATAGCTGATGCATTAACATCTGAGACGATACGTGCATTGCAAAGTTCTTTTAAGACTCCCTGAAAGATTAAAACTGTCTACCGGATCGAGATTCGACCACTAAACCTCTCTGTTCTAGATTAATGCTCTTATTGACAGACCTACCATGGTGGGATTAACCATCTGTCCGCACAGCCACGCTTTTGCCAATACCCCTTTAATACTTTCCGAATTTTCGTTACAGCTCCCACTCGCCACGGGATGGGTGATTCATTACGGGAACAATACCCTCGGCTGTGGCAAAGCAATACCCCTCCTTCCTGGAATTCTGGTCCATCAAAGCACGCAGGAGAGAGCCTGTGAAATTCGTAGGAATGTCGTTACATCTAAATACAGAATGAAACAGCTTTGTGCACTCGGGGTTCACGGCCTGATTACTTCTATACTATCAATACAGAACTGTCTTTAACTAAATTAATTTTTTTTTTCTGGGAAGAAAATGATCTTCATTCAAGACGTTATAATAGCGCTATACCGTTAATGCTATTACCACACAATGCAACATTTCATAATTTACGGTATCTGATAACTATAGTTTCCACATTCCGTCTTCCTCCTTTCTACCAAACTAATAATCTCCAAAGACACCATCAATATACCTTTTTATCAACTCCTGTTTCTCTTGTGCTTCACTATTGAATTCTTACTTCTATGTAGGTCATTACTTAATGTTTTGCTTTTTGATCACTTAATTCATTTTATTTGAAGCCAGATTCCTATATGCCGTAAGTGAGGAAACGTGTGGTACCGGTCTTTACAGTCGTCCATAACATAGGCCAATAAATAATTTTTTTTTCATTTTTTTCAGTTAATGGTTTAATTCTATGGTTTTGGGGGCTGAATTCATAGCTAATTTTTTTCCCCAATCGCAGATAGGTATGTTATGTGGGCATAACATTCTGAAATTTTCCACCACAGTGGTTTCAATAGAAATATGATATGTGTCATCTTCATTGAATGAAAGATTTATGGCACGTCCTTCAAAGATAGTATACACCTCAGTCAATCACAGTCTATTCAAAGTAAGGTACGAACTTCGCTTCACTATGTCAGGTTTAGGAAACATCCTTTTTTTCCATTTCACTTCTTAAAAGTGCTGAATCATGTCGTCGATAGCATTTAAAGATTCCCCATGCTGGGGTAAAGCTTTCGCACACTATTTCATTAGGCCCATCGTAGAGTGTAGGGGAAGTAACAGAATCTTATTCGGATACAAAAGTTTCTTATACAAAAAGAAGAACTGCCAAAGAGCTTGTCCTACTACTTAGTATGTACAGAGGTATCGTAATTAATAGCTAAAATTTACAATGTTAGCAGTACACAATAATAAAAGAAGAAACACTCATAAACGCAAGTCTACAAACGAATGGTTTTGCGAGATACTTTTGACTGTGTAGTTACGAATTTCCAGTGAATTCTGTATGAAAAATTGTGATTATAGCAACAGATACCTCGCATATTTGAAATCTAAGCTTTTCGATTTAGTACCCCACCTAACTGGGCTGGAATTTCATGCATAGCCCATTGCTGGGAATATTGAGTGAGGGCATTCCGAAAATGTTTCTTGGCTGTTTTTCACACTAAACCTTTACATGCAAAGACAAAGATCACATCGCGTCATAAACTATATACACACATCGGAGTATTTTTCGTCGTAGTCGCCAACGACAATGACACATCTGTCGTAGCGTGCGAACAGTTTGAAGAAACTACTATGTTCGAAGTCTGACACACGAGAAGGGCATCAAATGAGAGTATGAAAGTTTAAAGAGACTGATGTGTTGCTGATATGAGCTGGAGTGAGTGACGACTCTAATGCCGTGCGCACAGCATTTCAGCGCAGTGGGCGGAAATCAACACGTCGTCTTTCCAGAGATACAAGTGTATCTCAGAGCACTGCGGTGAAGATTTTTCAGAGACGACTGCGTTTCCATGCATACCAAGTGCAACTCTTGCAAGCTTAAGGCACGAGTACGAGATGTTGTAGAGGCAGTTTCACAACGATGTAGAGAAAGACATGGAACGAAATTATCACCTAGACGTTCTACGTCCAACAAACAGAACACATGTTGATGTGAGTCCATTAAGAACTTTATGAGGTAAGCAATCATTTGCAAAATGGTTCAAATGGCTCTGAGCACTATGGGACTCAACTGCTGTGGTCATTAGTCCCCTAGAACTTAGAACTACTTAAACCTAACTAACCTAAGGACATCACAAACATCCATGCCCGAGGCAGGATTCGAACCTGCGACCGTAGCAGTTGCACGGTTCCGGACTGCGCGCCTAGAACCGCGAGACCACCGCGGCCGGCAATCATTTGCAACAAAGCGCATTACTGTATATGACAAAGTTCATTAGAGACAAGTTTTGTAATCGGGGAAAGACTTTAGAGTCACCTTGTAGAGTTGCACTAAGTAGGACAGTATTTCATTCTGAAGTCACTGGCCGCCCATAAGCACTGCAATAATCTTGCAGATGACTCGTTAACCATTTCGTGATTTCACTAACGGTTACGCATTTGCAAAATACTTATTTCGCTAATTATGCTGCCCCTGTACGTTACCCAGTGCAGCCGCTGCTACCGAAAATTTATCAATATTAATTGTAGTAGTGTGGTAAATATACAGGGTGTACCAGAAATGAATGTAGGAAATGAGAGGGCTGGTGGAGTGGGTCGTAACAAGGATATTTCAGCCAGCAACCAGTGCCCGCACCCCTTGGCGTGCAGTGTTAGGCGTCGTTGAGAAGTGTTGCGCGCCGCTAAGAGGGTAGGCGTACAACATCCCATCCGAGCCGTCATAGCATTAATTTTGCAGGGCAACAATTTAAATGTATTTGTGACATCAAGTTAAAAAAACGTCAGGTTGAAGGTGATAATTTCGTTCCATGTCTTTCTCTACATCGTTGTGAAACTGCCTCTACAACATCTCGTACTCGTGCCGTAAGCTTGCAAGAGTTGCACTTGGTATGCATGGAAACGCAGTCGTCTCTGTATAATCTTCACCGCAGTGCTCTGAGATACACTTGTATATTTGCGATATTCCGGTCGGGACAACTCTGCAGGTTTTCAGCCTCTTACTGGGATGTGAAGACTTTGCTCTTGGCTGTGCAAATGCCTGTTTGACAGATGTGCTCACTGCGGTGTCTGGTTCGCCCTGCGTCAGTTTGTCATCAAACGGAGACACGTGTTTGTTACTGTGCGGAGCGGACAGGAAATGAAGTGCTATTCTAGGGAGGAAAGGGCAGACATGCACTGTGCTTACGGGACGGCAGATACCTAACGTTCGTACGTCCGGCTATTTCTCAATCATCGAGTGCCAGATCCACGCACATATACTTCCGTCCACAGGTCCAACGAGAGACAGATTTTCCACTGGCACGTTCTCGTAATGGCACATGTGCATTAAAGGCCTACTTCGAAACCCGATTTATTCGGAGGTTTTTTTCTGGTAATTTTCGGCAGTCGATGTATGTTTCAAAAACTCATGACACCGAACTGGATTAACTGGTACGAAAAATCACTTACAAGATTTCATTTGGTACCAGATGATGCTTTACGGCCGAAACCGGTTGTACTAATTAAATCCAATTGATAGAGTTCAGTGTCCGGTGTATTCATTTTGTATTGCAGATGCGGTGGCCTGACGGAACCTGTTGTCAAAGCTCAGTTCGTACACCAAAGCTTGAAGAGGAAGCGTTAGCACTGCTGGAGAACAAACCCTCAACAATCCTGCGGCGTATCAAACGGGAAATAGATGTAAGCCATTTCACAATGTGGCGTGTGTGGCACAAAAAGGAAGTACACGCATGCCGCCTTCAGAATTATCATGCTCTTAACCCACACGATTCCCACTCCTGACTGATTTGTGACAGTGGTTTTTGCACTAGTGTGTCGTTCAACAGAACTTTCCTAACCGTGTACCTGCAACAGATGAGGCATCACTTACACGAAACGATATGTTCAACAGTCACAACCAAAACGTGCACGCAGGGAAAACACGCACGCCGATTTTGTTTGTGGTCACCAGGATCGATTCGCTGTCAACATTTGCGCCGGCTTGGTAAGGAATAATCTGATCAATCCATACATGTTACTCATGTGACTGAACACAAATAGATACTTGATTGTTTTACGAGAAATTCTGCCAGAGTTGTTGGAACATGTTCCACTCAATGCACGTCAGCGAATGTGGTTCCAACACGAAGGAGCACCTGCGCACATGCAGTGCGAATGCATTCGGACGATATTTTTGACGAGAACTACACTCATGATCATAAGTTAAGGATAATTGCTGAATGTGGTGCCACACAACGTGGCACTAGACAAAACTGGCGCTAAAAGCATAGGCACATCGAGAACACACACGACACGAATCAGTCCATGTTAGTGGTGACAAGCTGAGGAAACCGTTCCGAAACTCATGTGCTACCAAACAACACTGTTTCCTGCGCATGTACCCCGACATTAATGTGGGATATGACCACCATGCACACGTACAAAGGCCGCACAATGGGGTTTGCATACTCTGGATCAGGTGGTCGAGTAGCTGCTGGGGTATAGCCTCCCATTCTTGCACCAGTGCCTGTCGGAGCTCCCTGAAGTGTCATAAGGGTTTTAAGACCTGCAGCGATACGTCGACCGAAAGCATCCCAGACGTGCTGGATAGAGTTTAAGTCTGGAGAACAGGAAGGCCACTCCATTCGCCTGAGATCTTCTATTTCAAGGTACTCCTCCACGATGGCAGCTCGGTGGGGCCGCGCGTTATCATCCATCAGGAGGAAAGTGGGACCCTCTGCACGTCTGAAAAGGCGGACATACTGGTGCAAAATGACTTCCTGATACATCTGACCTGTTACAGTTACTCTGTCAAAGACATGCAAGGGTGTACGTGCATCAGTCATAATCCCACCCTACACCATCAAACCACGACCTCCGTACCGGTCCCTTCCAAAGATATTAAATAGTTTCTATCTGGTTCCTGGTTCACTCCAGATGAAAACCCGGCTAGAATCACTGTTCATACTATACCTGGACTCGTCCGTGAACATAATCTGGGACCACTGTTCCAATGACCATGTACTGTGTTCTCGACACCAAGCTTTACGGGCTCTTCTGTGACCAGGGGTCAGTAGAATGCACCTTGCACGTCTCCGGACGAATAAACCATGGCTGTTAAGTCGTCTGTAGACTGTGTGTCTGGAGATAACTGTTCCAGTGGCTGCGGTAAGGTCCCGGGCAAGGCTACCTGCAGTACTCCGTGGCCGTCTGCGAGCACTGATGGTGAGGTATTGGTCTTCTTTTTTTTTGCTTCTAGTATCGTGTACTTTCAACTGTATGCGTTTACGCCAATACTTGTGATACACCCTGTATAACTGCGTCGGCTTCCGGGACCGGTGTCATGATGATTAAAATTCTTCTGGGTATTGTACCGTATCGTAGTCTAAAATACGTTGATTGTAAACTTAACACCAACGTTTCGACCGTATTTCCGCGGTCTTCCTCAGGGCAAAATTTGTCTTGATAGAGGAGAAGTGACTCTATTTGCCGGCGCGGGTGGCCAAGCGGTTCTAAGCGCTACAGTCTGGGACCGCGAGACCACTACGGTCGCAGGTTCGAAGCCTGTCACGGGCATGGATGTGCATGATGACTTTAGGATAATTAGGCTTAAGTAGTTCTAAGTTCTAGGGGACTGATGACCTAAGAAGTTAAGCCCCATAGTGCTCAGAGCCATTTGAACTTTATTTTTAATAAAAATATTTTCATTGTCGACCTGAGATTATCTACCGAAAATATTTTAAACGGAGTTAAGCACATTTTTTGTTGTTGTTGTTACAGTTCACAAGTAATTGCTTTATGAACCCTTACAGTAGCCTGAATATTTATTCATTTCGTATGAACAGTGATATCTAAATATTTTATTGTTTACGAAGAGGCCTCCTGATATTGATCATAACGGGAAACAATTTTTAAATATCATAACCCAATGAAGCAGTTGAGTGCGGCGAAAAAAATTACTCCATTAAAATGAGGGCGAGGGTCAAAGTGCAGCCCGCTGGAAGGGTTCCGCTGTAGCGTGACGTACGCATGATGGAGCAGCCTCTCTTCCCCTGTGATCCAGCGTGTGGCCTCCCTGTCAAACGTGATTGACTGAAGAGCTTCGGAAGGCGGTAGCTGCTGTCAAGGCAGCGACGAAGCCGTAGCCCTCCTACAAATAGTAGCACTATTTTCTGGGAGGGGGTTAATACGTCATTATTTCAAACCTTAGATTACTCCTGCCTGGAAACTTTGAAGCATAATAAAGTATTACTGTCTTCTTAATGTGTAAGTTCCATAGAAGCAAATATGTGAAGAGAGGGTTTTGGTAAGTGAAACAAAAACATTTTAAAAGCTGAGAGTAACTTGAATAGCAAAATGATATATTTTTTACTTGAAATAGCCAAATATCTGTGCTGTAGAAATACACTACTGGCCATTAAAGTAGCTACACCATGAAGATGACGTGCTACAGGCGCGAAATTTAACCGACAGTAAGAAGATACTGTGATATGTAAATGATTAGCTTATCAGAACATTCACACAAGGTTGGCGCCTACAACGTGCTGACATGAGGAAACTTTCCAACCCATTTCTGATACACAAACAGCAGTTGACCGGCGTTGCGTGGTGAAACGTTGTTGTGATGCCTCGTGTAAGGAGCACAAATGCGTACCATCACGTTTACGACTTTGATAAAGGTCGGATTGTAGCCTATCGCGATGGTGGTCTATCGCATCGCGACATTGCTGCTCACGTTGGTCGAGATCCAATGACTGTTCTCAGAATATGGAATCGGTGGATTCAGGAGGGTAATACGGAACGTTGTGCTGGATCCCAACGGCCTCGTATCGCTAGCAGTCGAGATGACAGACATCTTATCAGCATGGCTGTAACGGATCGTGCAGCCCCGTCTTTATCCCTGAGTCAACAGATTGAGACGTTTGCAAGACAACAACCATCTTCACGAACAGTTCGACGACGTTTGCAGGTGCATGGACAATCAGCTCGGAGACCATGGCTGCGGTTATCCTTACATCACAGACAGGAGCGCCTGCGATGGTGTACTCACCGACGAACCTGGATATACCAATGGCAAAACGTCATTTATCCGGATGAATCCAGGTTCTGTTTACAGCATCTCGATGGTCGCATCCGTGTTTGGCGACATCGCGGTGAACGCACATTGGAAGCGTGTATTCGTCATCGCCATACTGGCATTTCACCCGGCGTGATGGTATGGGGTGCCAATGGATACACGTCTCGGTTACATCTTGTTCGCATTGATGGCACTTTGAACAGTGGACGTTACATTTCAGATATGTTACGACCCGTGGCTCTACCCTTCATTCGATCCATGTGAAACCCTACATTTCAGCCGTATTATGCACGACCGCATATTGCAGTTCCTGTACGGGCCTTTATGGATACAGAAATTTTCGACTGCTGCCCTGGCCAGCACGTTCTCCAGATCTCCCACCAATTGCAAACGTCTGGTCAATGGTGGCCGAGCAACTGGCTCGTCACAGTACGCCAGTCACTACTCTTGATGAACTGTGGTATCGTGTTGAAGCTGCATGGGCAGCTGTACCTGTACACATCATCCATCTGTGTTTGACACAATGCCCAAGTGTATCAAGGCCGTTGTTACGGCCAGAGGTGGTTGTTCTGGGTACGGATTTCTCAGGATCTATGCACCCAAATTGCGCCAAAACGTACTCACATGTCAATTCTAGTAAAATATATATGTTTCGAATGAATAGCCGTTTATCACCTGCATTCCTTCTTGTTGTAGCGATTTTAATGGCCAGTAGTTTATGTAAGCTCCATAGAAACAAACATGTGTAGAGAGGGTTGTGGCAACTGGAACAAAAAGAATTTAGAATCCGAGAGTAATTTGAATAGCAAAAAGATTTTCTTTTACTTAAAATAGCCAAATATCTGTGCTGGAGAAATTAGTTCAAGACTGTTTCTTGTTATAAATCGATACATACCATAAAATAAAGTACATCGCCATGTTTTTCTGTGAAAGCGTGAAGACTACACTAAGGATAGACTGATTCATGAAGAATATTTCAGTATATCTACAAATGGTCTGAAGAAGTTATCCAGCCGTAGATAGTGCTACCAATTCGAAGCCAGAGGGTCGCTTGGGTTCTTGTAAGGGAAGTCGGGGAATGATTCACTAATAACCTGAAGTTAATATTCCTACACGCGCAAAGTAACATAAAATAGACTGTGGGTAATATTCCTGTACTTTCTCTACTTTATCTACTATACTATATCACTGTTATTGTGAAAACCAGTGTGTTGTATTTTCACTGAAAGGGGACTGATGACCTCAGATGTTAAGTCCCACAGTGCTTAGATCCATTTGAACCATTTATTTTAACTGAAAATTTCATAAAGATCCAATTGCATTCGATTCCCCACCCCTGAGGTAATTAGACGCAACTTCTGGAATTAGAGTTTCAGACGATGATGATAAATATACAAAAGTGAAAATAATAGCCACATAAATTGTCTGTCAATTTCTGTTTGAAAATTAGAGTACTCAGATGTATTTAATCAGTAACATGGTACGTGTCTTCATTTTCATGTTAACATTTCAACCATTTTTAAAATGTTTATTCCTTAGAAAACAGTCATCAGAGAAGTAGCCTTTGGGTGCCTTCTCCAGCACATACAACAAGATTCCAAACAGCGGCCCTAACACACTTGTTCCACAGTTCTTTGTTATTAACAACTTATTGACTGATGCGCATGACGCATTAGGTTTTCTGCCACGTGTAGGTAGTGACTTCAGTGCGCCAGTAACCTATATATCCTAACGATCGCCATTATCATCAAAATTGACCAAAAAAAATGTTACCCCCTGTGGAACTCCTGTTTTCTCCTTATTTCTGGTTAGTTTTCTTCTTTCTGGATTCTCAATAATGCACTCGCACACAGCAGTCCTATTCTTGCCCGTCAACCTGATTTGTTGATACTTTCCGTTCTTAACATTATTTTTAATGTCATCTTCTTCAATCCTCTTTTCCAAGGGGGGTGCGCATCTGTTCTCTTTCTTCTCACCACTATCGCACTCTCCCGATACACACTAATACGAAATGATTATGTATGTTAATCACATTTTTAAACAGAAGTCATGCAGTTATACAATGAATGACAGATTTCATAACATATTCAGATGAAAGTAAATTAGTAATAGTAACTGTAAGGTTAAGGCAAAATTATCCAGGCGTGCAAAACTGAAGAGCGAAAGTAGCTTCCGCATGCAATGTCACTGTCAAGTATCATACTTCCCTGAAATTAGGGCCATACCTAGAAAGAATTGCTACAGAGCAGTAAAGAAGAGATTTCGCCACTAAAAAATTCAGTTATTCTGAAAACTTAGGTTTTTAACTTTAAAGTTCAGTTCCTCTAAAATGAATCACTGCATAGACCAACACTTTGGTGTGTCAGTGTTGTTTCGTTACTAAGAATTATATCACTCATGAAGTTCTATGTGGGATTTTGGAACCCTCCATACGAATGAAGTTCAGATGAGGTTCACTGACGCCTCAGATTGGCTTCGTGACATACTGAAGCAGTGTGACAGTGTAGCGGGAGAATCTCGTGAAACTTTTACATTCAGGACCTTACAACGAATTTTAACGAACACTTATGAACTTCCATACTGTTTGGTACTGAGGTCTTAGTTCTGTTTCTCATGTAGGAACAGGAAACTTGCTTGAACTACTGTCACGGAATCAGTAAGTATAGAGCTATCAGTAAGGGAATCGGAATCCATCTACAGAGAGAAGAAATGAAATAATTTGAGGTTTGGTGATGACTATAACTGTATCTGAGAATACTAAGTATAACACATGTATGACATGTCCGACAGAACAGATACCACTGTTTTTGAGACAGCTACTTAAAGGGAGTTCCAACGTGAGCCGCAACTGGGCTTCGAAAAGCGTTAAATACGGGTTCGAGGTCCGGACCAGTACAAATTTTCAGCTTTAGCCATTGAATTGTTTTACTGCCCAGTTGTGGCCTATATCGGTACCTCCCTTAAATACTCATATCTTTCTCTAAAATGTCCAGGGATTTGGAGGTTCAGCTGAATGTCTTGGAAAGACACAATAAGACGGACAAACGGAAGGTAAAAGACAGTATAGCCATATAGGCAAATTAAATGAAGCAACACTAAAAATAGTACATGGGTTTTGTTATTTAGGCAGCTAAGTGGCCATAGGCTAGGTAAAGAGAATGTAAAATGCTCACTGGCATTTCCAATGAAGGGTTCGGAGAAAAAAATTGTGAATTTCTACATTTCCCCGCCTATTGAAACTTTGATAATGTTTCCTAAACATCGAGTAAAAACAAAAATTTTAATATCGAGCATAAATTTAATAGTTAAGAAACTGTAACTTGTGTTTATGTTTTATCTTACTGAAATTAGACGCTACCTTTACTAATTGGGAAGGTTATAGACGATGTGCCTAAGCTCCATTTTACTGAACATGGACATGGGCTTAAGAAATACGCTTAGACTGCCCATGGTTGTATTTGGCCCAAGGAATTGTCTTTGTAGTTCTGCTCCGCGACTTGTAGTCAATGCTTGCCATGAAATTTGTCTTGGAAGCTGAAATTTAAGATATGAAGTTAATTCTGCATAATATGCTACAGGTGAGTGTAATTACGACCTCTGGAACGGCACAGGGGATGTCAGAATACCAGCAACAGTCTTGATAAAGTTAATATATAGCACAAGATTTGGTATGTAGGACATCCGCAACTGTGATGCATGACAATTGATTTAGAGATATTCGCTTCAGTTGTAGTAATTATTTATATTATTTTTACTATAATTAGTACAACTACCTGCTAGGTTAACCGACAGCGCTAATGCACTGCTTCCTGGACTCGGGTAGGCGCGCTAGCCCCGGATCGAATCCGCCCGGCCAGCCTGAATGTGGTTTTTAGGCGGTTTTCCAAATACCACTAGGTGCATACTGGGCTGGTCCCCATGTCCCGCCTCAGTTACAAGCCTCACAGACATGCAGAGATTTGGTAGCGTTAGCACCATTTCATGGCTTGCACTAGATGCAGACAGCTAGTGTACACTAATTCTGTAATTGTAACAGAGGTGACCCCGTGTTGAAGTGGGACAAAGGCCCAAGGAAATGATGATGGTGATTATAATTAGTACAAGTGAAGTGGATCTCTAAATCGATTAATATATAGAAAAATCATAGTAAGTGTCCAACATACATCAATATACGGAATACATGTGTGCAGTGGCTGATGTCTCACATTCAGATACATCTCCAGCCCTAAGGAAGCACTATCAGAAGAGCACCTAATTCTGAAACTATTGCAAGTTCGGGGTAAAACTACCATGAACTACGAGGAGGCCAGAGTGTACGCTTGAGCCCGCATGCGACTTGAACTAGGATGCAAGAACTGCGTAAAATTAAGTGCAAGTTTATAGCTCATAACCATAGGTGGAAACATAAGCACCCAAAAACATTCTGTCATAGGGACAGTTAACCACCAATGGCAAGCTGAAAAACAGACAATTCAAACGCTGCATCTCAGCTAAGCTGTCTGCCACAGCTAGTTGAGCGTACACTGTCGCCCAACCAGCAACAACAGAGAAGCCAATCTGCAGACTAAACAGAAACAAAACACACCTAAACTTACACACCGTGTGATTGTTTTTATGACAAGTCGACTACTCGTACGGCAACTCTGACATGCAATAGGAACGCAGACGCCGAAGCTGACCCAGGTGATATCATCGGAGCCCAGAGACAAGAGCACGTCACGTTGATAAGAAGTGATACTCTTTAAGACTAACTTAAATTATGAGACTGGCACCGAGAATTACACGATACCCAATGGCTAATCATGGCCTTACCCCTGCATAGTCATCGAAATTGGAGTGCAAAAAAAAGGAAAAAGAAAACAACAGGATGATGGTGTCAAGGTGCTTTGTCACCGTGCACGCAAGGCATTGTGTGCTCAACATGTAGCACTTTCAATAGCACACGAGTACTATTTTGAAAGTAAAGTCCGGTGCGATGTGAAATGGAAACCACAGGGGAAATCCGATGAAGCATTGCTCATATGAGTTGGACAATGCCTCTAGTATGAACGTCTACCGCGTCACGTCGCTCTTTTCAATTATGAGCAAACAGGGGGCACGTAAGATTCTTAGAACAATAGTGTCTCCCGCCAAGTATTAGGGCCTGATGTGACATTTCACCTGATGTCATGCAGACCGCAAAACGTAGCTGTCAAGCGTTTCCTTCTACATGACAATTCTCGGCCGCACTCTGCTGGGGCAATGAAGACGCTCCTGCAGCGTTTTCGGCGAGAAGTGTTTGATCATCCACAACAGAGCCCGTAATTGACCACCCCCGAATTTCATTCCTGCTCACATGAACCGCTGGCTATGAAGACAACTTTCTGGCACAGACACCAAGCTATAGATCAGCGTAGAGAATTGGCAGAAAGAACAGGCGGCTGCCTTGTATGGCGAGAGTATTTGCATGTTAGTACAACGCTGCGACAAATGTATAAATCGCAGTGGTGACTACATAGAGAAGTAGCTGGAAGATGTAGCTAACTGTTAGAACAAAACATTTTTTATCTTCACAGTGGTTTCCATTTTGTGACCGATGGGACCTTACATTCCGAATTTTCTGTTTCTTAGCAACACGTCGGCCGCTGTGGCCGACCGGTTATAGGCGCTTCGTTCCGGAAACGCGCGACTGCTACAGTCGCAGGTTCGAACCCTGCCTCGTGCATAGATGTGTGTGATGTCCTTAGGTTAGTTAGGTTTAAGTAGTTCTAAGTTTTAGGGGACTGGTGACCTCAGACGTTAAGTCCCATAGTGCTCAGAGCCATATGAACCATTTTAGCGCCATTAAGAATACTACTGGTGATATCTAAGAAAAATCTGTATTGTCTCGCAAAGCGTTTAGCGCATAGAACAGGTGCTGGGAGTGCAACGTCTTCCCTCTACTTCAGACTTCACGTCCCTTCACACGCAGGGAGCGCGGAAGGTCGTGAACTTGAGATGGAGAGAGGGGAAGGTAACATTTGTCAGTAGACTGGTAGCAAACGGAGTTCTGGTGCTCCACCTACGCGTCTGCGTTCACTCATCTCGTCTGCTACAGTTATGGTAAGGTCGTACAGCTGCTTTAGGGAATTAGGTCGCAATACTGTTAGGACGTTACTAGACCCAAATGAACTCACAGTCCCACCATGACTGAATTCAAAGCGGTAGTGCACCTGTAAATATCTCATTTTCCCGGTCAAGCAGTCACTGTAATTGACTCCAATGCATTTAAATAATCAGTTAGGAGTTGGCTTATTGTTATTATACATATTCTTATCAGATGGCTTCCGAGACCCTGGAACTGTGTGCAACGAAATGTAATGTTTTCTTTTAACCAATCTACACACACAAGTGTCATTAATTTGGGATTTACATATACAAAGTATTTAATTTCTTAATCAGTAGATCCTTCTCATGAATTTAAGCAGTGTAATGACAGCAAAAATGTCCGTACTTGAGATTCAGTGCTAGGGCAGCCTGTTTATTAAAAATGCGTTAAATGCAGCCCGCCTGCGTAACTTGACTAAGCTTTTGGATTCAAAGGAGATTCAAGTAGATGCAGCTTAGGAGTGGCACTTCGCAGAGTAGGTTCACGGGAGGATTGCTGAGATGCCAAGAAATAGAAACATTTATTTCCATAAAGGAAGTGTACCAAGAAAAAGTGCAGATGAAAGCTTTGCCTTGACTACAATACACCGTTTCTAGTGAATGTAAGTTGTAATAATAAGGCAGAGAAGATGATCCCTGCAAAATTGACAATCGTGCAGAGCTCCATCAAATCAGTCGTTGGGCAGAGACCACAACAACGACGTGTCACGAACAGCTCTACAAAGTATTTACATAAAAAGCACACAAAGCCCTTTTTAAGCTCTGCTACGGTATTACCGCGTGTGTGTATGTCGCTGAGCGTCGAATGTACTTCACAGTTCAGCCCCCTATAAATAAATCATAGAACTGGAAGATACTGAAAAACTGATACACATCGCTTCTAGACAAAATTTTCCCCTGAGAATCTCAAAAGAGTTTAATGTATAGGGTGCCTGTACAAGATAAATCGGATTGTGTTTTAACAGTTTCAGGATGGAGCTCTGCAACCCACTGCCACACGTATGATTCAAATAAATGAGTTCTTGAGTTTACAACAGATTTTGTGGATATATATATTAAAGAAGTTTGTCAGTAAATACTGATTATGTTCATGTAATGTATGTTGATAGGATAGGAAGAATGATTTATTTCAAATCATTGTACTAAACACGCTGGCCGCGTCACGGACGTTGTTATTGTGTAAAGGAGAAAGAATATCTTTCGTGTAACAATAACACTTTTGGCGCGAGTGCGTACAATTATGAAGGCAGAGTAGTTGAGTTGCGAAACAACAGCGGCCTGGTACAGACGTAAGTGTTGACGCACAAATGTCATAATCTTTTGGGTCGAAAATGTTTTAGTAACATGTAGCAAGGAAAGCTCTAAGTGGGCGATCAAGTATTTGCACCCAGTGTATGGTCGCAAGATGATTTTGGAAGTAATGAAGAATGTGGCTCCAATTTATTAAGGCTGCTCAATACTCAAGGAGCCTTTTCCATTAACAGGCCTCCTAATAAGCACTACTTTGCACCACAAGCAAGTCACTGCACAGAAAGATCAAGCCAGTACTTTGCAGCTGTGTAAAGGTCATGCCAGCGTCTTAAAACATTATAATGTGTTTAGTCGAAGAACAAACTCGTTGTGCCGAGTCGTTAAGCGTCACCTGGGGCCTGTACTTTTACAATTAATTCCGAGGAAGTCACAAGTGAAAAAAAAAACAGTCAAAAAAGACAATTTCAGTTACAGTGCCTTGAGTGATTATTGTGATAGCAGGCAGCAGTAGCTACAGTAGTTCAATCAGTATTGCACTACAGCTGCAGACAATAAATTCAAATTAAAGGAGGTTTAAAGTGAAATTCATGTTCTATGACAAAAGCGTGGAAATAGCAGGGCATGCGCCGTATTTAACGCGAGAAGGTAAACTTCGTGTTTCGGAGAGCGTAGCCCCATAGGCACAGAATATTTCACGAGAAACGCCGCGAAATAACGAACAGACCTGCTACCCGACCGGAGATTAAAACGCATAACGGCGACGGCCGCATAAAGAAAGCATTTAACTCGCTCTTGCAGACTTCAGCTGTGGCAGCTACCGCTAAAGTCGTCGCAACTCTCGCGATTGTGCCTTGCGCACGTGAGTAAGTTAAGGTCTAATTCCGGCAGCGCACAATGTGTGTAGAACAGATAAGGAACACTGCAAGGATTTTTAGAACAAAAACGCTTTCACCGTTCAGCTCTACCTGCTGACGTTTCTAATATCTCAGGTGGATTCATCCTAGCTTTCTACGAATTTCATGACCAGCACAGCGGACTGTGTGGCGACGAACTACACTCTTGTTCATAAATTAAGGAAATTGTAGAACGTGGTGCCACACAACGTGGCGCCACGCAAAACTGGCGCTAATAGCATAGGCACATTGGGAACACACACGGCACAGATCTGTAGGTCCACGGTATTGGTGATAAGTTGAGAAAACCGTCCCGAAACACGTGCTACAAAACGCCACTGTTTCTGCGCATGTGCCCCGACATCGATATGGTATATGATCACCATGCACACGTACGCAAGCCGCACAACGGGTTGGAATGCTCTTGATCAGGTGGTCGAGTAGCTGCTGGGGTATAGCCTCGCATTCTTGCACCAGTGCCTGACGGAGCTCCTCAAGTGTCATAGGGGTTTGTAAACGTGCCGCGATATGTCGACCGAAAGCATCCCAGATGTGCTAGACGGGGTTTAGGTCTGGAGAACAAGCAGGCCACTGCATTCGCCTAATATCTTCTGTTTCAAGGTACTCCTCCACGATGGCAGCTCAGTGGTGCCGTGCGTTATCATCCATCAAGAGAAAGGTGCGACCCATTGCACCCCTGAAAAGGTGGACATACTGGTGCAAAATGACGTCCCGATAAACCTGACCTGCTACAGTTCCTTTGTCAAAGACATGCAGGGTGTACGTGCACCAATCATAATCCCACCCCACACCATCAAACCACGAACTCCACACATATTCCTTTCAAGGACATTAAGGGGTTGGTATCTGGTTCCTGGTTCACGCCAGATGAAAACCTGGAGACAATCGCTGTCTAGACTATACCTGGACTCGTCCGTGAACATAACCTGGAACCACTGTTCCAATGACCATGTACTGCGTTCTTGACACCAGGCTTTAGGGCTTTCCTGTGATCAGGGCTCAGTGGAATGCACCTGGCAGGTCTCCGGGTGAATAAACCATGTCTGCTCAGTCGTCGGTAGAGTGTGCGTCTGCAGACAACTGTTCCGGTGGCTGCGAGCAAGGCTAGCTGCAAATACCGTGGCCGTCTGCGGGCACTAATGGTAAGATATCTGTCTTGTTGAGGTTTTGCACACTGTGGACGTCCCGTACCGTAGCGCCTGGATACGTTTCCTGTCTGTTGCAATCGTTGCCATAATCATGAGAACAAACTTTGTGGCCAACGGAGGGCCCATGCTACGACCTGATGTGATCGACCAGCCTCCAGTCGCCCTAGTTTTCTACCCGTCATAACGTCATATTTATGTGTTATTTGAGCCATTTTCAACACACAGTCACCATTAACACGACTGAAAACGTCTGCACACTTACTCGCTGCACCGTACTCTGACATGCACCAACACACCTCTGCGTATGTGGACTGCTGTCAGCGCCAACGTGCGATGGCCTCAGGTCAAATGCATCGCATGGTCGTACTCCGAGGTGATTTAAACCCGTATCAGCATTATCCTTAATTTATGAGCATGAATGTACATAGAACGAAATACGGGAAGCCGTTCTCAATTGCTCTAACAATTTTGTAACTGTTTTCGAAGATTCTGTATATACTCAATAATGAGATGATTCGCCACGATAAGAAGAGTAAAAGATTACATAAAAACCGCAAAAACCAGGATGACATAAAAAAAAGTTGAAAGACACAATCACTCCATTCACCATACAATTGTTTTCTACTTTTGCACTGATTCTCTTTCAGCGCTTAATTTGAAATTGTAATAACGACCACATGTAAGATAATCAGCATGGCAGCAATGAGGATGTTTTGCCAAATTAACTCTTGCCACAGTATCTCATTTACGCGAGATTATCTTCTTCACTTCCTATTAGAGGACACAAATCTAAAATGAAACTTTGAGACAGAATTTTTTCATGCCCTAGTACTAGTAACATATCTGCATTGTGCTACATCAGGACGAAAGGCTACAGTGAAACAATGGGAGACGATTCACCAAATTATTTGGAAACAACAGTACAATAAGTTCGTCAATATTGTGAATATTTCTGATACACACAGACTATCTGGTTTTTCTGGATCACACAGATAGTGTGTAGAATGTAATACAACACTTATTTTACCAAATTACTCCACTTTATTATAGATCAGGATGGCTGGAGTGTTATTGATCATGTGACATGTCAACGTCACGTTGCTGAGTAGAAAGAACCAATTCCTTGGCCATCGTGGAATCAAACTCACTCGTAACAACAACTTGTTTACTCAGCAAATTTGGTGTGAATTAATTAATATAAATTATTAAAATAATGCAATCTATACTTTAATATACTGTGACATTTATTAATATAAAAGCCATTATATTGCAATATTAATTTCGCACACAAAATATATGGATAATTATATTGTTATAATTAGCTGCAGTGCGATGTTGAGGTCTGCAGTACAAAGGATTCAGGAGGAAAAAAAATGGCATCCCTTTAAGCTGCACCAACATCAGTACATATATGGAAATGATTTCGATCTAGTAAATAAAGCAGTCGTAAATCAGAATTCTTGGGAAGATGAATGCTATTTTGCCAATGACGTCACTGTCAATAGGCACAATCTACAATACTGGGCCCCTGCAAACCCGCACTGGTTTCGACCACATCACATGCAACTCGCTGGGGAGTTAACGTATAATGCGGCGTTCTGTGAGACTGCATTACGGACCAATTTATTTGCCTCCCAGACCAGCTAGTCGGCTGTATTTGCAATTCCTAAAGAATGTACTGAATCTTGGTCATCTCCTAAACGACTTAGGTCAGCTGTGAGGCACTGGTTTCAGCACGATGGTGCAAAACCCAATTATTGTAGAGTAGTTAGTGAGTATCTCAACAACGTGTCCCCAAACGGTGGATAGTTAGTGGTTGTTGTAGTGGATGGCCAATGAGATCGCCTGATTTAACGCGCTATGATTTTTCTTACGGGGTTATACCAACGCCAGGGTTTACGAAACGAAACCAGAAAATCCAGATGTGTTAAAAGAACAAATATTCATTCTTGCACTTCGGTATCTGCAGAAAGAGGTGTCCATACTAATACAGGAAAAGGTGAAAGCAGAAAAGAAAATAGAACGAAACACATTTGTGAGACTGTTGTTACGTCATCTACAGAGAATGCAGAACATTACGAAAAAGGCGCCAGGAGTGTTTCCCAAGGGAGTGGAAGAAGAATAGCAAGAGGATAGATATGCAGCACGGGACGGAAAAGATGCTGCAAAGCCTTGGGCCCCCGTAGTAGGCAAGCACAATCCCGTCAAAGACTGGTGAGCCCCCTGAAGGAAGGAGTGTCTGTTGTATACAGGCATTGTACACAGTATTCTAGCGATGTGGAATTGCGTTGGTCAGCTGCGCTCACCAACTGACATCGCGGCAGCATGCGATGTTAACAAGGACGCCACGTTAGTGGAGCAGCCACACCAAAGGAACGGTGTCACCTAAAGCACTGCATCTCCTGCTGAGTAGCTTCCTGAGTAGCGTTCGTTTCCGTGGTTTGACATGATCGCGAAAGCACATGACTCCCAGTTACCTCACTCTCAGTATCACGTGGCGCTCACTCATCGAGTGCTGGCCAAACATAGACTCTACATAGCTTCGTCACAAATTAGCTGCACTAATGGACCAGGAAGCTGCTTGAATGTATTTTGCACTGTTATTCCTTTGTAGCTGTCGATTTTCCACAGTTTTTTTTTATGGATAAAGTATGCGCTGTATGCATTAAATTCACCAGATGTTACCATAGCGATTAAATACTCGTTTAATTGTGTATAACGAAAATTAAAGTGATGATCGAATACTGAATGTTACTGAAGATTATTACGTTAGCTGTGGAACTGCTGACTTAATAGCTGACTAAATAATGCTCATTTTCAGCCTCCTGCTAAAACCACACGGACATTGAGACTTATTTCATTAATCTTCGGAATACTGTATGCTTCTCTGCAACACATCCAATGGATGCTGCCACATGACAAGGCAGTTGTCGTTCTGTACTAAGTTGGTACCGTCGTGCCCTTCCAGCGAAATAGCGGTTCTCTCTTCCGATGTCACATGTGGTTGGCCCTACTCTGGTTTTCAAGATACAGTTTCGGTCTCTATAAAATGTCGCTACATTTGAGAAATGCAAGACAGAGAGAAACAATATCAAAAAGTGTCAGGAAGTGACCATGTCCGCGTATTTTATTGCGTACACAATTAGGTACATACTGTATTGTTATTATTATTATGAGTAGTATTAGTAGTGGTAGTAGTAGAAGTAGTAATATTAATATTACAATTATTAATACATTATAAGAGCTTGTTTTTCATTGTAGCAGTTGTTGTCATTCATTGTGTTTAAATGATAATGCTCAAAGTCACATTTTACCTTCATCACATTTTAAAAAACCACCCCTCCAGAAGATCACTTCCTCACAAAAATTCAAGTGGACGGCTTAAACAGGTTTTATTATAGTTATATGTCGGCTACAGAAGAATACTGAAGATAAGGTGGATAGATCGCGTAACTAATGAGGAGGTATTTAATAGGATTGAGGAGAAGAGAAGTTTGTGGCACAACTTGACTAGAAGACGGGATCGGTTGGTAGGACCTGTTTTGAGGCATCAAGGGATCACAAATTTAGCATTGGAGGGCAGCGTGGAGGGTAAAAATCGTAGAGGGAGACCAAGAGATGAATACACTAAGCAGATTCAGAAGGATGTAGGTTGCAGTAGGTACTGGGAGATGAAGAAGCTTGCACAGGATAGAGTAGCATGGAGAGCTGCATCAAACCAGTCTCAGGACTGAAGACCACAACAACAACAACTGTGATAGCGGGAAGGAACATATATAAAAACATATAAAAGTACGACCTCGGTACATATAGAAGTTATGTATTATACATTTGAAAAAAATATGGCACCTAGTTCTAATTTATAAAAATAATGGACTAATTTTCACATTTTATAAGAGATGGTATGCAGTAGAAATAGAGTTAGTTTTTAATGCAAGTTGACAATTCAATAAATCCTTTGGATTTAGGAGGGAATGCTCATATACACACCTGGAAATGGAAAAAAGAACACATTGACACCAGTGTGTCAGACCCACCATACTTGCTCCGGTCACTGCGAGAGAGCGTACAAGCAATGATCACACGCACGGCACAGCGGACACACCAGGAACCGCGGTGTTGGCCGTCGAATGGCGCTAGCTGCGCAGCATTTGTGCACCGCCGCCGTCAGTGTCAGCCAGTTTGCCGTGGCATACGGAGCTCCATCGCAGTCTTTAACACTGGTAGCATGCCGCGACAGTGTGGACGTGAACCGTATGTGCAGTTGACGGACTTTGAGCGAGGGCGTATAGTGGGCATGCGGGAGGCCGGGTGGACGTACCGCCGAATTGCTCAACACGTGGGGCGTGAGGTCTCCACGGTACATTGATGTTGTCGCCAGTGGTCGGCGGAAGGTGCACGTGCCCGTCGACCTGGGACCGGACCGCAGCGACGCACGGATGCACGCCAAGACCGTAGGATCCTACGCAGTGCCGTAGGGGACCGCACCGCCACTTCCCAGCAAATTAGGGACACTGTTGCTCCTGGCGTATCGGCGAGGACCATTCGCAACCGTCTCCATGAAGCTGGGCTACGGTCCCGCACACCGTTAGGCCGTCTTCCGCTCACGCCCCAACATCGTGCAGCCCGCCTCCAGTGGTGTCGCGACAGGCGTCAATGGAGGGACGAATGGAGACGTCTCGTCTTCAGCGATGACAGTCGCTTCTGCCTTGGTGCCAATGATGGTCGTATGCGTGTTTGGCGCCGTGCAGGTGAGCGCCACAATCAGGACTGCATTCGACCGAGGCACACAGGGCCAACACCCGGCATCATGGTGTGGAGAGCGATCTCCTACACTGGCCGTACACCTCTGGTGATCGTCGAGGGGACACTGAATAGTGCACAGTACATCCAAACCGTCATGGAACCCATCGTTCTACCATTCCTAGACCGGCAAGGAAACTTGCTGTTCGAACAGGACAATGCACGTCCGCATGTATCCCGTGCCACCCAACGTGCTCTAGAAGGTGTAAGTCAACTACCCTGGCCAGCAATATCTCCGGATCTGTCACCCATTGAGCATGTTTGGGACTGGATGAAGCGTCGTGTCGCGCGGTCTGCACGTCCAGCACGAACGCTGGTCCAACTGAGGCGCCAGGTGGAAATGGCATGGCAAGCCGTTCCACAGGACTACATCCAGCATCTCTACGATCGTCTCCATGGGAGAATAGTAGCCTGCATTGCTGCGAAAGGTGGATATAAACTGTACTAGTGCCGACATTGTGCATGCTCTGTTGCCTGTGTCTATGTGCCTGTGGTTCTGTCAGTGTGATCATGTGATGTATCTGACCCCAGGAATGTGTCAATAAAGTTTCCTCTTCCTGGGACAATGAATTCACGGTGTTCTTATTTCAATTTCCAGGAGTGTATTTCAAATCCTTCTAAAAGGTCCATTTTGTAGCCCTTACCTATACGCACTGAAGAGCCAAAGAAACATACACCTGCTGAATATCGTGTACGGCCGCAGCGAGCAGGCAGAACTGCCGCAAAACGACATGCATAGACTCGATCAATGTCTGAAGTAGTGCTGGAGGGAATTGACACCATAAGTCCTACAGGGCTATCCATAAATCCGTAAGAGCACAAGGGCGTGGACATCTGCTCTCAACAGAATCTTGCAAGGAATCCAGATATGCTCAGTAATGTTCATGTCTGCGGTGTTTGGCAGCCAGCGGAAGTGTAAACTAAGAAGAGTGTTCCTGGAGCCACTCTCCAGCAATTCGGGACATGTGGGGTGTCGCAGTATCCTGCTGGCATTGCCGAAGTCCGTCGGAATGCACAATGGACATGAATGGATGCAGGTGATCAGACAGGCTGCTTACGTACCTTTCACCTGTCAGAGTCGTATCTAGACATTTCAACGGTCCCACATCAGTCCAGCTGCACATGCCCCACACCATTACAGAGCCTCCACCAGCTTGAACAGTCCCCTACTGACACGCAGGGTCCATGGATTGATGAGTTTGTCTCCATACCCGTAGACGTCCATCCGCTCGATAGAATTTTAAACGAAACTCGTCTGACCAGGCAACATGTTTCCAGACACCAACATTCCAATGTCGGTGTAGGTGGGCCCAGACGAGGCGTAAAGCTTTGCTTCGTGCAGTCGGGTCCAGCTTTGAAATCTGCAGAAGTTTGCGGAAGGGTTACACTTCTGTCACGCTGAACGATTCGCCTCGGTCGTCGTTGGTCCCGTTCTTGTAGGATCTTTT
The DNA here is from genome assembly GCF_023897955.1 of Schistocerca gregaria. Taxonomy (NCBI): domain Eukaryota; kingdom Metazoa; phylum Arthropoda; class Insecta; order Orthoptera; family Acrididae; genus Schistocerca; species Schistocerca gregaria. Next base: position 138,245,839 of record NC_064923.1, on the reverse strand, counting down.
TCCAGCCACAGCGATGTCGGAGATTTGCGTTTTACCAAATTCCTGATATTCACGGTACCCTCTTTCAAATGGCTCTGAAAACTATGGGACTTAACTTCTAAGGTCATTAGTCCCCTAGAACTTAGAACTAATTAAACCTAACTAACCTAAGGACATCACACACATCCATGCCCGAGGCAGGATTCGAACGTGCGACCGTAGCGGTCGCGCCGTCCCAGACTGTAGCGCCTACAACCGCTCGGTCACCACGGCCGGCGGCACCATCGTTAAATGGTCGTAAAGGAAAACCGACAATTCATCGCTACATTGGAGGTACTGTGTTCCATCGCTCGTGCACCGCTTTTGACACCAGTTCGGACGCAAATCTTGATAACCTGCCATTGTAGCAGCGGTAACCGATCTAACAACTTCACCAGACACTTTTTGTCTTATAAGCGTTGTCGACCCCAGCGCCGGTTTCTGCCTGTAAACGTACCTCTGTATTTGAATACGCATGCAGTTTCTTTGGCATTTTAGTTTCCATTTAGAACATTATGACAACGGACCTACTATTAGTATAAACGTGTACAGGCGATAACAGTGCGAACTGACTAGGAATATGTGCTAATCATAGACATGCAGTACCCGTGAGCTTGCTGTCCGCATGTAGAACGGGGAAGGCAATTGTTTTATCTGAGTTTCACGGAGGGCAGATATTGATGGCCCGTACCCTCGGCACGAACATTTCGGGAATTGCACGACTTGTCGTGTGTTCGAGGAGTTCTAAGATGAATGTCTTCAACACGTAGCGAAATTAAGGTGAAACCACCTCCCGACGTCCTGGGGTTGCGCGACCAGCCCTTATTACTGGTATCGGACGTCGTAGGTTCGGGAGACTGATAAAACAGAACAGACGGCGATCTATGGCGAACGAAACATCAGACTTCAATGAAACTTCCTGGCAGATTAAAACTGCGTGTCGGGCCGAGACTCGAACAAGGGACCTTTGCCTTTCGCGGGCAAGTGCTCTACCATCTCAGCTACCCAATGACGATTCAAACCCCGTCCACACAACTTCAATGTTGGGCAGAGTACAATTGTATCGGCACACATAGTGCACCGAACATTCCTAACAGTGGATCTCCACAGACGACGAACCATGCTTGTGCCAACGATAACACACGACATCGGCAACTTCGTCTGATATAAGCACAGACGATCGTCACTGAACGTTGGCTCAGTGGCAGAGCGTTGCATGGTCTGATGAATCCTGATACCCTCTTCATCGTACCAGTGGAAAAGTCGAATCCGTCGTCTTCCAGGGGAACATCATGTTGACAAATGTACTGTGGGACGGAGGCAAGCTGGCAGCGGCCCCATTATGCTCTGGGGAACATTCACGTAGACATCCATGAGTCCAGTGGATTTCGTGCAAGACACCATGGGGGCCAGGGAGTATCGTACACTAGTTGCAGGCCACGTACACCCATTATTCAAGATCATGTGTCCCGACAATAGCGGCGTTTTTCATGAGGATGAAGCACGATGGCACAAGGCCAGGAGTGTGACGGAGTGGTTAGAGGAACACAGTGGCGTGTTCCAATGGATGTGCTGTCTAACCCCCACCCCCTCCTCAGCTCACCAGATACGAACCCGGTCGAGTACATCTAGGATGCGAATGAACTTGGCGTCCGAGTTCATCGGCCCCCTCCACGGAATTTACGCGAATTCGGTGACTTGTATGCATAGATGTGGTGCGAGCTCCCTCCACCGACCTACCAAGGCCATTGCTTCCGTGCCGCGACGCGTCGCCGCTTTTATTCGCGCGAGAGGTGGACATACCGGTTATTGGGTAGGCGGTCATAGTGTTCTGACTGAAAAATGTATATTACAGTTGCTTAAAATTATTGCCACGAATAAAATAATAAATCTAAGAATATAGTAAATAAAATTTTATAACGTTCGAACCAATCGGGCATAAGGAGGAAGTAAATAAGTGCTCTTCCTTGGCTTTCATATTTGATTTATGTCAAGTTTGTTTGTGTGGCCATGCTCCGCAGCAAACATATTAATACTTGTTTTGTAAATAAAACTTCTTTTTCCTGCAGCTAGTTACTTTATTTATCCCTTACGCGTTTCACCTTCTTCTGTTCTAAGGCATTGTCAGAGGGATCTATAACGATACAATTTTGTTAGTTTTAGATTATTAAACAGTTCACATCGTGATTTTTTTTGTAAAAAAAAGTAATTACTTACGATTTGCAGATCCTTCTTTCCTCACATCTGGTCTCGAAGTCGCACTACCACTTTTACCACTACCATATAATCACATTTTTGTGTTCTCGCCTTCCACTTACTGTTCACCATATTTCTCATTCTTTTTTCTGGTAGACTATTGTTCTTTTGTCACTCGATACAACTATTTCGTCGTACACTGTTTATCTCAACGTAAATATTGCGACTCCATTTCGTGTTTCATCTTCTTTGGTATGTTTACCTATTGTTACCAACCTAACAAAATAGATGTCCGGGACTAATTTCTATTTATGGTGTTTATACCATGTGTGTGTATGAGTGAGGGGGGGGGTGTGTACTAGCTGTTAGCGAGTGGCTGGAAACTTTGTTTGGTGACTGGTGATTTGACTTTTCGTTTCAATATTCTGTGGAGGGGTGCATACATGAGTGAGTGTAAAGATGTTGGATTCTGTTATTACTATATTGGACAGTATTATTATATTTCTACTTTTTGTGAGCTTTATTCTATTATTTTATCTATTAGTGTAAATAATGAATGAAAACAACTCGTCAGCTCTATCGCCCCCTCTCTCTCACGCATACACACACACGGTAGAAACATCATAAATAGAAGTTAGTCTAGAACACATATTTAGTTAGGTTGGCTACAAATAGGTAAACATACAAAGAAGATGAAACACGTAATGGAGTCGCAATATTTACGTAGTGAAAAAGAGTGTAATACGAAATAGTTGTATCTAGTGACAAAAGAACAATAGTCTACCAGAAAAAAGAATGAGGTATTTGGTGAACAGTGTGCGGGGGGCGAGAAAAAAAAAATGTGGTCATATGGTAGCGATAAAAGTGGTAGTGCGACCTCCAGACCAGATGTGAGGAAACGCAGACCAGCAAATCGTAGGTAATTACTTACTGTTTAATAATCTAAAACTAACAAAGCTATATCGTTGTAGATCACACTGACGATGTCTTAGAATAGAAGAAGGCTAAAAGGCGTGAGGGATAAATAAAGTAACTAGGCAGCAGGAAAACGCAGTTTTATTTACAAAACAAGCATTGATTTGTGTAATTTACATAAGCAATCGTCGGTCTTCGTAAGTGCATTATTCACCAAATAAGAATTAGTAGTCTTTTGCTGGCTGGAAACTATTCTAGATTCCACGTTTTTGTATAAAGACATATTTATTTTTTGTCTTCCACTTCGAAGTTGAAAGTAAGAGATATACGGCTATATGGCGATAGCAACAGAAATTGAATAGACAGTCATTATCTCGTGTGAAATATTCAGCAACTCTTGTAATACAGTGCAAGCTACAATACTAACGTAGTAACATTTCATTTGGTTTATGATTGTTCACTTATTCAATGATGAAGAAATATTTTGTAAATAGGCTGCTTAGGTTTTTATACTGGTAACGCCACGTAGCGTTCTTTATGAAAATCACTGGCTGTGCTGTGTGCAGTCAGTGGCTAGTTTGCATTGTTGTCTGCCATTGTAGTGTTGGGCAGCTGGATGTTAACAGCGCGTAGCGCTGCGCAGTTGAAGGTGACCCGCCAGCTGTGGTGGATGTGAGGAGAGAGATGGCGGAGTTTTGAAATTTGTAAGACTGGATGTCATGAACTGCTATATATATTATGACTATTAAGGTAAATACATTGTTTGTTCTCTATTAAAATCCTTCATTCGCTAACTATGGCTATCAGTAGTTAGTGCCTTCCGTAGTTTGAATCTTTTGTTTAGCTGGCCGTAGTGGCGCTCGCTGTATTGCAGTAGTTCGAGTAACGAAGATTTTTGGTGAGGTAAGTGATTTGTGAAAGGTATAGGTTAATGTTAGTCAGGGCCATTCTTTTGTAGGGATTTTTGAAAGTCAGATTGCGTTGCGCTAAAAATATTGTGTGTGAGTTTAAGCACAGTTATGTATAATTTTTCTAAGGGGACATATCCATTTTACCGTTTATTTTCTGTTTACTTAATCAGAGAGGTATACAGAGATCACGATAGTATGCAGTGCCGTAGGGAAATACTATTACAGCAAGAACGTTCCCTTTCCAGTTCCTGGAAAGGGAGCTAAATCGAGAATTCCTGTTTTTTTTTCCTGTGGGTATATAAAACCGTAGACCATCAAACGATGACACATTGGATTTCCGTGTGTGGTGAAGAAGAGAGTGCGAACCTCTGGACAATTTGCTTCCGTCCAGTGCACGCGATCTCCGGTGACAGCGAATAAATTTTCGAGCGCGCGGTCAGTAGTATTGGCACAGCGGAACGCGAGCCATCACGTGAGCACACGGTCTGTTTGCGGTCGATACACGGCAGACAATGGAGCGGCGGTCTGCCGATCACCTGTCGCTGTTCAATTACGAAAGGCGGGCCTCACAGCGGCCGCAGAAGAATAAGCCGACGCTGCCACACGATGGCAATCCGGTCTTGCGAGTTTCATTCGTCGGAGGCATTTTAAAAATACGCCCTGCTTTTTATACCTGCCATTAGAAATTTGATATGTCTCCAAAATATGACAATACGCTGACGGAAAAAAAAAGTACCGCATCACCAAGAAGGAGTCGTGAAACATAAACCCAAGTTTGTAGGTGTATTTGCCGGCCGCGGTGGTCTCGCGGTTCTAGGCGCGCAGTCCGGAACCGTGCGACTGCTACGGTCGCAGGTTCGAATCCTGCCTCGGGCATGGATGTGTGTGATGTCCTTAGGTTAGTTAGGTTTAAGTAGTTCTAAGTTCTAGGGGACTGATGACCACAGCAGTTGAGTCCCATAGTGCTCAGAGCCATTTGAACCTTTTTTTTTTTTTATAGGTGTATTTCTACATCCAAAAGATGACGTCTATTCATATTTCGTACCAGTCGCATAAGAGTGGTGCTAATAGCGCAACTATGGGGATACTAATCAGGTGCACTTCAAATACACTGTGTAGCGGTCGTGAGCGTTAGTTATTTTTTCCATCAGTGTATTGTGATGTTTTGGAGACATGCCGTTATCTAATTTCTTATTGGAGGTAAAGAAAGGTAGCGCGTTCTTTTAAAATGCGTCTGATGAATGAAATTCGCGAGACCGGATTGCCATCGTGTGGCAGTGTCGGCTGATACATCTGGAGCCGCTGTGAGTTGAAGTTAGTCAAGAAGAAAGACGCCTCAGTGTGAACGAGGCCATGTAATAGGGCAGCGACAAGCTTCATGTTCCTTCTGCAATAGTGCTGAAATATTTGGCAGAAATGCAGCCACTGTACATGATAGCTGGCAGCAGTGGTCACGAGAATGAAAGGTAGCAGGAAGACCGAGCTACGGACGACCACGTTGCAATACCGAGAGGGAAGAACATCGTCTTCGGGGTATGGCTTTGGCGCATCATACTGCATCTGCAGCAGCATTATGAGTAGATGTTTTCACCACAATGACACAAAGAACTGTTACAAATACGTTAGTTTGAGGGCACCTCCGAACCAGACTCCCTGTAGCTTGTATTCGACTGACCTCAAACTATAGCCACTTCCATCCCTTTAGTGGTGTCAAGTGAGAGCTCATTAGAGGGCAGGGTCGAGGTCTGTTGTGTTTTCTGATGATAGCTGGTTCTGCCTCGCTGCCAGTGATGGCCATATGTTTTTCGAAGGTCAGTTGAGCACCTACCCCCAACCTGTCTGCATGCTAAACGCATTGGGCCTACACTTAGAGTGCGTATAACAGTAGGAGTACTCTCGTGGTTATTCCATAAACCCTGACTCCTAAATTACATGTCTGTCTCGTGACACGACTTGCAGTGCTATCATTTATGAACAGCATTCCATGGGTGTTTTCCACACAACGCTGTTGTAATCCTACGTGCTCTTTAGAGTGTCACTATGTAGTCTTGGCCGGTTCGATCACCGGATCTGTCTCCATTCGAGCACATATGGGACGTCTTCGGACGACTCCAGCATCATCCACAAACAGCAATAAACATTCCTGTGTTGGCCGATTAAGTGCCACAGGCATGGAAACCCATTCCCAAAACTGACGTCCGGTACATTTGCATGCTTGCGTTCCAGATTCTGGTGGTGTCTGATTGTTCTATATCGTGTCTCCCTACCACTTTCGCGCAACGACGCTCAGAGCGTGTTTTTTAGGGAATTAACTAGTTTGAACCTGGGACCTGTTGCTGGTAAGGAGACGCCAGACCACACATGACATGTAGAATTCAGAAGAGTTCAGTGAGACTAGCGATGATATAACCAAATACTAAATGGTCTCAGCGTCAGCTCCACTGCACTCCCTGTAAAAGAATCTTAATACTAACTAAATTTAGTGGAAAGGGTTCAAGGCTTTCCTATTTTTAGTTAGCTGGTAAAATAACATCGAAAAAGCAGTTAAGTTTACCATTGGAAATTTTATTCTACTCACAAAACATCGTTTATAAATTGTACTATCGATAAAAGGAAATGTTTTAATACAGGATGGTAAAAACCAACTGCGTTCAACAAAAATGTGAACGAATATTCCCTAAATGGGTTTCCAAGTTCTACAATCGATCGAAGGATGACCTATGCCATATCACATCTATAATCTAGGTTTAAATTAAGTTTCACAAAAGAGAAAACTATCAAAATAGTCTACAGTGACCCTCAATTACCTTTAATAACTTATCTATCTTGTCGTAAATTACAGTGGCTGACGTGGCTTCTCAATAACTATATAAAAGAAAAATCATCGCGTTTCAGATCTGTTCTTCAAGTGGCAAATGTGAACACCATGAGTTTTAATTAACGATCACCATTAGTATTACGCAAAAAAGGGGTGTAACAGATGAGACTTCTGCAGTTCTGAGTGAAGCCTTATGCGCTCAAAAATGCGGCATCGCGTGCGTTCATTACCTTGTCAGTGTCTAAGCAGCGTCAGGGCGGCAGCGGCCAGCGCAGCAGCCATCCAGCCCGCCGTCTCGGAACTAACTCTCCTCTAACTTCTCCTTACTACAATTTACCGAAGTTAGTTTAAAAAACTATCTGGCTATGTTTTCATCTGACCAATCAGGGTCTTAATGTTAACCTTAAGCTCCGCCTACAAAAATTCTGTCTATCCAATGAGAAACGTTATATTTTTCGTGGTGGGGCAATGTTTTTAAAGTTTGCAACGTAACAGAGACGCTAAAAAGTCTCACGCTAAAATCTGCAGCTGGTGTGGTCCTTTAGCGTTATCGTGAAATCTATACTGTTCTTCTGGAGGGCTCTATCTTTTAACATGGGCTGGAGGATTGTCCTAATGTAACAGACACGCGAAAAAGTCTCACGCTAAAACTTGCGGGTGGTAGTGGCCCTTTTTGTGTTATTGTAAGATCTATACTGCTTTTTTGGAGGGCTCTAGCTTTTAACATGGGCTGGGGGTTGTCCTTGACCTACCTAAGACGCGAAAAAGCCTCACGCTAAAACGTGCGGATTGTGTAGTCGTACAGGTAGGCAGGGGGCGTGGGTGTACACTCCGTCCGTTATCGTAGGGCCTTCCAGCTTAACACGGTTCTGCTCTCGGCTTCTGTCCTCGTTTCTCCCCTAAGAACTGCGTCTGCCTCACAGTGGGAAGGTACGACATGCATTTAGGCATTCTTGTGTTAGTCTGTGGTATTCCATTTGCTCACTCGTTACTCGTATTACTTTGGTTAATTTAATGTCATGATTTATTCGGAGCTATGTGACATACTACTGGATTTGCTTATCATGTCAGGGTTCTCATGTAAGGTGTTGGATTTGCCTGACACCTTACACGCCGTTTATTTATGTACCAGCATTTCACATGTGCAATGGCGTATCCTGCTCTTAGACTAACCTGTGATCTTACTATGTTAATAACTTAAATATGTTACCTAGACAAATGCGTTCCCGATATTTCATTACTGTACATTTTTTATTTTTTGGTGTGGTGATTTTTTCCGTCCATGTAGACAGTCATAACTTTCGTAAAGACAAACGCTGGCATTTTCTTTATCATCTTTCCTCCTATCTGTCTAATGACCACGTCGTCGCCCGGGCGTTAAAACGTTATCTTTCTTCCTGTTGTGAATAAGTTCAATGGATCGGGTATTTCACCAAAATTTGTCGTGTGCTGAGTAAGTATGCCACAATTTTAATTTTTTGACAAAATGTCCTGTAGGTTTATTTCAGTATAACAGTAAATAATTCCAGTACTCAGGACTTGAATTTTGTTACAAATATGGGCTCTCTGGATAAAAATTAAAAAAAACGCCCTGAAGACACGGTCGGGTGTCAATGTAATTTCGTACAAATGCATACCATCAGCAGGTTTGTAAATCGTTAGAATTACAATTCTCCGTAGCATACAGAACGGCCACCAGGTTGCATTAGTGTAGTGTTGTTGACGCTTAGTTCCGTTACCATAGAGAATATATAGGGGTATATAAGAGGCGTATACGAGCCAACAGTGTTCTAATTCCACTGAAGCGCCAAAACGAAACTCGTGTAGACATGCATATTTAAATACATAGATGTAAACATGCAGAATACGACGTTGAGGCCGGCAACGGCTATAAAAGACAGCAACTGTTAGGCGCAGCTGTTAGATTATTTAGTGCTTCTACAACGGCAAGTTATCAAGATTTAAGTGAGTTTGAACGTGGTGCTATAGTCGGTGCAGGAACAATGGGATAAAGTATCTCCGAGGAAGCTATGAAGTGTGGATTTTACCGTACGGCCATTTCAAGAGTGTACCGTGAATATTAGGAATCTGGTAAAACCTCAAATCTCCGACATCGCTGCGGCTGGAAAAAGATCCTGCAAGAACGGGACCAACGACGAGTGAAGAGACTCGTTCAACGTGGCAGAAGTGCAACCCTTCCGCAAATTGTTGCAAATTTCAGTGCTGGGACATCAATAATTGTGAGCGTTTGAACCATCCAACGAAACATCATCGATACGATCCCTCGGAGCTAAAGCCCACTCTTGTACCCTTAATGACTGCGTGGCACAAAGCTTTACCCCTGGCCTGTGCCCGTCAACACCGACATTCGACTGTCAATGACTGGAAATATGTTGCCTGGTCGGACGAGTCTCTCTTCAAATTGTGGCACCGTGTGCACGCGCACGGGTATGGAAACAACCTCAGGAATCCATGGACCCTGCATGTGAGCAGGGTACTGTTCAAGCTGGTCTAATGGCGTGGGGCGTGTGCAGTTGGAGTGAATGGGACCCCTGATACGTCTAGATACGACTCTGACACGTGACACGTACGTAAGCATCTCGTCTGATCACCTGCATCCATTCATGTCCGTTGTGCATTCCGGCGGACTTCGGCAACAACAGCAGGACAATGCGATACCTTACTATAGTATATTGTGCGAGGAAAACAATAAAAATTTAAATGGATAAAATTTTACTTTCAACTTCAGTACTACACTAACAAATCGCCACACACTAGAATAATACACTATTGAAATTTCATTCATGTATTCTGTAAGATTGATTTGAAATATCATGCATTCTTCCTGAACCACAGACTTATATCTAATTATTCTCTGAACGTGTGTTTCAACTACTAACCCTCGCTCGTGAACACTTTTCAACTATCTGTTTAGTTGGAATTGGAGTAAAGTCTGGTTCAGTTACGTCGTATTCATCTTCGTCTTCATGCTGTTGACCATTCTCGGCATTATCACCATACCCTTCTTTCTCAAGCTCTTGCACGAGTTCTCTCAAGTTAGTAGACGCACTTTCGTGAAAAGTGCGTCTCGATACAGGAATATCGCTCAGATCCACCATATTCCTCCAATTTCATGCTCATGTTCCCTGAGTGTTTACTTTGACGCCATCGTCTACCGTTGAAGCGTGGTCAGTGAAAATGAATGGAGCCTTCTTGAAAAACTTACTGATTGTAATGGACGCTAGTTTTTTAAGGCTGAAGAAATCCACAGAATTGCATTCAACACACTTACAGACTTCCCATTTTTGATTGGAGATAAAATATGTCTCAAGATGTTTTGGATGTAAAAAACATCGAAATTTTGAATTACTGTCTGATCTGCGGAAGACAATGTGAAGTAAATTAGACACCAAGAAGATTTTTGTCCCATTTCTTAGTGGAGCATCGCAGTGGGCTCAAATGGCTCTGAGCACTATGAGACTTAACTGCTGAGGTCATCAGTCCCCTAGAACTTAGAACTACTTAAACCTAACTAACCTAAGGACATCACACATATCCATGCCCGAGGCAGGATTCGAACCTGCGACCGTAGCGGTCGCGCGGTTCCACACTGTAGCGCCTAGAACCACTCGGCCACCCTGGCCGGCGTATCGCAATGGGAACTGTCCTTCCCCACAAATAAAATCACTTTCCTCCGTTGTCATTCCATTCTTCTGTCAAAGGGCAGTAACCATTCAGTAATCATGGCCTCGTCACCCTCGATTTTTTATTAACATACCACTCCACGTACAGTTTATTCATCTCAGTTCCTTTTTAAACATCTAAGCTTCGCAGCCTTACCGATAACTACTGGCTCTTTACATATGCCTATCATATCCAGACGCAGTAGAAAGATGAGTAGTTCCTTTGAAATTTTTCCTCTTGAACATTTTTGTCTTTAAAGGCCATTGTTAACAATTAAATATTTTTCTTTCATAAATGCCGCTGATTCCTGTCACCCTTGTTTGACAATCTGACACGATGTTTACGTTCACTGCACTGGATTCACTACCCAGGTTTACAGAAGAGATGTGCCTATTCCTAAATTTGTCAAGCAACCTACAGGTGCTTTAAAGTAGTGAAGGCCTAACTCTGCGAGTGCTCTATCACGGATGAGAGGTGCACCGACTGGCAAAATAGTACGGGGAGCACGTCAGAGCCATGCAAAAGCCAAATTGTCGACATTTAAGTCTGGTGTGTTGGGAAAGCTTGTTTACTGATAAGGCTGCAAACTTACCCATGCTTGTAGCAACTGGCATAAGAGTTTTATTTTCTGTAGTTTGTTATTCCTAAAGCGGATCTGCCACAGATTATTCGCTATTGACTTAGTCTTTATTCTATGGGCATCAGAGATAATTATATGATTTTTATCTTCATCATACCTCGTTCCGTTTGTTTTGGTAAAGCGCAGTAGGAATAATTTTGCAATCTAAAATTATTTTATATAGTCCGATACGTTAACTCAGGCTCATTGTATTAACTTCTGTATTCACAAGACAAAGAGTTGCGCAACGGATAATGCTCTCTATAATAGTGGCATACCGTGACTGTCAGATGAAAAGCGTGGGCGGGGGAGGGAGGGGGGAGGGATTTTTGTGTTATGCCCGACATTTACGTAACTTCCCTTCCATACTCCTATTCCTACCTGAGATCTTTTGTCTTCTCTCGGAAAATTTTTAAATGGTCTACAGTGTTTCCTTACATTTATTGCTGGCCGCTGTGGCCGAGCGCTTCTAGGTGCTTCAATCCGGAACAGTGCTGCTCCTACCGTCGCAGGTTCGTATTCTGCCATGTATGGGTAATACACTCCTGGAAATGGAAAAAAGAACACATTGACACCGGTGTCTCAGACCCACCATACTAACTCCGGACACTGCGAGAGGGCTGTACAAGCAATGATCACACGCCCGGCACAGCGGACACACCAGGAACCGCGGTGTTGGCCGTCGAATGGCGCTAGCTGCGCAGCGTTTGTGCACCGCCGCCGTCAGTGTCAGCCAGTTTGCCGTGGCATACGGAGCTCCATCGCAGTCTTTAACACTGGTAGCATGCCGCGACAGCGTGGACGTGAACCGTATGTGCAGTTGACGGACTTTGAGCGAGGGCGTATAGTGGGCATGCGGGAGGCCGGGTGGACGTACCGCCGAATTTCTCAACACGTGGGGCGTGAGGTCTCCACAGTACATCGATGTTGTCGCCAGTGGTCGGCGGAAGGTGCACGTGCCCGTCGACCTGGGACCGGACCGCAGCGACGCACGGATGCACGCCAAGACCGTAGGATCCTACACAGTGCCGTAGGGGACCGCACCGCCACTTCCCAGCAAATTAGGGACACTGTTGCTCCTGGGGTATCGGCGAGGACCATTCGCAACCGTCTCCATGAAGCTGGGCTACGGTCCCGCACACCGTTAGGCCGTCTTCCGCTCACGCCCCAACATCGTGCAGCCCGCCTCCAGTGGTGTCGCGACAGGCGTGAATGGAGGGACGAATGGAGACGTGTGGTCTTCAGCGATGACAGTCGCTTCTGCCTTGGTGCCAATGATGGTCTTATGCGTGTTTGGCGCCGTGCAGGTGATCGCCACAATTAGGACTGCATATGACCGAGGCACACAGAGCCAACACCCTGCATCATGGTGTGGAAAGCGATCTCCTACACTGGCCGTACACCTCTGGTGACCGCCGAGGGGACACTGAATAGTGCACGGTACATCCAAAACCGTCATCGAACCCATCGTTCTACCATTCCTAGACCGGCAACGGAACTTGCTGTTCCAACAGGACAATGCACGTCCCCATGTATCTCGTGCCACCCAACGTGCTCTAGAAAGTGTAAGTCAACTACCCTGGCCAGCAAGATCTCCGGATCTGTCCCCCATTGAGCATGTTTGGGACTGGATGAAGCGTCGTCTCACGTGGTCTGGACGTCTAGCACGAACGCTGGTCCAACTGAGGCGCCAGGTGGAAATGGCATGGCAAGCCGTTCCACAGGACTACATCCAGCATCTCTACGATCGTCTCCATGGGAGAATAGCAGCCTGCATTGCTGCGAAAGGTGGATATACACTGTACTAGTGCCGACATTGTGCATGCTCTGTTGCCTGTGTCTATGTGCCTGTGGTTCTGTCAGTGTGATCATGTGATGTATCTGACCCCAGGAATGTGTCAATAAAGTTTCCCCTTCCTGGGACAATGAATTCACGGTGTTCTTATTTCAATTTCCAGGAGTGTATATCTGATAAAGTGAACAGAATTTCTTTAGAAACTCAGTCATCACAGTAGGCTTCTCCTGAAACACATTCGACAATAATTTAAGACATAGCATAGAAGATTCCAGAAGTAGGATACTCACCAAATCTAGAGTCTACAAATTTACATGTAATGATTGTAAGAAACATTATATCGGACAATCGGACAGGCAGACAGATACTTCCAGACAAGTTTTAATGGGGGGGGGGGGGGGAATCAGATTTTGGACAGAACCCATATACAGAGAATCACGCTGAAATAAATATTGATGAAGATTTAAAAATACTACATGTAGTCCAAAAGGGGGCAATGACGCATATTTTAGAAAATTTAGAGATTTTCATACATCATAGACAGGAACCAACAGATCTACTGAATGAGCAAGTAAAGTTTTAGGATGTATCATTTTTCGGGCTTTTCGAAAATATTACTTGCATATAAGGATGATACATTTCCTTTTTGTAACTTTCATTTTAATTATTTAAAAAAATCCTATATATACGTCAATTACCATTATGTATTCCTTTGTAACTGACGTGTAGAAGTTTTCTAGTTACATGACATCTAACTATGGCCTTAAGACATTTACTTTAATTTCTACATAGTTTCATGATAATCCTATGTGACATGTAGCGCGACAGTGCCTTATTGATGATATCCATTCCATAAACCAATAAGGGATGTAGCCTAATGTAATGTCTGACAACTACATAACTACTTAGTAAATATTTTCTTTCATGTAGCTAACAGCAATACGACAACCGACATTCGTTAAAATAAAATAAAAATCAATTCATGGCAACTCACCAAAAATCAATTATACAATCATACTAAATATAAACCCCCCATGAACCATGGACCATGCCGTTGGTGGGGAGGCTTGCTTGCCTCAGCGATACAGATAGCCGTACCCTAGGTGCAACGACAACAGAGGGGTTTCTGTTGAGAGGCCAGACAAACGTGTGGTTCCTGAAGAGGGGCAGCAGCCTCTTCAGTAGTTGCAGGGGCAACAGTCTGGATGATTGACTGATCTGGCCTTGTAACAATAACCAAAACAGCCTTGCTGTGCTGGTACTGCGAACGGCTGAGAGCAAGGGGAAACTACAGCCGTAATTTTTCCGGAGGGCATGCAGCTTTACTGTATGATTAAATGATGATGGCGTCCTCTTGGATAAAATATTCCGGAGGTAAAATAGTCCCCCATTCGGATCTCCACGCGGGGACTACTCCAGAAGATGTCGTTATCAGGAGAAAGAAAACTGGCGTTCTACGGATCGGAGCGTGGAATGTCAGATCCCTTAATCGGGCAGGTAGGTTAGAAAATTTAAAAAGTGAAATGGATAGGTTAAAGTTAAATATAGTGGGAATTAGTGAAGTTCGGTGGCAGGAGGAACAAGACTTCTGGTCAGGTGACTGCAGGGTTATAAACACAAAATCAAATAGGGGTAATGAATAGGAAAATAGGGATGCGGGTAAGCTACTACAAACAACATAGTGAACACATTATTGTGGCCAAGATAGATACGAAGTCCACACCTACTATAGTAGTACAAGTTTATATGCCAACTAGCTCTGCAGATGACGAAGAAATTGAAGAAATGTATGATCAAATAAAAGAAATTATTCAGATAGTGAAGGGTGACGAAAATTTAATAGTCATGGGTGACTGGAATTCGGTAGTAGGAAAAGGGAGAGAAGGAAACGTAGTAGGTGAATACGGACTGGGGAAAAGAAATGAAACAGGAAGCCGCCTGGTAGAATTTTGCACAGAGCACAACTTAATCATAACTAACACTTGGTTCAAGAATCATAAAAGAAGGCTGTATACATGGAAGAAGCCTGGAGATACTGACAGTTTTCAGATAGATTACATAATGGTACGACAGAGATTTAGGAACGAGGTTTTAAATTGTAAGACATTTCCAGGCGCAGATGTGGACTCTGACCACAATCTATTGGTTATGAACTGTAGATTAAAACTGAAGAAACTGCAAAAGTATGGGAAATTAAGGAGATGGGACCTGTATAAATTAAAAGAACCACAGGTTGTACAGAGTTTCAAGGAGAGCATAAGGGAGCAATTGACAGGAATGGAGGAAAGAAATACAATAGAAGAAGAATGGGTAGCTTTGAGGGATGAAGTAGTGAAGGCAGCAGAGGATCAAGTAGGTAAAAAGACGAGGGCAAGTAGAAATTCTTGGGTAACAGAAGAAATATTGAAATTAATTGATGAAAAGAGAAAATAAAAAAAATGCAGTAAATGAAGCAGGCAAAAAGGAATACCAACGTCTCAAAAATGAGATCGACAGGAAGAGCAAAATGGCTAAGCAGGGATGGCTAGAGGACAAATGTAAGGATGTAGAGGCTTATCTCACTAGGGTTAAGATAGATACTGCCTACAGGAAAATTAAAGAGACCTTTGGAGAAAAGAGAACCACTTCTATGAATATCAACAGCTGAGATTCAAATCCAGTTCCAAGCAAAGAAGGGAAAGCAGACAGGTGGAAGGAGTATATAGAGGGTCTATACAAGGGCGATGTACTTGAGAACAATATTAAGGAAATAGAAGAGGATGTGGATGAAGATGAAATGGGAGATACGATACGGCGTGAAGAGTTTGACATAGCACTGAAAGACCTGTGTCGAACAAGGCCCCCGGAGTAGACAACATTCCATTGGAACTACTGAAGGCCTTGGGAGAGACAGTCCTGACGAACCTCTACCATCTGGTGAACAAGATGTATGAAACAGGCGAAATACCCTCAGACTTCAAGAAGAAAATAATAATTCCAATCCCAAAGAAGGCAGGTGTTGATAGATGTGAAAATTTCCGAACTATCAGTTTAATAAGGCACAGCTGCAAAATACAAACGCGAATTACTTACAGACGAATGGAAAAACTAGTGGAAGCCGACCTCGGGGGAGATCAGTTTAGATTCCGTGGAAATGTTGGAACACGTGAGGCAATACTGTCCTTACGACTTATCTTACAAGAAAGATTAAGGAAAGGCAAACCTACGTTTCTAACAAGCTTTTGACAATGTTGACTGGAAAGCTCTCTTTCAAATTCGTAAGGTGGCCGGGGTAAAATACAGGGAGCGAAGGGCTGTTTGCAATTTGTACAGAAGCCAGATGGCAGTTATAATAGTCGATGGACATGAAAGGGAAGCAGTGGTTGGGAAGGAAGTAAGACAAGGTTGTAGCCTCTTCCCGATGTTATTCAATCTGTATATTGAGCAAGTAGTAAAGGAAACAAAAGAAAAATTCGGAGTAAGTATTAAAATCCATGGAGAAGAAATAAAAACTTTGAAGATCGCCTATGACTTTGTAATTCTGCTAGTAGAAATCCTTAGTTAACAGAAGAAATATTGGATTTAATTGATGAAAGGAGAAAATATAAAAATGCAGTAAATGAAGCAGGCAAAAAGGAATACAAACGTCTCAAAAATGAGATCGACAGGAAGAGCAAAACGGCTAAGCAGGGATGGCTACAGGACAAATGTAAGGATGTAGAGGCGTATCTCACTAGGGGTAAGAAAGATACTACCTACAGGAAAATTAAAGAGTCCTTTGGAGAAAAGAGGACCACTTGTATGAATATCAAGAGCTCAGATGGAAACCCAGTTCTATCCAAAGAAGGGAAAGCAGAAAGGTGGAAGGAGTATATAGAGGGTCTCTACAAGGGCGATGTACTTGAGGACAATATTATGGAAATGGAAGAGGATGTAGATGAAGATGAAATGGGAGATACGATACTGTGTGAGGAGTTTGACAGAGCACTGAAAGACCTGATTCGACACAAGGCCCCCGGAGTAGACAACATTCCATTGAATCTACTGACGACCTTGGGAGAGCCAGTCCTGACAAAACTCTACCATCTGGTGAGCAAGATGTATGAGACAGGCGAAATAACCTCAGACTTCAAGAAGAATGTAATATTTCCAATCCCAAAGAAGGCAGGTGTTGACAGATGTGAAAATTACCGAACTATCCGTTTTATAAGTCACAGCTGCAAAATACTAATGCGAATTCTTTACAGACGAATGGAAATACTAGTAGAAGCCGACCTCAGAGAAGATCAGTTTGGATTCCGTAGAAATGTTAGAACACATGATGCAATACTGACCCTACGACGTATCTTAGAATCTAGAGTAAGGAAGGCAAACCTACGTTTGTAGCATTTGTAGACTTAGAGAAAGCTTTTGACAATGTTGACTGGAATACTCTCTTTCAAATTCTGAAGGTGTCAGGGGTACAATTCAGGGAGCGGAAGGCTATTTACAATTTGTACAGAAACCAGATAACAGTTATAAGTGTCGAGGGACATGAAAGGGAAGCAGTGGTTGGGAAGGGAGTGAGACAGGGCTGTAGTCTCTCTCCGCTGTTATTCAATTTGTGTATTGAGCAAGCAGTGAAGGAAACAAAAGAAAAATTCGGAGTAGGTATTAAAGTCCATGGAGAAGAAATAAAAATGTTGAGGTTGGCCGATGACATTGTAAGTATGTCAGAGACAGCAAAGGACTTGGAAGAGCAGTTGAACGGAATGGATACTGTCTTGAAAGGAGGATATAAGATGATCATCAACAAAAGCAAAACGAGGATAATGGAATGTAGTCGAATTAAGTCGGGTGCTGCTGAGGGAATTAAATTAGGAAGTGAGACACTTAATGTAGTAAATGAGTTTTGCTATTTGGGGAGCAAAATAACTGATGATGGTCGAAGTAAAGAGGATATAAATTGTAGACTGGCAATGGCAAGGAAAGCTTTTCTGAAGAAGAGAAATTTGTAAACATCGAGTATAGATTTAAGTGTCAGGAAGTCATTTCTGAAAGTATTTGTATGGAGTGTAGCCATGTATGGAAGTGAAAGATGGACGATAAATAGTTTGGACAAGAAGAGAATAGAAGCTTTCGAAATGTGGTGCTACAAAAGAATGCTGAAGATTAGACGGGTAGATCACATAACTAATGAGGAAGTATTGGATTAGATAGGGGAGAAGAGAAGTTTGTGGCACAACTTGACCAGAAGAAGGGATCGGTTGGTAGGACATGTTCTGAGGCATCGAAGGATCACCAATTTAGTATTGGAGGGCAGCGTGGAGGGTAAAAATCGTAGAGGGAGACCAAGAGATGACTACACTAAGCAGATTCAGAAGGATGTAGGTTGCAGTAGGTACTGGGAGATGAAGAAGCTTTCACAGGATAGAGTAGCATGGAGAGCTGCATCAAACCAGTCTCAGGACTGAAGACCACAACTACAACAACAACAACAGCTAAATATAAAGGCAAAATGTTCGTATTTTTGGCGGATGCCTCTATACACAATGTAGGCTCCTGCACTATGACGATGGATTTCCTCTGAAGTGTGTGTCGATCTTACCGTTTCCTAGGCGACGGACAGCAGCGTGGCCATGACAACAGCGTCTATAGGGCCTGGACTAGATAACATCGTAGCAGAGAGGACAGTCATTTTGAGCTGCTACCATAGTAACAGCGGCTATGGAACGTTGAGTAGAGGGCTCGGTATATACGATTACAAATAGATACACTTAAACCTGTTACGTTATTAAATAATAGAAATAGTCTATGAATAAGCACAAAGTAAATAGAATACAGACAGTAAATTGCTATCCTTCTCTCATAGTAGTATATTAAGAATGAAGATAAGGTAACTTACTAAGTTGTTTTATAAGTTTGACATTGAAAAGGATTTTCTCATGCTTCTTTATTTATCTAACAGTGTTTTTTTTTAATGAACATGGTTTCTTTACATTTTAATCTTCACACTAATTGTATTTATAATTCAATTTTTAAGACCAGACGTCTACCACTGGTCTCCAATGGAGGTGTTGCTTTTGCTCACGTGCTCATAGCTTGCTACATAAACCCAGACATAAGATAAATTCTGTAAGTCCCTCCAGATCCTCGAGGGACTCCGCCTCGCCTTCCATATACGCCTCCCATACCTCATGTGTATCCTCTATGACCTGATTCCTTTCCCCATCTCCTCCTATTTCTCGAACATATCTACATAGTCTACACCTCCGGCCGCCTTGATCCCCCTCACCCCCTGGTTGTTCCTCTCCTCTCCAACCCCCGCCCTCTGTCGCAGCTTCACTGTTGTGTCCCCCTTCCCTCCATCTCTACACCCATCATCTCCTTTGCCAAGGTGGCTTCCATCTACTCCCCCTCCTGGATGATGCCCTCTCTCCCTCCATATATCCCTCCTATCGGTTAAAATAAATATCAGTTCATCGTCACTCACTAAATATCAAGTATACAATCATACTAAATATAAAGGCAAAATGTTCGTATTTTTGGCGGATGCCTCTATACACAAAGTCCTCTGTCCTTTGCCCCCGGGCTACTTGCCCCCCCCCCCCCTCCCATCCCGTTTTTTCCCTGCTCACCCACTCTCTGCCTCCCTTCTGTCCGCCGAGTCTTTCTGAGTTTCCTTCCTCCACCTTTCCCCATTTCCTCTCACGTCTGCCCTGCTTCCCCTAGTATGAGTCCTCTCTCTCTATCGGTTCACCCCCCCCCCCCTTTTGTTTCTCCTCTCCTCCCCCTATTTTCCCCTCAGCTGTCCTGGTGCCCCCACCCCTCCATCTGCCCTCACCTGAGGTGTCTCATTTTCGTGCCTACTTTTCAGTGCAGTGTTTCCAGTGAGTGTTAAGTGTTGTGCGTCTTTCCCAAAGTGCGAACGGACATGATACTGGCGCTGGATGTGATTTTTACATTTCTTGCGAACAGAAACCAGAAAGTCGCCATGGTTTTTTAATTGTCTGTCTACTATTTTCACTGTCTTCTCCCTGTGTATTTTACTATCATCCCTCACCATTTGTTTTATGTTTTAACTTCCCACAATTTTCCGCCACTTTACAATTTACGTCTCCGTTTTATCGCCTGCTTTTATTGTTTCTCAGCTTCTTATGTTTTAAGACTGCTGTAGGCTGAAGAGCAGCGTACTAAGCAGCTGCCAGCCTGCCCCCTTCGGGGGAAATCGAAATCCAATAAAGGAAAAAAAAAGTAAATTCCTTACAGTCTCCTGCCACACCTTGGTAGACGTGACGCCACCAGAAGTAGATCAGTGGGTAAAACATTATATTTACGTAATCCACTCTTTTTAGATAGTTAACTTTAGTTTTATCTAAGATATAAATTGTATTTTCACAGTGTGTTCGGCCTTCAGATGGCCCTTGCGACGAGCTCAAACCGATCGGCACTAAATAAATAAGAACGCGATTAGGACTGTTTTCTTAATACTAAGTTAATTTTTATTAATCGCTGTCTCTCCACAACCATGTTGTCCAAACATCGCAGCATGATCAGTCGCTACCCGAAATCTTCTCCCATATAAACAACATTTAAAATATGTGATTCCACATCATACGCTAAGCATCTCCCTCTCTGTTCTTGAGTAATTCTTCTCTGCTGCATTCAAAACTGCCTGGATGCATAGACAACAGGATGTTCTTTCCCATCAATTTCCTGACTAAGGACACACCCCAATGCTCGATTCGATACATCTCACGCTAGTATAAACTCCTTTTCAAAATCTGGAAACACAAGAACAGGACTTGATGTTAACACTTCTTTCAGTTTGTCGAACACTTTCTGACACTCTTCTGCGCACTCAAATTTCACACTCTTCGGTAACGATCGTGTCAACAGCTGTGCTAAATCTGCAAAACCCTTCTCGAACTTTCGATATAAATTGCAAATTCCGATGAATGACTGTTCCCGAAAATCCCTTACAGTCTGTACCAACCTCGGATCTGTACGCACTCCGTATTTACTGATAATATGACCCAAATGTTTTACTTCTTCTAATGCAAAATGACACTTCTCCAGACTCAACGTCAAACGAGCTGCTCTTAACCTCACAAAGACTTCCCTTAAGTACTGTCTATGTTGCTCCATGCCACTTGAAAACACTATAATGTAATCCATATAGACAAGACACTGCCATGGTTTCAAACCCCTAAACACACTGTCTAGCAACCTCTGAAACGTTGCCGGAGCGTTTTGCAAACCGAATGGCATTCTGATGTACTGGTAATGGGCTCCAGGAATAGAGAACACAGTTTCTGGACGATCCTCTTGGAGCCACCCCTAACTGATGATAACCGGTTGTCAAATCCACCGTAGAAAAGTACTGTCACTGTCCTAAGTGATCCCGAGTGTCAGAGATGTTTGGAATGGTGTGTGCATCCGCTACTGTCTTATTATTGAAGTATTGGTAGTCACAACAGAATCTGTATTTCTTAGTTTCATCCCTAAATTTTTTAGGCACAAGCACAATGTCCGCTCCCCAACAACTATTAATATGCTCTATAATACCGTCTACAAGCAGTTGATCAATGAAATCGTCCACAAACGGCTCCAAATACCTCGGTATTCTGTGTGGTTTACGGTAAACAGGCGCTTCATTCTCTATGTTGAACTAATTGATTTGCTGGCAACGGCCCTTACGGAAAAAACAAATTCTTAAATTCTCACAATAATTCTTCCATACTCTCTCTATCTCCTCCTTTTAAATGCTTAATTTTGTCACGCAATGCAGTTCTATCGGCAGTTAGTGACACTAGTCTTCGTCACCTGACACTTCCAAATTCACTACTAAAATTCCTTTTCTGAAATTCGCGTCTACAGCTCTAAAATTATCCACGTTCACCGGAACTACTTGCCCGTCGTTCCCCTCGTGTACGGGTACAATACTACGTTTCATAAAACAACCTAATGGATCCAAAAATTCATTATCCTCCAGCGGTTTAATAACTCATACCGTACCCACCGGTACATTTGACTCCACACTTACCCAAAGCGACTTCTCAGTGCCACAAGACACACACTCATGATAATTAAGCTGATTAATGCTAATGTACGCAGTTCAGTTGTTTTGTTCATTACGTTGAACGCCCCTTGCGACAGCTCTGCATCGACAGCAGTTTCCCCTAGCTGAAATATCATTCCACCAAGTTCTACAGTTCGTTGTTCAAGGTCAATTTTGGCATGATGTTGATGCAAGAAATCTTCTCGTAGGATCATGTCGTAGCCCTCGCTTGCCCATGGTACTACCTCCATGTATGCATCAAATCAGACTTTGCCTATGCGAAAGTCAACTGTCACTGATCCCTAAGGTGTGACCTCCTTATGCCCCACTCCACGCAACCTACAACGTGGTGGGTCTAACTCCCTTCATCCCATGAAACTCTTAGTAGCTACTGACACTTGCGCCCCTGTGTCCAACAAAATCTTGAGCGCTTTAGTTCCAGTGGATCCTACCACCGAACATTCCACCTCTGGATACGTATTTGTATCTTTGGAATTAAACGGGAGCTCCCTTAGGTGGGTCTACAGCTCCCTCTGCCGTTTAACCGTTGCCCACCTCTACTAACTCCACTTCTCCATTCTCCACGCTGCTGATTTCCGCCCCTTCCTGTAATCCTCGGTGACTGAGTACATTGCCTCTGCACATGTTCTGTACGACCGCACTTATAACATTTTATACCTTCTGTAAACACTGTTTGTCTATCATATACCCCTGTTGCAACGTCTGTTTCCTCACATTGGATTGCCAGATGAACGGCCGAATACAAATCTTTTTGAGTTCTTCCACGCACTTTTCGCGACATATTCACCACTAATTCGCTCAAAAATACATCAAGTGCACTTTTCTCGGCCTCCTCCAACGGAACACCACTCGATTCATCACTCTGACCAAGCTCGTAAGTGTACTCGTTAATTTGTCTTATTATGTGCGCAAATGTCTCTAACGCCCCCCCCCCCCCCCCCTCTGTCTCTTCGTCATTGTACTCAACCTCTACCTAAAGTACCGAGCGCTATTCTGTTTCTTGTACTTTTGTAAAAGCCCCTCCTTCAACAGCTTAAATGTCCTGCCTTCCTTAAGGCCTGAGTACAATTTACCTATTTCTTCGCTTCATCCGTTAATCTAATCTTGGCTACATGTAACAACTGTTCATCAGGCCAACCATTCATCACAGATGAAGTTCCCAAGTTCTCCACAAACGAACGCACGTCCTCAGATACCTTGCCAGAAAATGAAATAATAAAACTTGCAGCAACTGGCTCAATCTTCAGCTGAGGCACCCTCGGCAAAACGACTGATCCGATGCGGTTTCTCGCTCACTTCAGAATGTTAATTAGCTCCTCAATTGCGTATTGTCCACTGTCAACTGTGCTACCTTTTCCAACAAAATCTGTACCAAATGGTTCAAATGGCTCTGAGCACTATGGGACTTAACATCTATGGTCATCAGTCCCCTATAACTTAGAACTACTTAAACCTAACTAACCTAAGGACATCACAGAACACCCAGCCATCACGAGGCAGAGAAAATCCCTGACCCCGCCGGAAATCGAACCGGGGAACGCTACCGCACGACCACAAGATGCGTGCAAAATCTGTACCACTTTTGGTTCCAACACACTTCGCATTCCTGACTCTGCCGTTGTGCTGCTTTTTTAATCATGAAACAAAACAATTAAGTACAAAAATAACCCGACTCCCTACACCTCTGTGTCATCATACTCAGTAACATCATACCTAAACCAATTCAGAAATAATTAAATGTCATAAAAAGAAAAAATAATGAATATTACTGCCTCAAATACACTAACACTTACTCTGACAACAAAAAATACTATGCCCATGCAAAACATCAACAATGGCCTGCCATGAGCCACACTCAAAAACACAAAAATGAAAAAAAACGTCCTATACTCAAACGTCACCACATATTGTGACTGTAATACAGGCGGTGGGCTCAAACGTAGTACTGTACAGATGACATCTGCTATTCTGACACCAAATATAGTTGTGGACTTTTGCCACCGAATGTAACAAGCCACACTCATTGTAGTGGGAAGAGGCAGACGGCACCGTATTAAGACTTGCCCAAGCTTTCCAAGTGATTTATTGTTTCCAACTACGGTGCCACATTCTCCTCGGTCTGTGTCACCAGGCCCTGCAATGCTGAGGACACGACTTTGCTGACTGCAAAACGGCTTGGCGCCGAATGGCTGCCTCAGCGACCCATGCAGGCACAGCTGTGTGTCGTCTTCTACAGCTGCGACGTCAGGATGCACCAACAATCGACTCAGCGGTTTCGTCCCTGTCGCCTCAGTGCCGCTCGCTGGGAGCCACAGGCAGCCCACTGCATGCTTCTTTGCCTTGGTGGTTCAGATCACAGGCCACCACAAGCGCCTGCGATCCTACTTCCGAATCTGTGGCCCTCGCCTCAAGATGCTCCGGCATTTGTTGGGAGCCAACATGATTGCCCGTAGTATCGATCCATGGCGCCAGCCACGGTGTCCGACCGGTTCTAGGCGCTACAGTTTGGAACCGCGCGACTGCAACGGTCGCAGGTTCAAATCCTGCCTTGGTCATGGATGTGTGTGATGTCCTTAGGTTAGTTAGCTTTAAGTACTTCTAAGTTCTAGGGGACTCTAAGTCCCATAGTGCTCAAAGTCATTTTGTTTTATCCATGTCAGGGCCCATTGCTGGCTGGCTACGAACCCCACGTAGGCCTCAGAGGATGAAACCAGCGACCTGCCATGTACTAGAACGCTGGCGCCCCATCTGCTGCTGTGTGTAGCTGGCGGTGTTACATGCCCCGCCGTCAAGGAGAGCTGTCTCACTTGAATGCCCCATGTTGACCTCCGAGGTTCGAACCAGCGACCCGCCATGGACTGGATCGTTGGTGCCGCATCTGCTGCTGCGTTTAGTGGGTGTTGTGACACGCCTCGCCATCCAGGAGAACTGCCACACTTCAATACCTGGTTAGAAGACCGGCATCTATTTATACGCGGCTGCGGGCCTCTGTTTTGCTAACGCGATGCTCTGACACATTCACAACACCCAGGTTGCGCCAGTGGGCCCCTTCTGCCTGTAACTTGTGTCATGAAAACCGCTGCGCTAACTTTCTTCAGCGATTCGACGGCCCTGTGGCCTCCATTCTACTTCGCAATCGCTGGTCAGCGTAATTTACTGTAAACAGGCCTGCACCTGGCTGTCACTTGTGCACTCAGAGATTCTGCACCGAATCTAACTTTCCTGTCATCAACTGCGGTGCTGTTACAAAATGTTCAAATCACTTTCATCACGCATCCTGATACACGTTACACAACAGCCAACAAGCATTTTATGAGCACAATCTACAGTAAACCGTGGCTACCACACTTGGTACAAGATGTGCAGGTTCTTGGTGCACATAGAGAAATACCTCTAAATCCAAATAAAATTTCTTCAAAATTGTTTCACATGACTCTGACCTCAGATAAACACTAAATACCGTGGGTAATTCATTTTATCTCGATTAATACTGAAGTACAGTGTGCATTATTATCATGTGCTCTGGTTCGTTGACGACACCACATTACAAAGAAAACTTAAAAAACATTAAAATTTTACTCTGAATCGCCACTTTGACAAAGTTTCCACACCCTTAATACACATTTGAAACCAGTAGCTACATTAGAAATTCCACAACATAAGGCACAAACACAAAAAAAGAAGGTAGGTACTTTCATGCCAACTACATATACAAAGGGCTTTCGAAAAGTTTTTCACAGGCGTCTCTAATATTTTTATTTTTTGCAGGAGTAGAATGAATTTTTTTGTGGACATACTTGTAACATTTAGCTATACATTGAGACTACTCAATGAAGCCTCCATCAGCTGTGACACATCTGGCCCATCGTTCTTCCAATTATGTAAATGCACTTAGGTAAAATTCTGAGAATTGACTTTCACACCATCGCTTGACACAGCAAGTAAGGTTTTTCTCACTATCAAATGTTTTATCACGCAGGTGGGCCTTCAAACGACCAAAGAGGTAAAAATCAGACTGTAGGTAGGATGAGCAACAATTTTCCAACCCATTTTCTTCATTTTCTCCTGTGTGATAAGGGTTCTACAGGGTTTGGCATTGTCATGGTTTAGTCTGTTGGGCTGACCCTGAAGCTGTGGTCTGTGGGTCTTAACGGTACGTCGCAGCTTGTCCATTGACAAACCGTAATGTTCCCGGTTAATTGTGGAGCCAGGTTCCAAAAAGTCAATTACAATGACAGCACACTGATCCCAGAAGGAGGAGGCCATCACCTTTCAGTCTGCTGTTCGCGAAAGTCTAGGTTTCTTCTTCCGAGGGGAACCTGGATGAGGCAACTCCATGGACTGGGTTTTGCTCTCAGGTTCGGATAAAAACAATGATGTTTCATCCTGGGTAATGACGCCGTCATAACACTGTCTCCACTCTTCAGTAAAAGGTCTTCATGACACCCTGACACACATTCTTCCTCATCGTTTTCATTTCCCTTGTCAATAATCCAGGCACCCAAAGTGCACAGATTTTCTGTATCCTAGTGACTGTACCAGTGATACCACACTACCCAATGACAAACAAGTCATTTCAGCAAGCTGTCCTGTCGTCACACATCTGTCATCTGATAAATGAACTCCTTATTCACACCACTCAGTCCCGTCGATGATCTACTGCAACGTAGATTGTAAAGTAGAGAGAAATCACTTTCTTTAAACCTCTGTAACCTCCGCTGGATACTGCTGCGATCCACTGTGTCCTCCCCGGGAGCAGAGAACAACTTCCTGTGAATCGACGTAGCACAGTCATCGCCGGTTTTGAAAACGAACTCCATCACCGACAGTTGTCGCAACCTCAACTCTACTTCACAGTCCATTATGGCTCACATGCAAATAAAAGAAAATACTGTAGTACACCAACTTATAGATATATGTTCCAGGTACGTTCACAAAAAAATTTCACTGTCCTCCAGCAAAAAATAAAAAAAAATAGAGACAACTGTGCAAAACTTTTTGAACGTCCTTTGTGCAATTACAACACAAAGAAAATATTTTTAATACTGATAATTGCCCCACATAACCATTTATCACAATGAAACATTTTCCTCCTGATTTTACTTACTGAACATTTACCAACACACAAAGATGCCAGCCTGAGGATCTGAACCACATTAAGTTACCAAGTCCTAGCTGGCTAAACGATCAAAATTACGAAAATTGCAGCATCCCCTGATATTTCCCTGTCAATATTCCCCTCATTTCGCTACAGCACTCTCTTACCAAAACGACATCAGGAGTGGAGACCACTGCAAACATCAACTCACAGCGACAGAGTGACGAAAAGGCCACCTGGCCTCCAGGCTCGTTCAAAAACTGAGAACGGAGGGTAGCCCTGGTTCGCAGACCAAACTAACTCCCTCTATCGATATAGCCCGAAGTCTCTGTTAGCCTCTTTGCTCAACGTTCGCTTCTACTCCACCTTTGTAAACATCCACCTTCTACCCAACTTTGATTAGTCTTCTGCTAGTAGTCTGCACACATACTTTCATTCATTCATGTTGTGGTGAGGAGGGGAAAGACGAAATGAAGCAAGTGTGACAAAAGAGATAAAATAAAATGCTGTTGGCGGACATTTCCTCATTCTATGATCCATGGTGTAATGAATTATTGTTTTGTAGTTTGCCACTCTGATACAAAATTATTATCATATATTAACTTCCAGTACAGCTCCTAGGTTATCATTTCCAGTTGACGGTTTCAGAAAGTCCTTTTTGGTTCTTAAATCGCTGCTAGTCTGTGTTTTTCAACAGCAAACCTCATGACCATGTCTGCAGCATTAAGTTTCCTTTTCATAGACATTGATCATCTCGACCTTTTCAATCAGCAATAACAGTTACCTTTTATGTGACATCATGGCCCTAAAGTTCTGTGGGCATGGGGTTGATCTGCTATTCTGTTATTCTATGCAACAGATTAATCTGAGATGTACCCTTTACCCTGTGGTTCCTGCAAGATGTAATTTCCATTCCCATATTACTACATAACTCAGACAGACGCTCCTAACGTTCTAAAGAGAAATGCCTGAAAACTTTCAGTAATAAATATCTTCTGGAGTCGTCCGTTGTAAGGACAAAAATTCACAAAACGTCTTACGTAACTAGTGGGATACTTGGGTGCTGGAGTAGTGCTAGTTAGTGTAAGAAAAACATGAAGCTAACGAAAATTATTATTTATTTTGCAAAAATTCTGAGAAATCACAATGGCACTTTTAATTATGAACTGAACAAGTTATATCCTGGTTCTTTTTCGAATGTGATGTTGCCTCTAAAGGATAGGATTCGCTAATGAAACTTCTATACAAAGTTTAAGATTGTTATTGACTTGGCAGAATGGCTGACAGGCACGCCTACTCAACTTGAATAATTATCCTTTAGAATGTTGCTACGTACGGTCGAGGCTGTCGCGTGTGAAATGCAGTGAAGTGTACTGTCGTGGAAGAAATATGAGGTTCGCAATAGCTGTAGCGCACAATACCGTAAGCTGCAAAGACTGCTGTCTGCGCCGCTCGCTGCTGGCAAATAACCTAAGTCTCGTTCTATTTGGATTGACCTTCGCCAATCAAACTCTCCCTATGACTTGATGAAGTCAAGGATTCCTATTCACCCCTAGTCTAACTATTGG
The DNA here is from genome assembly GCF_023897955.1 of Schistocerca gregaria. Taxonomy (NCBI): domain Eukaryota; kingdom Metazoa; phylum Arthropoda; class Insecta; order Orthoptera; family Acrididae; genus Schistocerca; species Schistocerca gregaria. The sequence goes on along the minus strand of NC_064923.1, from coordinate 138,217,177 downwards.
TACACCCGTCAGATAACCAGTCCACCGCAATGCCACTCACAAATTCACTAGCAGGCGTTTAACTATAACTCTGTCCATTCACACTGCACAATAAGTGTGTTGGCCAACACAATGAACAACGTTTAATTGCAAGGACTCAATATAGAGTCGCACTTCGATTCGCTCTCAACATAGGTGCTCTCCCAGTGAAGAACTTAGGAGAGACTTGTTCCTCACTCCAAGAGCGACAATGGAACGGCGCCTCTCCGCGCCAGACATGAAGGGGTCAAGGCGTTATAAATATCGTCTGCCAATCAGCATTGCTCTTCTAAAACGGGAGATTGACGTTTTCTTTCCCGACCAATCTGGAAATCCGTAGTATCGGCGTTTGGCGTTTGCTGTCTCCCTGTGAAAATCTCTGAAGCTGGCTGCTATGTGTAAAGAATGCATAGGTTGGATACTCCCACACAGTGTAGCGGAATCTGCTTTTAAGCCGAACACGGGGTCGTTCCCCCTTTCACTCGGACACACGCTGTCTGCTCCACAGGTGGCCGAGGTTGACTCGTCCTCTGAAGGGACCAGCCTCCCAGTGTGTGGTCTGCCTCTCTCTAACTAATACCTTCAGTGACCATCGTGCCGGGAATGTATATGTGTACAGCAGCCTCGAGCATTTCAACCCTGGTGCGCACTTGTTACTCTCAGAGTTCACCAAGGCAAAACAGAAATTAGAATCCTTACTGCAGATCTCATGCATCTATCGATCTTTTGTGTAAGGAATGTGTAGCTAATGAATCCATTTGAGGAAGACAAATGTTTTTGCCATCTGAGCCCTACACTGCCAAATAATATGAAAAAATCCTATGGTTGTGTGGTAGCAGAAGTTATACCGATGACTTCATCTCAATTTGTGTCTCGAAGTTCAACAATGTGGCCTTACGTTTATACAGTAGATTGTCGATTATCCGAACTTCGATCAACCGAACGACCGCTGAACCGAACTGTGTACTCGCTCTCACCTGTTACTCTCCCACCCTACCGTCCATCATCCCCCTCACTTCCAAACCAAGTTTCCCACAGTAGTCGCCGCACTGGGCCACCGCTGGCGGACCATTGCTTCTAATGGGGCCTTCACAAGGCGCTGCTGACCGGCCAAGCCGCCAGTCGCTCTGCTTCAACAATCAGCACACTTCTGTCGGCTTGGCACTGGCAGTAGAAATAAGGGCAGTATCAAAGCTGTTCACAGCAACAGCTGCGCTAGCTTACAGTTGAGGCGTGCCGCTCCGCGCAGTTTGAAGGATTGCGCGCCCCCAAGAAGAGCTTCTCACAGTGCAAACAGTCACCTTCTGTTCTCTGTTACGACCACTTGTGTGCTGCTGCTTGAAGAAGTCAACTTGACTATATCAAATGCTTAAACGTAAAAGTGTTGTCCTTTCTATGAGGGACAAGTACGAGATTATTGAAAGGTTCGAAGAATGTGAATCTGCAACCACTTTATCCAATGAGTACAAGGTGGGGAAGTCGACAATTACGGATATAAAACACAAAACAAAAGACGAGCATGGCAAATTTTATAGCTGTGCTTGAGTCTACTGCTGGATCAACAAGCCGTAAAACTATGAAGCTCGCCACTAACACAGGTCCAGATGATGCAGTTTACAAGTGGTTTACACAAAAGAGATCGGAAGGAGAGCCTATTTCAGGTCCCATTCTGTGTGAGAAGGCAATGCAGTTCAACGAAAAACTTGGAGGGCCTTCGAACTTTAAAGCGAGCACGGGCTGGTTAAAACGCTTCAAGTCAAGACACAGCATTCCTGAGGTTACAATACAGGGAGAAAAACTTTCGGCTGATTCTTCAGTAGCTGATTCTTTCAAAGTCAAACTACATCTACATCTACTAAGGGACGTATTAAAGGAAGAAGATTATGCTCTCGAAAACGTTTACAATGCTGACGAAGCTGGACTTAACGGGAAAGCTTTACCGAGAAAAACTCTTGTTTCACGTCATGAATTAGCAGCACCTGGTCCTAAAACAAGCAAGGATCGTATTACAGCTTTGGCTTGTGCCAATAGTACTGGAAGTCACGGACTGCCTATGTTCGTCATTGGTAAAAGTAAAAAACCGCGTTGTTTCAAGCACTTTAATATGTCAGCCTTGCCTGTTGAGTACACATCACAAAAGAGTGCCTGGATGGATAGTACGATTTTTATGAAGTGGTTTCTGGACCTTTTCGTACCCTCTGTAAAAGCTTATCATCTAAAGAATGGGAAGAGGGAGAAAACACTACTTCTCCTTGACAATGCACCAACGCATCCGTCATGTGATATTTTAAACGAAAAAGACGAGTTCATAAAGGTAATATTTCTTCCACCTAACGTAACCTCCTTATTACAGCCCATGCGTCAAGCCGTTATTGAGACTTTCAAACGATATTACAGGAAAGAGAAGAGGATGGAGAAGAAAGTCTCTTAAGAAATCATAAGAATATTGACTTGAAAGACTCGTCCTTAATGATCAGCGCAGCATGGAATAGTGTAAAGGAAGAGAATTTGAAAAAAGCCTGGAATAAAATTATGGACACAGAAGAAAATTCACAAGGTATGATTGAAAATGACGAACAGATTATGTCCGAAACTCTCGGTATGCTAAAATAAGACGTTAATGAATGGATGACTATCGATGAAGCAGATCCAGGACACCAAATCATGCAGGACAGTGAGATTGTAAAGATAAAGATGACGCCGCCAGGATCTCATCAGTCGGCGCTCCAGAAAGTGAAGATGAACGTATAACAACAGCTTCTGAGGCGCTCACTTGTTTAGATACTGCCCAAGATGAATGTGACCAGTTTCAGATATCTGTAATGAAAAAAGTACGTGACTTAGCTGCTCGTAAGCGTGTAGGCTTGCTTAGACAGACCAAAATAAAGGATTTTTTTTAAACGTTAATTTTGTATACTGTGTGTATTGTTCATGCAAAATGCGTATGTAATATGTATATATTTTTGTTTAATAAACTGTGCTACATACTATATATTCCTACTGAAGTTGCCTTTTTATGTTGCTTTGTAATGCTAAAAAAGATGCCTGTTTTTATGAATAAATTTATTGTACAGTACTTCTTTTTGGCAAATAAACATGTACAGTTTGGTTATCCGAACAAATCAGTTTTCCGAACACCCATGTCCCCCAATTACTTAGGATAATCGACGCTCTACTGTAGGTCAAAATACTGAAGTCCTATAATTGTGAGCAATGCTTAATTCATACCCTTTTATCCCGATTTTAAACTTAGTTTAAATGATAGGGTACGTGAAGGTATGGAACACCGGACGGATTCATAGAACAAAGATGAAAGAGGCGGATAAAAAAATCTTAATGTCCCAAACTGTACTGAAATGCTATAGGCTAATCAAAGTTCGCACAGTTTATACGTAGGAGTACATGTCTTGTGGATCTACACAATTCAACGAACTATATCTTCTACATCCTCAACTGGTATGGTATACAAAAGAAAATTCCGATATGATGTTATTAGTTTCAGAAGCATCACGTGACGAATGGGAGATCACTCAGGTAAGCCATTCGGAGCCATGAAATAAGAAATGGATGCTGATCCTCATGTGTTCTAAGGACGCCGAAACTCTGAACGTAGATCTCATGGACCCACTCGACTGCAAAATGTACCACGGAAAGAAGCCTAATTCTCCAGTATCTGAAAGGTCACTTAATTTACAACCATGTTGAAGTAGAGGAGATGTGCGAAGTTAACAACAATCTCACAATACCTGCGTAGGCAATCGCTGCGGCACCAGGATGAGAAGAAGATTGTGTTCTTATTCTGTGTCCACGAGGCTTTCGAAACCAAAATACGCCGCAAAACACTCTGATTCGCCAGAGCTTCTCAAAGCTCTGTCCTACCGTCAACTTACGGTTGAGAGAGAAGACAGACGGTTGACTGCAGGTCTTTGAAGCTAACAAGCGACCGTCACAGCGAGCACGTATATGAAGAAGTATCAGAATACAAATAAAACAGATTAATTGAAGCTCGTGAGAAAGACATGTCTAATTCGTGAAGGAAGAATTAAAAATTTAGGGTCTTTAGCTTTTCTGCTGCAATAATGAATTAACATAATGACAGGCTTCTTGTAAAATATCTACAACTCGCATCAAAGTTCGTCTTTCGTTTTGGTGGTGTTTTGACACGTACCTTAATGTCGGGGCCTGGGGCACGCTACGGCCGACCGCTTAGGCAGTGCGAGCTAGTTGCACCTCCTCTGCAGCAACTCGCGCCTTATATGCGTGGCCAGGTCGGCCCCACCTCTCACTGCCGGACTCACCGCCAGATGGCTCCCCGATAACGCGCCAACTTTAATGGAACACCGCTCTTTGGGGGCGCCTGCTTCTGTAAGTTCCCCCGACAGAAACCATCACCACGTACTAAGCCTACCTCTCTTCGCCTCCACCTTGTAGACATTTTCCGCATACGCTTGTGCAGTGTACTTAATACCTGGAGGAGAAATCTATTCCTCTGAACCACAAAAGTTGTAAGAATAATTCTCAGGTTGCAGATCGAAAATGAATCAGTCCTTCCGATCCTAAAAGCGAATCCGTTAGGTTCACTGTGGAAAAAATAATAGTGCAGCTGATGTGAAACAAGCTTCGTATCGTTGTAAGAAGTGCAAAGGCGAGCGAATTATCCAGTTCACTACCACCAGCGCCAATTAATCATAACGCACCAGTACTTAAAGTACAAATAATTGCATCATAATCGAAAAGTGAAATAAAAAATAAAAAATAACTATTCCAAACTTCATCATTATGTATTTCAGTATATTAATGTTAACAATGTTAGGTCTCAGAATGATGAAATGAATATCTTATGTGAAATATCCCCCCATGAACCATGGACCTTGCCGTTGGTGGGGAGGCTTGCGTGCCTCAGCGATACAGATGGCCGTACCGTAGGTGCAACCACAATGGAGGGGTATCTGTTGAGAGGCCAGACAAACATGTGGTTCCTGAAGAGGGGCAGCAGCCTTTTCAGTAGTTGCAGGGGCAACAGTCTGGATGATTGACTGATCTGGCCTTGCAACATTAACCAAAACGGCCTTGCTGTGCTGGTACTGCGAACGGCTGAAAGCAAGGGGAAACTACAGCCGTAATTTTTCCCGAGGACATGCAGCTTTACTATATGATTAAATGATGATGGCGTCCTCTTGGGTAAAATATTCCGGAGGTAAAATAGTCCCCCATTCGGATCTCCGGGCAGGGACTACTCAAGAGGATGTCACTATCAGGAGAAAAAAAACTGGCGTTCTACGGATCGGAGCGTGGAATGTCAGATCCCTTAATCGGGCAGGTAGGTTAGAAAATTTAAAAAGGGAAATGGATAGGTTAAAGTTAGATATAGTGGGAATTAGTGAAGTTCGCTGGCAGGAGGAACAAGACTTCTGGTCAGGTGCCTACAGGGTTATAAACACAAAATCAAATAGGGGTCATGCTTGAGTAGGTTCAATAATGAGTAGGAAAATAGGAATGCGGGTAAGCTACTACAAACAGCAGAGTGAACGCATTATTGTGGCCAAGATAGATACAAAGCCCACACCTACTACAGTAGTACAAGTTTATATGCCAACTACCTCTGCAGATGACGAAGAAATTGAAGAAATGTACGATGAAATAAAAGAAATTATTCAGATAGTGAAGGGTGACGAAAATTTAACAGTCATGGGTGACTGGAATTCGAGTGTAGGAAAAGGGAGAGAAGGAAACTTAGTAGGTGAATATGGATTGGGGCTAAGAAATGAAAGAGGAAGCCGCCTAGTAGAATTTTGCACAGAGCACAACTTAATCATAGCTACCACTTGGTTTAAGAATCATGAAAGAAGGTTGTATACATGGAAGAACCATGGAGATACTAAAAGGTATCAGATAGATTATATAATGGTAAGACAGAGATTTAGGAACCAGGTTTTAAGTTGTAAGACATTTCCAGGGGCAAATGTGGACTCTGACCACAGTCTATTGGTTATGACCTGTAGATTAAAACTGAAGAAACTGCAAAAATATGGAATATTAAGGAGATGGGACCTGGATAAACTGAAAGAACCAGAGGTTGTACAGAGTTTCAGGGAGAGCGTAAGGGAACAATTGACAGGAATGGGGGAAAGAAATACAATAGAAGAAGAATGGGTAGCTTTGAGGGATGAAGTAGTGAAGGCAGCAGAGGATCAAGTAGGTAAAAAGACGAGGGCTAGTAGAAATCCTTGGGTAACAGAAGAAATATTGAATTTAATTGATGAAAGGAGAAAATATAAAAATGCAGTAAATGAAGCAGGCAAAAAGGAATACCAACGTCTCAAAAATGAGATCGACAGGAAGTGCAAAATGGCTAAACAGGGTTGGATAGAGGACAAATGTAAGGATGTAGAAGCTTATCTCACTAGGGGTAAGATAGATACTGCCTACAGGAAAATTAAAGAGACCTTTGGAGAGAAGAGAACCACGTGTAGGAATATCAAGAGCTCAGATGGCAACCCAGTTCTAAGCAAAGAAGGGAAGGTAGAAAGGTGGAAGGAGTATATAGAAGGTTTATACAAGGGCGATGTACTTGAGGACAATATTATGGAAATGGAAGAGGATGTAGATGAAGACGAAATGGGAGATACGATACTGCGTGAAGAGTTTGATAGAGCACTGAAAGACCCGAGTCGAAACAAGACCCCCGGAGTAGACAACATTGCATTAGAACTACTGACGGCCTTGGGAGAGCCAGTCATGACAAAACTCTACCAGCTGGTGAGCAAGATGTATGAGACAGGCGAAATACCCTCAGACTTCAAGAAGAATGTAATAATTCCAATCCCAAAGAAAGCAGGTGCTGACAGATGTGAAAATTACCGAACTATCAGTTTAATAAGTCACAGCTGCAAAATACTAACGCGAATTCTTTACAGACGAATGGAAAAACTGGTAGATGCGGACCTTGGGGAGGATCAGTTTGGATTCCGTCGAAATGTTGGAACACGTGAGGCAATACTTACCCTACGACTTATCTTAGAAGAAAGATTAAGAAAAGGCAAACCTACGTTTCTAGCATTTGTAGACTTAGAGAAAGCTTTTGACAATGTTGACTGGAATACTCTTTTTCAAATTCTAAAGGTGGCAGGGATAAAATACAGGGAGCGAAAGACTATTTACAATTTGTACAGAAACCAGATGGCAGTCATAAGAGTCGAGGGGCATGAAAGGGAAGCAGTGGTTGGGGAAGGAGTGAGACAGGGTTGTAGCCTCTATCCGATGTTATTCAATCTGTATATTGAGCAAGCTGTAAAGGAAACAAAAGAAAAATTTGGAGTAGGTATTAAAATTCATGGAGAGGAAGTAAAAACATTGAGGTTCGCCGATGACATTGTAATTCTGTCAGAGACGGCAAAGGACTTGGAAGAGCAGTTGAACGGAATGGACAGTGTCTTGAAAGGAGGATATAAGATGAACATCAACAAAAGCAAAACGAAGATAATGGAATGTAGTCAAATTAAATCGGGTGATGCTGAGGGAATTAGATTAGGAAATGAGACACTTAAGGTAGTAAAGGAGTTTTGCTATTTGGGGAGAAAAATAACTGATGATGGCCGAAGTAGAGAGGATATAAAATGTAGACTGGCAATGGCAAGGAAAGTGTTTCTGAAGAAGAGAAATTTGTTAACATCGAATATAGATTTATGTATCAGGAAGTCGTTTCTGAAAGTATTTGTTTGGAGTGTAGCCATGTATGGAAGTGAAACATGGACGATAACTAGTTTGGACAAGAAGAGAATAGAAGCTTTCGAAATGTGGTGCTACAGAAGAATACTGAAGATAAGGTGGATAGATCACGTAACTAATGAGGAGGTATTAAATAGGATTGGGGAGAAGAGAAGTTTGTGGCACAACTTGACTAGAAGAAGGGATCGGTTGGTAGGACATGTTTTGAGGCATCAAGGGATCACAAATTTAGCATTGGAGGGCAGCGTGGAGGGTAAAAATCGTAGAGGGAGACCGAGAGATGAGTACACTAAGCAGATTCAGAAGGATGTAGGTTGCAGTAGGTACTGGGAGATGAAGCAGCTTGCACAGGATAGAGTAGCATGGAGAGCTGCATCAAACCAGTCTCAGGACTGAAGACAAGAACAACAACATGTGAAATATACGATGTTTAAAAAATCGGCGTTTTTACAAAAAATTTAAAGTGTTAAATATTAGATTATAAGATGAAAGAAGATTATAAGATGAAAATTCGTAGGTAGCCTCAGTTTCATGTAAAAACATTAACTATGTGACACCAACAAGCTACCTCTATTACTTTCCAAGTCATTTACTAAAAAATGAATTTGGAATAAAAATGACCTTATTCCAAACAGGTTAAGTACCACTTGCATTTGTGATAGGAAGTTCCACGTACAGCACTCGGTTACGTTCACGTAACAGTACAGCTGTACCACTGTATTATAAGTACGCAAAGTCAGATTTCATCGACGAGTCTCGATAAACAAGCCTTCTTGGCTTATCAGCCGAGAGAATGTGTCGTTCTGCGGCAACGTTTCAACAATTTTCCTACTTCCTATCTTGAGGAACTTCGCCTGAAGATAACAAGTAGAAAGCGTTACTGCAAAACAACATAATGACTCGGCTGATAGCCCGAAAAGGTTTTATCATGTATTGTAAGTAATTATAATTACAAGGAGTCTTAAAGAGGCAGGCCAGAGGTCATTTTATAATGTCCGTTCCATTCTAAAAATTCTAGCCTGCAGGGTTTAAATTCAGTCAAGCTAAAAAGAAATTTCGGTAGCTAAAGCAAACTTAGCTCTACTTATATAAAAATTTAGAAGATTGTAAATTTCTAAATGACAAAGCTATTATTTGATACGTGTCTGAATTAGGGACCATTTAGATGCTGCTACCTGTACCTAGAGCGGTTGATAGCACATGTTCCATTTGGCGATCCGCTGGGCCCGTAATATATAAACACAGGCAGAGAGGCAGTGGAAGGGACAACTCACACTGCGATATGAATCTCTTCGCGTCAGTCAAACGCCTGCATGCAGTGTACCTTCGATGATGTCAGAGCGGGGCCGACTTGAACACGTTTTGGGTAGAAGTAGGACGTGAGTTGTTGAGGACTGTACACCGTCCTGGACTGCTCAGTTTCACGAAATTGTTATGCATTTTTTAAAATTTGTACAAGGTGTTGAATGTCGCCTAGGCAAGATGTTCAGCTACCAAAAAGAAATGTATACCGTAGGACAAATAGACATAGACAATAGATACAACGAAGACAGAGTAACAATAAAATTACAACACAGATGTTCCATCGTATTTTAATCTTGCCACAATTTTTTGTTTTATCTTCGCAATTATGGTTTCCTCTGGTAACTTACGTCACTACATGTATGACAAGTGACGCATCTGTGATAATTTTCCTGCAGTTGATGACGGTTCAGAATCGAGATCGATAGCAAAATAAAGACACAGTTACAAACAGCAAAGTGTTACGCACTTTTTTTTAAATTTTTTGTAGCTCTGTGCCTAATGATGCTGTGGTTAATCTGCTGAGCAGGCATCCAGGATTTTATCTGCTTATTTTCCTCTTTTTCTGCTGTAAAATGTATCTTATTATGAACAGGTTTATGACTATAGGAGACTGTTCAATTTTACTGCTTGGCTCAGCTATCTGGCACATGATGTAATCCGTATATCAATACATTACAGCATGTATTACCAATTTGACACTATTGCTGTAAGTGTGGCCTATTCTAGGGGGTTCACAAATAGCCATAAAGAAAACTTAGTAGTCTGTAACCGCGCGACCGCTACGGTCGCAGGTTCGAATCCTGCCTCGGGCATGAATGTGTGTGATGTCCTTAGGTTAGTTAGGTTTAAGTAGTTCTAAGTTCTAGGGGACTGATGATCATAGATGTTAAGTCCCATAGTGCTCAGAGCCATTTGAACCGTTTGAATTTCGACACTTGGTAACAAAGATAAACAATAAAATCCGTAAACATGAAAGAGCAAACACCCAACTGTCACCAACACAAGTAAATGATCCCACACAAACAAATTTCTAAAACACAAAAATAGGTAACAATACAAAGTGGGAAAGAGACAGAAGACAACCAACCTCAAATACACACCCAGAATATCCAATATTTAAAAAAAATTCTTAAAATAGCAAACCAAATCAACTAAACACTTTAAAGTAATCCCCAAAAAATAAGAAAAATAGATTTATATCAGAAATTAGGAGTATAACAACTGAAACGTAAATAATGTGATGAAAGATACATCGGTCAAATCAAGAGACACCGTATACAAAGCCTATGAAGAGACGTGGAAGCGTAGGAGAAATAATTCAACTTTTGCAGCACATAGACATAAAATTGCCACCACAGACACACACAAGGAAATCACGAAGATCAACTACAATAAAAACCTCCTTCTGACCCTGCAAGGAAACCACCAAACTCAGAAAACCACAACAGAGAATATACAACACGTAAGTAGTCAGACCAATCCAACAATCCACACACTTTTTAAACTAATAGACCACTTAATGTAACATGAAATGTAGTTATACCACCACGTTCCTACACATGTCAACCACTCCCTGCCATCCCTCCCCTCCCAACCAGCACAACCCTTTCCTTCAGTTGTTCTCCCTATAATAGAACCACTACTCTCAACATGACCGTCTCCACTCAAATGACCGTAAAGCATGTAAAATATCTTTACTAATTTACACTCACTCACACCCACTTTCTCAGACCCACTAAAACAGACAACACATTTTCCCTGTATCTTCTCCACAGTGTATCCTAACTGCTTCTAACTCTCTACAAGGAAAAAGTCACTGATTACAACGCTTCAAACCTACAAGGAAAACCAATAAACAAACGTAAGCACTGTAACACTGGGATCAGTGCAGAACACATGTAACTGCAATTGTGTTTCTAAAGTGAGGTGAACAGGAAATAACGCCGATGTAGCGTAAGAAAGAATGCATTAAAAACTGCGAGATTACCGAGCATCGGACCAGGACTTGGTGGCAAATAAAAGTCAGCATGTCGCTCTTAACGGGGTAAAATGTAGAAGTGCAATGGTAATTTTCGCAGTAGGCCAAGGAAGTGTGATAGGATCGTTACTGCCTACCATGCAGGTAAACAATCTAGTGCGCAAGCATAGGAATATCCTTAGGACTGTTCTCACATAATGCGGTTGTATGCAAGAAAGTAGAGACGCCAGAAGTCAGTATCGATGTCCAAAATGACCGAGAGAAGATTGATAATTGATGCAATCTCTGGCAGTGACCTCTGATTGTAAATAAGTGCAATATATTACTCACACATTGAAAAAGAAATCCGATAATCTGGAAGTACACTACTGAAGACAAATTGCTAGAAACAATATGTACCGAAAAATATCTAAAGGAAACTCTCCAGAGCCATCTGCATTAAGATGGGTGTACAGAGAGTCAGTCGAGATGGAGCGATAACATCCTGCCACCCTTTGAGAGCTGTGGAGTCACAACTTCTTTATTCTGATGCAAGACTGAATGACAATCACAGCCTGGAGCCTGCGCATCAGGCGAGCAAAGTGAGGCGCCCCTCAGCCTTCTTCCTCAGGCTTCTCTTCGCTATGGCTGCATCGGCGCGGCGTCCAGCGGCCCCTGGGGAGCGCCGCTGCCCGCCTATCAGCTGACCGCCGCTGTGCTGTGCCCCCCTACCCCTCTCTGCCAAAGCAGCGTGTAGCGCCAGGCGGTCAGATAGCCAGCGTCCCCAGGGGCCCGGGACATCGCCCTGCGGACCCCAATGGCGCCCACGCCGGACGGCCGGGCGCCTCACTGCCGCCGCAAAAACACACTCGTAACAGCCGCCGTGCCAGATAGCGGGCGAGAAGGCGACGCTTTTACGCCGTGCCGGGGACGGCAAGTGCCGGCCGGTCGTCCTGCGGGGCCGCGCTGATATCCTCCCGGGAGGTTCGATACCCAGTCTCTGTCAACAGGAGACCGGAGGACAAGCGGATACATGAAAACTGCGCCCAGTGAAATTCACGACTACACAGAACTCTACGAATAATGAATTAAAGAGGGTGCCTCTATTGCGAAAACACGATTCTTCTTTTAGTTTAATTGTCATACACGTTTCGTCACAATTGTGACATCTTCGTTGGAGTTTTTCTTGCATTGCTTCTGTTATATAGAAAGTGTTTGTGTTTATCTGATTCAACTAATATCTCGAAAATGACGCATCGCACGAAAACAATGTTTTAGTTAAAAAGTTTATATTAATAAAGGTGTTCAAATGTGTGTGACATGTTGTGGGACTTAGCTGCTAAGATCATCAGTCCCTAAGCTTACACACTACTTAACCTAAATTATCCTAAGGACAAACACACACACACACACACACAACCGTGCCCGAGGGAGGACTCAAACCACCGCCGGCACCAGGCGCACAAATTAATGAAGGGGACATCTGCCAGAGCTACAAATGGCCACCTCTTAACCACCACACTTACGTGGGCGGGGATCATCTTCGTATATTTACTGATTTAGTAAACACAGTCGTAGTCGCATTTAAGCTGTTAATTTTTAGTTGCCCGTTTTCGATCTGCTAAAGAGAAAATCATGAGACCTACATTTAAGAGCCAAAGAAACTGGTACACCTGCCTAATATCGAGTAGGGCCTCCGAGAGAACGCAGAAGTGCCGCAACACGACGTGGCATGGACTCGACTAATGTCTGAAGTAGTGCTGGAGAATACTGACAACATGAATCCTGCAGGGCTGTCCATAAATCCTCAAAGGTACGAGGTCGGGGGATCTCTTCTGAACAGCACTTTGCAAGGTATAGCAGATATGCTCAATAATGTTCATGTCTACGGAATATGGTGGCCAGCGGAAGTGCTTAAACACAGAAGAGTGTTCCTGTAGCCACTCTGTAGCAACTCTGGACGTTTGGGATGTCCATTGTCCTGCTGGAATTTCCCAAGTCTTTCGGAATGCACAATGGACATGAGTGGATACAGTTTATCAGACAGGAAGCCTACGTATGTGTCACCTGTGAGAGTCGTATCTAGACCTATCAGGAGTCCCATACCACTCCAACTGCACACGTCATATACTATTACACAGCCTCCACCAGCTTAAATAGGCCACTGCTGTCACAAAGCGTCCATTAATTCATGAGGCTGTCTCCATACCCGCACACGGCCATCCGCTCGATACAATCTGAAACGAGACTCGTTCGAACAGGCAACTTGTTTTCAGTCATCAACAGTCCAATGTCGGGCCAAGGCGAGGCGTAAAGCTTTGTGTCGTGCAGTCCTCAAGGGTACAAGAGTGCGCCTTCGTGTTCGATAGCCCATATCGATAAAGTTTCGTTAGACGGTTTGCACGCCGACACTTGTTGATTCCTCAGTACTGAAATCTGCAGCAATTTGCGGAATGGTTGTTCTTTTGTGACGTCGAACGATGCTCTTCATTCGTCATTGGTCTGATTCTTGGACGACTTTTGCTGGCCGTAGGGATGTCGGAGACTGTATATTTTACCGGATTCCTGATATTCACAGTACACACGTGAAATTCCAATTTCCTCGCTACCTAGGAGATGCTGTGTCCCAGCGCTCATGTGACGACTACAACACCACGTTCAAACTCACTGAAATGTCGATAACCTGCCATTATAGCAACAGTAACCTATCTAACAACTGCGCTTGACACTTGTGTTATATAGGCATGGCCGACCGCAACGCCGTATTATGCCTGTGTACATGCATCTGTATTTGAATACGATCTCCTATATCAGTTTCTTTGGCGCTTCAGTGTACATTCCTTGATGAAATTAGCATTCTATGTAATTAATACACGTCCGGTTCACTCCAGAATTGTTTTCCATTCGTGATAGATGACGCTGTAATTGACATATCAAGTGTAGCTTATTTCGGAGTTAAAAACCGATACATCTGATCCTACACTTCATTCACTATGTAGATGTAAACCTGCGATTTCCAACTGTTGATTTTACAGTATAAGGCAGTTAACCGTTTCACTCTCTGGTTCGAAACTACGTTTAGCATGATCCAGCACCGAAGTCTTAGATGTAATAGTTTTGTGTTCACATCGAGATGCTTGATATCGGTGAGTTCTCTCATCATTGGGGTGCCCAATTTCGGTGAGTCCACATGCCTCTCACCATTGGGCTGCTTCATTTCGGTGAGTATCCGTGGCTGGTGCACCTGTCATTACCACTTCGTGGACGTTTTTCCTTATTACAACGGTTGTGGTTTGTATTCCACCAATAGCCTCGTAGAGGCCTGGGTGAGAGTTACAGCAGTTGGATGTCGGGGTTCAAGGGCGGTCACCGAAATCAAGCATTCCGATGGCTTGCGGACTGACTAAAACCAGCCGCGCAGAAACCACTTAACTAAACATTTAGCTTATTTTCCAGAAGTGTTAATGTGTAACCAATTTATTTGTAGTGTACAATCGCACTTGTTAAGCTCTATTAACGTTTGAACATCAGTATCAATACAATTAGAATACAAGGTTTACATTTACACCGAAAATGAAACAACAGAACAGATGACATTTGTCGATTACAGTGTCACTTGTCAAGAATGGAAAAAAGTAAAACGTACGTATTTTTTTGTGGAAAATCCAAATATGCAATAAAAATACGGGATTTTCATTTGAAAAAACAAAGTTGATCAACGCGACCATGCAGGACAGGTGCTTAGGCCGTTGCCAGTTGTAGCACAGACGTGTGTCCCTTTACTACCATTAACTTTTCTCCTAGATCATTTTCTTAGTACGATGCGTCATTGTCTAAATATTTTGTTGTCTCTAGTTAAGCCTAATGTCTTGTATATATTGGAATTTTATATTGGGGAGGACTATGTTGACACCAGATTCTGTTGATGTTTTTTGTTGCATACATACTTCGTTTTTTTGCATTATATTAGGAAATTTAGTTGCAGGTCTAAATGAATACAGTATCTCATCTGAAACACAATAACGTCTGAAACGACCTTTCGTTTAGTATACGATGTATATAGCATGTAATCTATCAAAGCAGTGCCAATCAGCTGTCGTTCAACTGTCCTGAGCTCTACTACATTATTACATGCCAGCTCGATGTTTTGTTGCTATTGCTTTTAACTTTAAAGTGGCATTTGGATACAGTTAAACTTCGAGACGGTTTGGTTTCGAAAACTGTTTGGTGGGGCCTGCCTCTGTGACCCAGCGGTTCTAGGCGCTTCACTCCGTAAGCGCGCTGCTGCTACGGTCGCGGGTTCGGACCCTGCCTCGGGCATGGATGTGTGTGATGTCGTTAAGTTAGTTAGGTTTAAGTAGTTCTAAGCCTAGTGATGACCTCATATGTTAAGTCCCATACAGCTTAGAGGCATTTTTGTTTGGTGTGGCACACTATTTACAGATCGTGTTGCGGGTTTATAAGAGCTTTTACTAACATATTTATTGGAGAATTCTTGTTGTTACTTTGTCGCCGTGAGCTACACGCACTTCCCACTTCGGAACATCTAGAATTCGCCAAAAAAAGTGAACTCCGTTATAAATCCGCACACAAGTTATAAACAGCAAACGACACCAAAAAGTTGTTCAAACCAAACCCTCAAGAAACTTTATCGATACCCGCAGGTCAGCTTAAATATAAAAACAATAACAGTACATTTATCAGGAAACGAAGACCAAATGCTGCTCAGCATAGGTCAAATACACCTTTAATAAGAGTCGAAAGGGCTTTGTCAGATAACTCCATGACTGTGAATTTCTATCCCATTACTTCTGGAAGTTTCTTGCTAACTACAGCCCTTTCACACGAGCTAATTTCTTATCTCAGTCGACAACTCGCGGCAACTGAGTCTACCGGAGCGAACCTAGTGTATTATTTGTGTACTGTCACGTGCCACGAGCATTGTTTTCGTTTACATACCAGCACCAGGCTGTGTGTGTTATGACAGTTGTCTGCTGTGCATTTCGGTACCCGACACCCAAAAATGACGCTATTAGGAATCATTCTTTTTACGAAATTACCGAAATACCGTGAAGTAACAGAATGTAGGGGCAGGCTATGACAATAGACTTTTTGAGGACAGATGTAAAATTCACAGTGTGTTGTAATACGTCGGACAG
Organism: Schistocerca gregaria; assembly: GCF_023897955.1. Taxonomy (NCBI): domain Eukaryota; kingdom Metazoa; phylum Arthropoda; class Insecta; order Orthoptera; family Acrididae; genus Schistocerca; species Schistocerca gregaria. Next base: position 138,201,010 of record NC_064923.1, on the reverse strand, counting down.
CAGTCACTTTCAACAACGTGCCGCGAGCGAACGAGTAGGAGGAGAAAGCCGGACCCCTAGGGTGAGCCCCCAGGAGGAGGGACACTACAGTCATTGAGCACACAGCGGGATGCCGGGCCGACGTCCTCGCCTTGCTCAAGAAGGACACCATGCGAAGGGCCCGTCTGAAAACGAGAAGCATGCAGAGAGCTGGTGCACACCTGCAGCCATCAGGACGGAACGCCAGCAATTTACACACGAAAGCATCTGAGTTCTTCTGGCCTGGCGGCAGTTACCTTACCTACCTTAGAAAGCAGGGACGTGCCGACGATTCCAGCACCTCATGGGCACAGGGAGGATTGTACAAACAGCGCGGGGAATCGGCGCAGGGAGGCGTGTGAAAGAAGCCAGCACTCTTAAGAAGTTTTTCTCGACGGTGAGGACATTCCTTGTAAATGACGAACGCCAGCAGATTTTGAGACAGAGTGCAAATGTGAGTCTGTCCAACGCTCACGCAGATAGAGCGGTTGTAAAGAAGCGTTGTGTAGCTGCTCTCACAACGGGAATGCAGGAAAATATCTTGAGAATGTGAAATCGTCAGAAAGATAACGATTTACGAGCCACACACCAGACAGGAAATTTCCTACCTTCACGGATAGGTGTGGAGATGAATCATCAATCTGTCATTTGGCTGTATGGAGAATTTCGTCCGCCAGTGGCATCGCCGAAAGGAAGAATATTTCGAAGTTGATCTGAGAGATGGAGGAGAAGCGAGTAGGGGGAGTCGTGGAGACACGGCGGAAGTGAGAGAACATGGGCGCTGTTCCATCCATCGCCAACGTCCATCTTCCGTCGCCGTGAGAGCACAGCTTCTGCCACGCAATCGACAACGGACAGACAACGCAGAGATCGTACCTGGGCCCAGCCGCAAAGCTGCGATTGCCGATGAGGGCAGCAGTACAGCTCCGAGGCGACGAGCCATACCAACGCAGCGCCTGCCGCCGACAGCAGTAACGACGAACGATAACGAAGAATGGTGAGACGATTCGTTCTCACCTCCTTCCCCTTAATATCTGAGTCATGCCCGAGTCCAGTCCAGTCAGCCCTGAGATTTGTAATTTTGTATTGGTTTGTTTAAACAGCACGAAAATAAATACGTATCTTTCATGGTTTGATCATTCAAGCTGTCTTCTACATTCATACATGAACCCCTCAATTCCGTACCCTTTGTGTTTGATTTCATTTCATTATTGATATCAAGTAATTGTTGGTTCCCAATGTGGGGTAATCTCATCAGTCATCTGCTCGTCATTTCTTGTCTGACAGAAGAGAGAAGAATTTCATGAGTTCACTACATTTCTGGCACCCAACTTGGGGCCACCACGTTGTTAATGTTCGAGGCATCTGATGACACAAAATAATTTCTCGAGTTCAACACAGTGTGTTCTTTACGAAGATAAGATGATGAATTGTACACACTCCTCAGAAGTGATAAAAATACATACAGTTTCGTCTAATCAGATCAAAACATCTACATTTATTTGCCAGAGGAAATGTACATTTACCAGCACATGAAACCCGTCGGTTTTGGAAGCCTGTAAGACAGGCATGACGCTCAGAGTCTAAGACGTGAAGGGCTTGTGACTGTTCTAATAACTCTGTAGCCTTAAGACCGCCTGACGTTCTGCGTCCTAGCTCCGGCGGACATGACATTTCTCCCACGTTTGTTGGATTCGCGTAGCTTCCGCTGCTAGAGGTCTGTTAAAACTACGCGCTAAAGGTTTTAAAGGCTTCTAGTAATAATTTTATTTAAATGTGGTTCTCGGACTTAGCGCCCTTCTTTCTTGTTGCACCTACACCGAAACTCTACAGCTATGCCAGGTGGTGTAGGAACTCAACATCATAAACCACGTGTACAATAAACACTGAGTTTGTACTGTCTCGAAATAATATATAGTCACTAAGGGTAGCCGACCATCGCGCCACCATCGTCTGCATTCCACTCATGCGTACCCTATTTAAAAACTTAATAATGTTCAAGAAGATACAACTTTCTACAGTAGCCTATGCTCTTTCTCAGGGTTCAAGCTGTCTCCATACCAAATACCGCCGGAATATGTTCAGCAGTACAGTCCTGAAAACGTAATAGACAGAGTTACATCCGCGTTGGTAATATTAGTGGTGATATGAAAGTGCGGACTGACAGGAATTAAACACCTTCAGGGCTGTGTAAGGACTGCATTATAACTGTTACTCACGGCTGTGTTCGCGTATCAGTAAAATGAAATAAAATGTTTCATTGGCTGGAGACCCCAGTAGAGGTGTTCGGGAGCTTGGTGCAAGTCTTTTTATTTGATGACACTTTGGTGACTCGCACGTCGATGATGATAAGATGATGGTGAGACCAACGCACCCATACTGCCGCGATCAGAAAGAAACCGACCTGATTGAGAATAGAATCCTGGAACTCATTAGCTTAAGACAGCAACGCGATCTACATTACTATTAGCTGTTCACGAAAATTTGAACAATCCAAAGAAGCTTTAAGAGACTCATGACGCACAGCGTCCATAATGTGTCGGATTTGTGACCGATATTAGTATGAAAATATGGATTAAACACTTAGAGGACTGAAACTTCCTGGCAGATTAAAACTGTGTGCCCGACCGAGACTCGAACTCGAGACCTTTGCCTTTCGCGGGCTACCAAAGCACGACTCACAGCTTTACTTCTGCCAGTATCTCGTCTCCTACCTTCCAAACTTTACAGAATCTTGCAGAACTAGCATTCCTGAAAGAAAGGATATTGCTGAGACATGGCTTAGCCACAGCCTGGGAAATGTTTCCAGAATGGAAACTTAGAGGACTGTTTAAAGTTTGTGTTCATTACGCTGAATCGTATTATGTAGAACATATCAAACAATCAAAGCATTTTCACAAAATTTTGATCAAGTTAAACGTCAAAGAGTAAAGAGCTTTCCAAAGTAATTGTTGTTCCATTTTTCATTTCGTATTCTGCAAATCAATAAATATGTGGTACCTTCTAAAGTAGTTTATGTTCTTCCTCAATGTTCAAGCTACCTCCACACTAAACTTTAACAAAATCGGTTCATCGGATTGTTTGTGAAAGCGTAACCGAGCTACTTTCGCATTTGTTATACACTCCTGGAAATTGAAATAAGAACACCGTGAATTCATTGTCCCAGGAAGGGGAAACTTTATTGACACATTCCTGGGGTCAGATACATCACATGATCACACTGACAGAACCACAGGCACATAGACACAGGCAACAGAGCATGCACAATGTCGGCACTACTACAGTGTATATCCACCTTTCGCAGCAATGCAGGCTGCTATTCTCCCATGGAGACGATCGTAGAGATGCTGGATGTAGTCCTGTGGAACGGCTTGCCATGCCATTTCCACCTGGCGCCTCAGTTGGACCAGCGTTCGTGCTGGACGTGCAGACCGCGTGAGACGATGCTTCATCCAGTCCCAAACATGCTCAATGGGGGACAGATCCGGAGATCTTGCTGGCCAGGGTAGTTGACTTACACCTTCTAGAGCACGTTGGGTGGCACGGGATACATGCGGACGTGCATTGTCCTGTTGGAACAGCAAGTTCCCTTGCCGGTCTAGGAATGGTAGAACGATGGGTTCGATGACGGTTTGGATATACCGTGCACTATTCAGTGTCCCCTCGAAGATCACCAGAGGTGTACGGCCAGTGTAGGAGATCGCTCCCCACACCATGATGCCGGGTGTTGGCCCTGTGTGCCTCGGTCGTATGCAGTCCTGATTGTGGCGCTCACCTGCACGGCGCCAAACACGCATACGACCATCATTGGCACCAAGGCAGAAGCGACTCTCATCGCTGAAGACGACACGTCTTCATTCGTCCCTCCATTCACGCCTGTCGCGACACCACTGGAGGCGGGCTGCACGATGTTGGGGCGTGAGCGGAAGACGGCCTAACGGTGTGCGGGACTGTAACCCAGCTTCATGGAGACGGTTGCGAATGGTCCTCGCCGATACCCCAGGAGCAACAGTGTCCCTAATTAGCTGGGAAGTGGCGGTGCGGTCCCCTACGGCACTGCGTAGGATCCTACGGTCTTGGCGTGCATCCGTGCGTCGTTGCGGTCCGGTCCCAGGTCGACGGGCACGTGCACCTTCCGCCGACCACTGGCGACAACATCGATGTACTGTGGAGACCTCACGCCTCACGTGTTGAGCAATTCGGCGGTACGTCCACCCGGCCTCCCGCATGCCCACTATACGCCCTCGCTCAAAGTCCGTCAACGGCACATACGGTTCACGTCCACGCTGTCGCGGCATGCTACCAGTGTTAAAGACTGCGATGGAGCTCCGTATGCCACGGCAAACTGGCTGACACTGACGGCGGCGGTGCACAAATGCTGCGCAGCTAGCGCCATTCGACGGCCAACACCGCGGTTCCTGGTGTGTCCGCTGTGCCGTGCGTGTGATCATTGCTTGTACAGCCCTCTCGCAGTGTCCGGAGCAAGTATGGTGGATCTGACACACCGGTGTCAATGTGTTCTTTTTTCCATTTCCAGGAGTGTATTAGTATGGTTGGATTACTTATGACTAATATTGGTCCATGCATTACATGTTGTTTCATGCTTTGGTTTGATATACGCACACACCGTGATGATGGTGTAAACCGAAATTGGTAGTTGTAACAAATGGCAACTAAACAACTACATGTTATTCATTTTCACAAATATGAACAGCTGCTGGAAACTGCCTTATATATATATATATATATATATATATATATATATATATATATATATAGAGAGAGAGAGAGAGAGAGAGAGAGAGAGAGAGAGAGAGAAATATACAATTGTTGATTAATATTATTTACCAATCGAACCTATATTCTTCAAATAATTGTGGATTTTTCAGAGAATAGGTATAACTTACAACTTTCTCTTACTGCCCTCGAGGCAACAGGCCCTTCACATCTGGATGATTCCACTTGTTTCGTGTATTTCTGTCTTACGTAACGTTTAGTTCCTTTTCGAAAAAGACAGGATTCCTAATATCGTCCTGGAGCAATGTCCGCTATGTCTGACACTCGTCGGTCACGAGGCTGAGTATTTGGGAACAAAACGTGCCGTATTTATTCGCCAGTTGGTAGTGCGAAATGACGGGAACCATCTCGTTTACCGGAAAACTTCGTAAACGCTGAGGCACCCACTGAGAGGTTGTAATCCGCGCTCTAAATCAAGGCAGTTGTCATCAGATTAATTGCTTTCCCCGTGATGGATAGGCCCATAAATCGCAATCGCTGCGAGCGTTTGGAACTCGGACTATCGCACACGCGTTTTTGTCGAACACTTTTAGTGCCAGTTATTGACAGGTATTAGATTTTATTACATTTCACTGCACATGTGATTTGTTCTTTTTTTTTAAAAAAAATGGGAGGGGCTACAGAGTACAGCAGGTCGTACGATTAACACAACCGTACGTTATATTTTCGTCCACATTCAACTTTAAAATATAAATATAGAAGCATGGGAGGTTTTTGTGTGATTTCACTGTTTCACTAACTAGTAAAAACTACCCTGAAGCTGCATCATACATGAATCATGAATTGCTGAAAGGGCTTAAGTCTAGTTTTACCAATTTTAGTGAACTACGTTGTCGGGATCTTTATATATAAATACATACGTTAGTGTTAAAAGGGTTTTACTCCTTTCAACCCTTGATAAAACACCAAGGCTTAAGTCTTTTCATGTACTGTCAGTTGGACTTATGTCCTTTTAACACTGACTGTTCGTATCTGGTGGCCGCAATTCTATAAGAAAACAACATTCCCAATGGAAGACAATGAAACGTTCTGTGACCCAGTGTGAACAGGTTACATTTAAATCTCGTGACTATATGGAATTTAAGTACTCTTCAAATCTGAAAGAACGTGCAGTTACCTTACTTTACATACGCAAACTTGTATGTCATAAATTTAAGCTTTAGCGGCCTCCTAATACGAATGATGTTGCTTTCCCTATCATCTTAGCATATGCAGAACGCAATGCCAGCGTCAAAATTAAGAAAAGAGTCGACATTAAGCAAGTACTGCGACATATTCCCGATGGAGGAGAAGAAAAAGTTTTATAGCAACGGTTGTGAGTGGAACAACATGGCTAGAGCATCTGATGTTAGTGAAGAAGACTGACGATCATTGGTGATTCAGTATTCGTAAAATCATTGACTTTGTGCCTGGCTTACCAAACTACATTCTAGGTTTTGTTGATTATGCGTTTGGATGTTTTAAAAGTCTTAAATAATATTACTTCTGAAATATAGTTAGATAACTCCAAAAATGTAAGAAATGAAGTGTCTTACATGAATTTAGCGGCCATCAACGAAACTATATTAAGCCGCTATCGACTATTTTAAAAAATAATGCTTTCGCATAAAAAATTTGGTTTTAGTGGCAAATAACAACATAAAAAACAATTAGAAATACTATTTTTCTAATGATTATAAAATTGTTTCTGAAATAAATGTAATAAACATTACCAAAAATAACAGTGTCAGCAGTTACAGTAATATGAATGGTTCAAATGGCTTTGAGCACTATGAAACTGAATTGCTGTGGTCATTAGTCCCCTAGAACATAGAACTACTTAAACCAAACTAACCTAAGGACACCACACACATCCATGCTCGAGGCAGGATTCGAACCTGCGACCGTAGCAGTCGCACGGTTTCGGACTGCGCGCCTAGAACTGCGAGACCACCGCGACCGGGAATTTGAATGGAAGTCACACAACTGAACCAGATGGCAAACAGTTTTATTTTCTTTAAATTTTCACAGACGTAGAGTCAATGGACCTAAGCTCTCTCAACACATGTTTCAAATACTATAAAACGTGTGGAAAAATGAAGATATTCTGACTCCGAAGGATGACGCGGATGATAGGATCTTTGACGTGCCGTGGAATTCGATTGAACACTGCAGCAGGTCATTAATCCCTTTTGTTATTTACCTGACTTTCGCAGACCTGTACAGCCATGGTTCGTGATTTGGCAGGAAGTATCATGATTACGATGTACCCTTAAACATTAATTAAACGTCACGCAAGCAACTTTGAGTCTGTAACAACTGTAAGGGCTTGCTGAAAAGTAATGCCTCAGAATTCTTTTAAGAGAACGTTCTTAAAGATTTCTAAATAACACAGACGTTAATAACAATCTACACCTTCATTCTTGAGGTCTTTATATTTATTCCATATCATAATCACCCTGGCGATGAATATATTTCTTCCAATGGCACACCTATTCGTTCATACCGTCACTGTAGATTGTTTGACTTTGTCGACGGAGTCACAATTTCATCCCTATCAAAGTGAAGTCTTCGAAGGTATTCATTAAGTTTAGGAAACAGATGAAAATCTGATGGAGCAAGTAGAGACTGTATGTAGATTGATCGATGACAGCGAACCCGAGGCGTCGGATTGTTGCATATGTCGCATCGCTCGAGTATGACCTGACGTTATCACATTCAGGAAGAGGGTGCTCCACACGTGGACGAACTCTTAAAATTCGAATTTCTCTTACAATGCGCTGGGTCTCAAACACTGAGATAGTTACATTATACACTGCCGTGATACATGCTGCAGTTTCGGAGCTTTTAGCAGCAAAAGGCTGCAAATAAATAGACAAGAAAAATAAAATGTAGAATAATAATGTTCGTTAAGGAAAAAATAAACTTCCTGAGTTTTCGCATTAAATGTTTGGAAGCATAATATTTCTGCACTCCCTTGTACTAAGTGTGAAGTATGCATACCACTTTACGTTTGTACATGTCGTGAACTGTTCATTGTTTTTAATAAGCAGTAGCACTGCAGCTCTGTAGTAGTAGAACAAAGTATGTTGGGCCCCAAATCTTCACTGTTGCCAAATGTATTTAAGATGGCGGATCCAAGATGGCGGCAGTAGATATCGCAATGTCGCAATGACGTCATGGTGGAAAGTTCAAATTTTGGCGGGAAAATATGTCAGTTGGGCTACCTACACTAAACTAACGCCCTCCCCTTCACCCCTCTCCTCCTTCCCTCAGAAAATGGCGAAAAGTTCAAATTTCAGCAGGGCAGTGCACCACAACACAGCTACCTCCACTAACCTAAGAGAATGGTGGGAATAGAGGTTACTTGAGGTACTTCCACTAACCTAAGTCATCCAAACGCCACCTCTTCCCAGGTCTCAGTCTACACTGGGCTGCTGGAGAGAGGAACGAGTCTACTTTATTTATTTTGGAACAGATTTGACATAGTGTTACACTGATACAAAACACTCGCTTTCACATGCTTCAGGTTACAATACACAGTTTACAGACCTGGAAACTGCTTGTAGTGCCGGAAACTGAAGTACAGATATGCAAACAACTCGTAAATTGCCGAAATAATGCAATATACAGCATGCAAGCAACTCGTAAATTGTCAAAAAATAATGCACATATTGAAAAACGCTCACAACACTTATACAGCCGAAAATAGTGCAGTGCATATACACTCATTGCATGCAAGAAACGCTTTCAAACTATCATCATCTGCGACCAATCAGAGGCTTCAACATGCGCAAGCATCAACGACACCGCGAGTCACCACCGCTGCCAACGGCAGCCAGCAGGTGAAAGTCACACCAACAGTTAGAGTTCTTCAAGTGTCATACTGGTGTCGCAGAACACCAACACACGCATGCAGCACCTGCTGACCCCTGTCCACTGGACCATGCAGGATGCTACCGCACATGCTCCCAGGGTTTGGGCTGCACCGGTGGCCCCCACAAAGTGACAACATCGTCATCAGCTCCTGAGACATTCAAAATTGTCCATTCGGGTCTTGCAAGCTTAAGGCTGTGGCATCCCACTCATACTTGACACCTGAGAAATTCCTGTTGAAATACATTTTCACCTAGGCACCATTTGTAGCGTGATGACACACAGATGTGGTGCAGGCCCAGTGCTGAGAGAGATGTTTGCGTAGCAGCTAAAAGGTTCCCAATGTTATACTGATGTAACATGTCTATGTAAATAACAGCCAAGTCCCCCTCTGGGTACACTATAGAAATCTGTTCCAGAATAACACTGACTGCTTTCTCCCTGTCAATCCTAATCACTGAATTTACCAGTCAAACGGCATCCTGTGTGGGAGCACCATCGACCATTGTTTCCTACAGATGAGACATTCAGTGGCAAAATCTATTTTGAACAGATCGCAACATTGCACTGACAGTTGAACCCTGCTAAAATGCCCTCTATGCTGTCAAATACAGAAAGACTCTTACTCAATTACACTGGTCTGCCACTGATGACAGGAGCTTGAATATTAGAGCATGAAACCGATCTCCAACCTGTCAATATATCACCACGTACCATGTCGATGTAGTATACATAAAATTCCTATCCTTTGTCATAGAAAATCGCCCTTTTGCATCATTCATATGGCTATCGACTGCCTGGCAGGTGTACATATACCGTGAAGACAGACAGCACCATATATCCTCCTCACAGCACTAGATATTTTCCCACAGTGGATGGTCGCAAGTCACCCACTTGTGACGCATGAGCAGAGCACCCTTGGTGGACCAAAGTCACTCTGTTATACAAAGATGGGCTCGTTTCTACAACAATCTCCAGACTCTGGGGATTACAACAATATTATACCATTTACACCACATTTGTCGTTACCAAGCACATTCCAATATCATTTGCATAACAGTATCACTCGCGCAACATAATTCCCTAGATAAAGGCCACGAAATGTGCAACCACATGTCCATATTGAATCGTCTGAAATTTCCACGCTGTCTCAAAAGCTGTCCAACACATATTGAGTATTAGTTCGCTACTCATCAGTCTAGAGGATGAGATGGTGACGTCAGCTACATTCCTGCATCCTGACAGGTCTCTCCATTCAGACAGTTCCTACTGTTAGCCAGAAACGTGAATCTTTCTAGCCATAGGCCACTGGCACTGCGCAGCACGCACCTGCAGTCATAAAATCTTTCTAGGGAACCGATCACATATGTGTTTCATCACTGTACGTACAATTAAATATTACGATCACTGTGTCTGTTAAACGATATTCGACAATGAGCGAAGTATCGGAAATACACCCTACTGACGGCTGTGGCTCTGGAAATAGAATTATCGGTACCATTCTTATGATTTGACATACTGCTCCCTTTGTCGTCACAGCACCCCACGTCAAATTCATACCGTCCTTATGACTTAGCATAGTCATTTCTTTTCCATATGTCAGAACACAAACACATACTTTACAAGTCTGATGCTCAAGGTGAACCAATCACTTATCTCCTACTACTAAGTATAATTCTTCGTCAATAACTGATTGCTGCCGATACGAAACAATACAGGCTGAAAATCAACGAAGGGTGGACGTGTCTCATAAGTTTTCTTGTAAGTGGTACCACTGTGTCTTAGACAGAGAGACGTAATCGTCTGACAAACCACCAGATGTTGTAAGACACGACCATATTACTGTTACAAGTAGTATCCGTTCTACAAGTGCATACAAGTATCCCTGTTGAAAGCTATACAGGCTTTATAAATCTAGGTACGGCATTACCTACGAATGACGTGGTTTTTGCAGACAAATACCACGACACTGAATCTAGACAGTGATGGTAAGAGTGTGTATAATTAGACAAGAAGTGCACTTACATGTCGCCGACGGTGCACCCTCGTAATAAAATTACCGAATTTTAAAAGTGATTCGCCTAAGGAGCGTGGTATGAAACCAGTATTTGCAACTCCCTCATGGAGCCACTAGATATTTTTCCAGTATTTGTAACACATTTTATCTCGATGCCATGTCAGAGGTTGGGTGATATATTGACTGAGTTACAGGCGCTGGCTGATTGAGAAGGATTACAAACAGTAGTAAATGGTGTGCTGATTGATGTCGTAAGAAACGTACACCAGCTTTTCAGATGTCTAGTACTACGCATTCGGTAGAAATGCTGTCTGGGATTTGGAATCAAGTCTTTCCTTTCAATCACATGTGTGCATTGTATCTTATGTAGGACTTCTTCAATGATTACAGCCATTAGTGAATCATATTTCTGGCCTCTCATATCTCGAAACGAGTCAACTTTCTCGAAGCTATCTGCTACAATAAAATTCCAACATGGTTTTAGGTAGTCCCTATGCATTTTGCAACTGCTCTTCTGACTCTCTGCCACCATCGCTGCAGCTTCTCGCATGTGATCATTCCAATGTAAGTGGGAACTGAACAGAATTCGAAGAAAACCATATCTGCTACCTTCTGCAACGCAGTAGAAACAGGCTGAGCTAAGTAACTGCGAAAGGACTGTATTTTGACCATTTGATGGAAATGGGAACATGCCAACTGTGCATTATGTGTAAGGTCGGCGCCAAACGCAGGTTGCTCCTGCAACACGAGGTAGTATAAAAGACAGTACGGGAACTGGGGAAGCACTAGGATTTCCCTACTGTATCGTGGTGCTTCTCCAAACTAAAAACAGATCGACGTCCCTCAGGGCCCATTCACCCCAACATTCTATCATCGTTATTTTATACCATTCAACGGAAAAAAATTACGATCTATAAAAGCTGCACTAGCTTCATCCGATAGAGAACTCGATAACACTTTTACTGCATCTCTTTCCTCCAAAATATCGAAAACAAATACTGCACGTTTGCCAGTACTGAGCACATGTGACTCCTATTAAATATACAGCTATTGATCCATTGCATAGACCAGTGTAAAGTTGCATCAACTGTACTGTAGGAAGATGACCATATCCCACAAACTGTACTATAAGTCGACGAGACCCTCCCTGTGACACTGTGTTGTTATTTGAAACATTTTTGTTTTAATGTTGTAACACGCTTTGTACAAATTTTGTTTTTTTCTGCCATGACTTCGAGGTCTGTGTCAGGTTCTAAACTGACATTAACACATTCTGATCCATTGCTTCTCATAGAAAAGTAGATGTCGCGCAGAAAAAGTCACATTGTTACTGCTGCTACCAGAACACACCACACCCACTCGATGATTTTAAATAAAAGATAGTTTCAACATAAGGAAACAGGAAGAGTCTGGCGGCATTGTGGAGAGTTTACAAACTGCCGTCCAAAGGTTACTGACGGCCTCAGCATTTTAACTCATCTGTCATAGTGATGGAATAGCTGATGGCTCTGCATTCTGTTTCGACTCGTTCCTCATATTGCAGTCACGTAAGCGATCACTGTTTCGGTGCTAGCCATTACCAGAAGGTGTTACCCCTTCACCAAAACCTCTTCTCCAACTCAAACAAGTGAGGTTAGTCAATCATTATGTGGTAACCAACACCGAACCAGTAGATGGATGGGATGGAAAAGACACCGTAGATGTACTTTAATAATAAGGATCACAGTTGATAGTATGAGCAATTTTAGAAATTTTACAGTAATTTCAACACCGACCAATGATGCGACAGCATGTTTCCCAATTTCAGTATAATATCTAAACCACCCCTACCCTAATTTGCGAGTATCATTGCAAATGTAGATAGATGACAGCACAGTGCGTCCATTTATTGTCCATTTTCGAACATACACGTCATCAAAGTATATCAGATAGCGCTCTATATATTCGTAAAACCTCCAGCGTAGTGCTTACTTTACTATTTACTATGCGGATAGGAGTCACTGAGCATTCACCTAGTCTTAGGATAAAATTAGAGACTGAGAGACCCCCATCGCACTGTCTTTGACCAACCCGCCCTGCGCAACCGTTACCGACTTAATCTGCAGCCGACCTTAAGTACACCGTTACATTCCCTGTCTTGTGAATGAATGGAGCTTGCCGAGTCCTCGCCCATCCCAAGGAACTAGATTTCTCCAGATGCGCCCATATCAAGGATATTAGTACTCTTTATCGATGTATAGTAACAAATTTAAAACAGTTGTGACGTAATAGCAGACGGTTAAGAAGAGCAAGAAACGGGAGATTTTTACACATGGTGGAGCTCCAAACAGAAGGAGTTCAAAGCATTTTGCATGTATCAATCACGCTATCAATTGTAAAGTACTTTTCTAGTGCCTGGGATCAGTACCCGGAGGGTACTGGTAAGAGAGAACATAAACACACGCTCTCCTAAGGCTACACGGTTCTGCACTTAAAATAGACTATAATGTTAAATCACTAGAGTTTCAGACCTATCAGTCATGTGGAACGCAGCGCTGTTAATATTCCAATGTACGAAATACATTTCCAGCACTCGACATACATTCTTCTTGCAGGTTTCTCTACGATAAACTATTGTAACAAACTGTAATAAGAAAAAACTATTTCCTTAAAGCAGCAGCTCTGTGTGACACATGCACAATATAGCTTTCCAGAGATGTATAGCGTCTACTATTCACATCCGATCACGGTTCAGAAGTTACACCATGCCCACATCAATCCTATATAAAATGATCGTTAGTATCGGAATATACTTCTTACAAGGAAACAGATAAACGCATAGCAGCACGTCCGACATATGAAATTACAATTCATGTCGCCACTAACTCTGTAAACAGCACATCCTGTCAAGCATATGAATACACAGAGATTATAGAGTCTCACAAAAACCTATCCCTAACCTAGTCACAAAACTGAAGCATCGATTTTACACCTAAAATGTGACGGGGGAATGGAGTACATGGTATAAATATTCGTTTGTTTAGAGGAATGTGTCACGTTTCATCGCACATGAGATGGAAGTCCTCTGATGACTGAAAGGTGTACTGTAAACGATCGCAATTAGACACTGCTCTAAGACCCAGATTGAACACGTGGTTGTATACGAGACGAATGCAGGGTATGTCACACAACTGATGCATCCTGACAGAACATCAGAAAAAATGGTCAAAAGACCTGCAGTAACTTCTCCCTCTCTCTCTCTCTCTCTCTCTAGAATGCATCATCAGTCTACCATTAAATTGTACTTCGTTACAACTCCATCTCAACCGACCACTCCAGCCACTCAATGTCATCCATTTATGCAGATGCAAGTAAGTTTAGAGGCAGATGGTTCTCTGTCTTCCAGAAAAGCGTCAAATACAGTACACAACTCGCGTGTGTCACTTCTAAGTAGGCTGTTTAGGTTTTTACGTTGGTAACGCCACATAGCGCTCTGTATGAAAATCACTGACTGTGCTGTGTGCAATCTGTGGCTGGTTGGCGTTGTTGGAATATTCACTATTGTAGTGTTGGGCAGTTGGATGTGAACAGCGCGTAGCGTTGCGCAGTTGGAGGTGAGCTGCCAGCAGTGGTGGATGTGGGGAGAGAGATGGCAGAGTTTTGATAGCGGACGATCTGGACGTGTTTCCGTCAGAAAAAGGAAACTCGTAAGACTGGATGTCATGAACTGATATAATGACATTTGGACACTATTGAGGTAAATATATTGTTTGTTCTCCATCAAAATCTCTCATTTGCTAACTATGCCTATCAGTAGTTAGTGCCTTCAGTAGCTGGAATCTTTTATTTAGCTGGCAGTATTGGCGCTCGCTGTATTGCAGTAATTCGCGTAACGAATATTTTCGTGAGGTAAGTGTTTCATGAAAGGTATAGGTTATTGTTAGTCAGGGCCATTCTTTTGTAAAGATTATTGAAAGCCAGATTGCGTTGCGTTAAAAATATTGTGTGTCAGTTTAGTGTTGATCAGAAGAAGTAAAGAGAGAAATATCTGAGAACATTCAGTTTCACTCAGCTGTTTGAAAATCAAATAACGTAGAGGTTTTCCAGCACTGTCATTTATAATTTTTGCTGAGGGATGTTTCACACTGTAACCTCAATAGACAGGCTGTAGAACGCTGCCTCGACGGAAAAAACTGACTTTTTCCATGGTTCCCTTCGAGTCCACGTCGTTGTTTTCTCGGATACCTCTTGCTGTTGCATGCTTGTTCCGATGTAGAAAGTGTTCTGAGCCAGCCAGAAGACATGCAACTACTTTCTCAATTTCCCCACATTTCGGTGTATTCCCCCCCCCCTCCCCCCAATTTATATGTATTTTTCGCAATTCTATCGATTTTATCAAGCAAGGTGGGTCTGTGGCTAGGGCACTGGACTCGCATTCGGGAGGACGATGGTTCAATCCCACGCCCAGCCATCCTGATTTAGGTTCTCCGTGATTTCCCTAAATCGCTCCAGGCACATGCCTGGATGATTCCTTTGAATGTGAATGGCTGACTTCCTTCCCTTATCTGATCAGACCGATGACCTCACTGTCTGGTCTCCTCCCCCAAACAGCCATCAATCGATTTTATGTCAGTTCTACCCATGCTTTCATGACATAACCTCTTGTTCTGTGTTCTAAAATCGCTCGTAGAGGTAGTATAGCTGCCAACACCTAGAGCAAATGCACTGAGCGGCAGGCACTGTATAGTACAGTACTAGATTATACCGTCCGCAGTTCTTGGTCTTGCGGTCGCGTTTTTGCTTCCCGAGCACGGGGTCCTGGGTTCGATTCCCGCCAGGGTCAGGGACTGGATGTCTGTGTTGTCCTCATCATTTCATCCTCATTTATGAATGTGACGAGATTGGGCTCAGCAAAGGTAGGGAATTTGTATGGTCGCTGATAACCACACAGTTGACTGTTCCCCAAATCAAACATCATCATCATCATCATCACCGACTGTATCCAGTAGCTTCCGCCCTACATATTCCAAAAATTGCCGAGTGTGTGCTCTGTTTTCTGTATGTCTGTGTCATTGAGACATTGCCATATCTATCGCCGCCATCTTGGAGCCGCCATCTTGAATAAATTTGGCAACAATGGAGTACAGCACATACATTGTTCTACTACTATCAGTTTCTTTGGCTCTTCAGTGTATAAGCATTATATATCTGTTTCATGCTACAAGAAGCTTTGTTTTGTGATCGAAAAGTAACGTAAAAGTCCATTTTTATCAATCACATATCATGCCCAGTGTATGTTTAAAATGGCTGCGAGGGTATTAAGGAATTTTCAAACATCGGTACAGGAGAATAATTTTCTCATAAGTTTATGTTGATGTACTGAGTGCTGAGACACAGATCGATTTTATTTACTTGGTTTGATCAGCTAATGGTTTCCTTTAAATTTGGAGAGGAATGTCATTTATGCAAATCTAAATCAATGAAGGGTAGAGGGAAACTATATCAGACAGATGTACTCAAAGTCAATATTATTTAGAGGACAATGATAACCCTTTCTTGTAAAGGTACCGGTTTAATGTATAAATATAACCTCACGTACATTTTGGTGTCGAATAACTGTAAGCCTAAACAAAGTACAATTTTTTATTACACTTGTCACTTACTATAGGCCATACATGTATTATATTTGATTTTTATTTCTTGCTATTAGCTTTACAAGAGAAATTTTACATTGTCAGCAGAGATTCGTTTTTTTTTTTTTTTTTTTTTTTTAGCTCACTACGTAACATACAAATCCATTATCAAATCGTCCTTGATAGCCTTCCACCGGAAAAGCTGTGGTTTTGCTTGTTAAACAGTAATATTTGCTTTTATACAATGATAACAGCAGGTTGGCATCAGACGTATGGTGACCTGCAGGATGTTTAACCATGCAGAAGGCTAGAAAACAGTATGAAATGCACTAATCATAGGGGATATCGTAATTAATCTTCCCTGGGAAACAATCATCACAAGATAATCTGACATAAAACTTGACAGTTCAAGTGACCGTTACAGCTGTTCCAAGCAACACAAAATACCATAAAGCAACAAAAATAATAAATTCCTGCCTTCATATATGTATTTCTCCTCAACAGCTACAATAATTAAGCATTATAACCCAATTTTTAACTATTTACCAGTACGAACAATGTTTAGAATGTACTAACGATAAATGTGCAAGACAGTAGGCCTATTTCCTAGCATGAAATTTCATTTAAATCTGAAGCAGAACAACCGAATGTGAAAGCTATAAACAGAAGCTCTTGTACCTGCAAGGTGAGATACATCGGTAATTCTAAAAATATTCTTGTTTACATTATAGGGAAGACACCAAAATAATGCAGCAGCTTGCACATTGCAAATATCACGCATGAGATGGCACAGAATATGATGAATGCGCTTCGCTATGGGGGTCATTTCCCGTGAGTTCTGTGACCATCAGCAGCAAATCCTTTTGTATAACAAAAACGAACACGTGATCCTGTGCCCAAACTGACATCAAATGTGGCAGCGCGTTCGACTGTTTATGTTGTTTATATAGGTTAGGTTAGGTTTGGTCGTACTCAGCGACCAAGGTAAGTCGGAATTTACATGAAATAGTGAAAAAAGTAAGGGAGAGCGTTATACCTTGGAACATTTTTCAGACTTCCACCTCCAGGCAGCCCTGTAATTTAAGTTTAGTATATTTTCTTATTCAATTTTGAAATGCTTGTATTCAGCACATCATCAAGTCTCACAGCAACTAAAACAGTAGAAAACGGTATAGTGGTTCTAATATCAGCCAATAGATTGAAGCGGCGGAAAGAAAACATTATATGCCCCTAGGTACACTATCCTCTAGGATGCAACACTATTTCCTGCTGCTCGATTAGCAAATACTGACAGATTTCGTTTAGTATTGACTAACATAGTTACTTACAGTTTGTATATGGGTACCATAGAGAACATTCCAGTGTGTTTCTCTGCGATTTACTAGCCAAATGACGTACCCTAATATGTTGTAGTAGCAGTTGTATGATTGTTTTGTATACTGTTTGGAGCAACTATCATTGTAACCGTGTATCGCGATCGCCCAATGATTTTATCATATTATTTCGTTCCCCCGGTTTGCATTGAGAGGGTTGAAAAAAAAGAGAAACTGCCGAATAGGCTGCGGGGATTAGTTTATCCGAAAGCTGTCACTTTCACGGGCAGCAGAGAGAGGCATTTAATTCGTTTACAGAGGACTGCTAGCAAACGGAAAGCGGGAACGATGCTCACACGCTGCATGCAGCGCTACAGCAGTTCTGGCCTCCCTGTTCGTATAAAATAATTTTGCCAATTCCAGTGGCTGAGCGGAGCAGTTCAATTATTGATGCTCGACTGCAGCAATCAAGTTTTAGCGGATTGCCCAATTACTTGCAATAACGAGTAAACACTTCGCGGAAAAGCGGCACTGCCGGCAGCGGCGACGGTGTTCTCCGGTGACGCGCCGTCATCTGACCGAGACGTCTACGTTCGCTCACACCGAGGTGCAACATGCAGCAGCGATGAGATCGATAAAAATAAGCAACATGTGTTGCTGTGATGTCATCCAACTTCCATTGCACACACAGACCAAGTGAGATGGCGTAGTGGTCAAGATACTAGACATACATGCGAATAGAAGGCTTGAAACCACACATCCATTCTTCGACATCTGTGGTTACCTTGATATACTCAACAAAATTAACATGAGTACCGGCATAGATCCACTGAAAAAGGCACAAATGCTACATTTCCCAATGTTTCAGTGTTCCAGCTGCTGATCCGTCACTAATAATCGCGACATAAGAGAAAGCTGAATTCCAAAGACCGTGCTTCCTGTCCTTTTGTTCCCCTTCAACACCACTCAAGACAGCTGATGTTTTCTAGCAGATATTAACGAGGGACGTTCAGTAAGTAACGCTACACCTTTTTGTCTCGGTAAGTTTCGGTTGAAGAATTTAGAAATTGGTTGTAGGACATCGAGCAATATTTCCGCTTCAACCCATATCATTCCATGAAGTTCTCACGAGTGCCGGTGCTATACGTAGCCTTCAAATGGCGTCTGCGACGGAGGCGAGTTCCTGGTATAGCGGACTCATTCAGTTTCTTTTGGCGGAATAGCAGAATCGCACATATTTGTAGCACTTTCGCAGTGTCTACGGAGACCTGGCGGTGAACAAAAGCGCGGGGAGTCGTTGGGCGAAGCGTCTGTCATCAACGGAACAAGATAGCGTAGAGATGAGTGTTACCGTCTCTTGCTGGGTCCGGGACCTATCAAAATTCTCTAGGCGGAATAGCAGTATCGCAGATATTCGTATGCACTTACGCAGTGTCTACGGAGACCTGGCGCGTTGAGTCGTTAGACGAAACGTCTGTCATCAACGCAACAAGGTGGCGCATACCTGTCCGATCTCCTACGGCCGGCCGGCGGCACATAGCTGTGGCTCCTCCAACGTTGGGACTTACAGACTCTTATTCGAGGCGATCGACGGATGCAAATAAACTTCGCTTTCTCCATTAAGACACAAGGCCACTCGCAAGTCTGCGCACACGAGAACAGCTCACAAAACATCATTGAACTGTTCTTCCTCATCCACCCTGCAGTACAGATCTAACACCTTGGACCAACCAAGAGAACCACCAATACATCCCTCAAGAAAAAACAAAAATCTTTGCCGACTATGGAAAGTAGAACAACGGGTGTAGCAGAGCATGGTAATCAGCCAGGAAGTCACGAAGAAAATTTTTCTGAAACAAAAATTTTATCTAAGGCGAAGAACTATTATCCAACATTGAAATATATAAACAGAGTGATAATTTTAATAGGAAAGATGAGACCATGAAACGTAGCGACAAGGACAGTAGCTCTGCAGAATCGCTAAACAGTTTTTTATCTTTCACAAGAGAACATTCGATAATTAAGTTTTATCATTGCCATGCATCATCTCTGCTTATAAGGTGAAACTCCGGCGACGCCCCTGCTTCTACTTATATGTGAAGATGATGTTGTTGTTGTGGTACTATATCCTGTGCAAGCTTCTTCATCTCCCAGTACTTACTGCAACCTACGTCCTTCTGAATCTGTTTAGTGTATTCGTCTTCCTCTGCGATTTTTACCCTCCACGCTGCTCTCCAAAACTGAACTGGTTATCCCTTGATGCCTCAGAATATGCCCTACCAACCGATCCCTTCTTCTAGTCAAGATGCGCCACAAATTTCTCTTTTTTCCAATTCTATTCGATTCCTCCTCATTAGTTATGTGATCCACCCATCTAATCTTCAGCATTCTTCTAGGCACCACATTTCGAAAGCTTCTATTCTCTTCTTGTCTAAACTATTTATCGTCCACGTTTCACTTCCATACAGGGCAACACTCCACACAATTACTTTCAGAAACGACTTCCTGACGCTTAACCCTATACTCGATGTTAACAAATTTCTCTTCTTCAGAAACGCTTTCCTTGCCATCTCCAATCTACATTTTATATCCTCTCTACTTCGACAATCAGCAGTTACTTTGCACCCTTAATAGCACAAGTCATTTACTGCTTTAAGCGTCTCATTTCCTAATCTAACTCCCGCAGCATCACGCGATTTAATTCGACTACATTTCATTGTCCTCGTTTTGCTGTTGTTGATGTTCATCTTATATCCTCCTTTCAAGACCCTGTCCATTCCGTTCAACTGCTCTTCCAAGTCCTTTGCTGTCTCTGACAGAATTACAATGTCATCGGCGAGCCTCAAAGTTTTTATTTCTTCTCCATGGATTTTAATTCCTACTCCGATTTTTTTGTTTCCTTTACTGCTTGCTCTATATACAGATTGAATAACATCGGGGAGAGGCTACAACCATGTCCTCCTCCCTTCCCAACCAGTGTATCCCTTTCATGCCCCTCGACCCTTGTAACTGCCTTCTAGTTTCTGCACAAATTGTAAATAGGCCTTCGCTCCCTGTATTTTGCCCCTGCCACCTTCAGAATTTTAAAGAGAGTATTCTCGTCAACATATGAAGATATGTGCCCAAAAAAGGGCTATCTTTCAAATGTAAATGCTTAGAGATGAGTGTTGCCGTCTGTTGCTGGATCCGGGACCTATCGAAATTGCCATTGGCTTCACCCCCAAAAATCACATTGGATATTCAGGAGTGAGACCAATGTCAATCTTGATAGTTCCCGCACCTAGCAACAGATGATGACACTTATCTGTAAGTTTTTACGTTTTAATGTTAGCCCGTTTTTCGCTCATGTCTCAGACGTCCTACCCTTCAGTCGGCAAGAATAAACGCAGGTGCAATGCCTCTGACGGTGTCCAGCACAATTCTGTACGAAAAGTTAGGAACAGAAATGTTTCATGAATCATGCCTTTGTACCGTAAAAGGTTAACCAGCAGCAAAATCTCATGCAGCCTAGAAGGGAAAGTTCCTACAAGGGAAAGTCCCTATTAAACGTTTAGTAAATTTCAATCCCTCACTTTTCGACCTGAAGCACAGTAGTTAAACTGCTACTGCGCATCCTTATCTTTATGAGACTTCAGACTATATCCGGCCGATGTGACTGAGCGGTTCTAGGCGCTTCAGTCCGGAACCGCGCTGCTGATGCGGTCGCAGGTTTGAATCCTGCCCCGGGCATGTATGTTTGTGATGTCCTTAGTTTAGTTAGGTTTAACTAGTTCTACGTCTAGGGGATTGAAGACCTCAGATGTTAAGTCCCACACAGTGCTTAGAGCCATTTTTTCAGACTATATGCCACTGAGGTAGGTAGGGAATGTTAAACACTCTTTTAATCACTAGGAAGCTTGGGGCTACGAAAAGTCTCTGTTATAAGGCGAAAGATCTTTCCACCAAAGAATCAGCTAGTCCCATGAATATTTGGAAGCTTTGATTGTTCAAGGAACATTGGACATGTTTTACATGTGACGGGTTTCCTGCAGGCAGTTTTGCTGTGTATACTTAACAGATAAAGTATAGTGTAGGAGTGAAGTGACGCGGCACGTGGAAACGCTCTACAAACTTGAAGTAAGCGGTGTAGAATGATAATTGTGGGCAAAACGTCTAAATTGCACACCGATTCGCCACGAAATGCTGGCCGTGTATGGGCCAAACGCCGTGTCGCTTACAACGGTGGTGAAATAGAGCCAACAATTCCACCAAGGCCCCACAGCCGTGGGTGGTGCTGAAAGGGAAAGATGGCCATCGATATCGACGACACTGACTTATATCCAGACTGAGGAGGAACTCATTCGTAGCAGTCGCAGAATTGGGACGATGGGGACGTTCACACAGCGATTCTGAAATGGCTCCGCGACCAAGGAGGCGATTTTTGATGTTGAAGAGACTTGGTGACTACGCTGAAAAATAGAGTCACGTATTTGTGTCGCTCCGAAGTGCGACGGGGCGGGTCGTGCTCTCACTATCCTTTACACAATCAGCCCAACTACCTAGATATGTTTCTCTGCCTCGTGATGACCCGGTGTTGTGTGATGTCCTTAGGTTAGTTACGTTTAAGTAGTTCTAAGTTCTAGGGAATTGATGACCATAGATGTTAAGTCCCATAGTGCTCAGAGCCATATTTGAACCTAGATATGCTACAAGTTTTCTGCCTCTTCACCGTGTGATGGTAGACGCTGGTGTATCACACGCAACCAGTGTTGACGAAAAATCGAGTCAATACTGCGGGCTTTCACAAAAAAATGTAATAATGAGATGTGGTGGCCCTCAACTACGTACCCTCTGACTCAGAGTTTAAATTTTAAAAGGTTTTGGGTGGTTTCGTTGTCTAGAAGCTGGGATATGTAGTTGCCACATTACAAGCAAAATACTGCTGAGTCTATAGTATACAATGTAAACATACACAAGAACCGAATGGCCGAAGGTTCCAATGACTCGGCAATTGCGACTTTTCAACGTAACATAGACATTTATACATGAAAGGTTGCAACTAAATAAATTCTGCAGGTTTTTCATCTCTTCCCTCCTCAGCATAATTATGAAAACCACAATTTTATATGAAAAATGGAATGACTCTTGACTTTCATTTCATCCCTTCTACACAGGAAAATCCATGCTGGGACCTGTTATTGCAGTGTTGCAACAGGACCATGTAATTTTATTATTTGTATTGTAAAATTCTGAGTGTTGAGATCACAAGAGGAGACGTTAAGCTCTTGTGAGCTGCATAAAAATTTCCTTACTTACGCCCTACACTACGCAATGCCGTCAACCATGCAAATTTGCTGAAGCAGTGATATTCTTTCAATATTTTTGTACAGAAGGATTTCATCATTGGTACATGACATTCCCTACCTTCTGAAGCACGAATGGATGGGAGATGTCGTTGACATACCACAATCAAATGGAAATGAGGTAAACGCTCACACAGGGTACTCGCAAGATGAAGTCGTGTCTCTTAATAAAGACAAAATACAATAATACCGATAACTATGTATATGAAATAGCAAAAAAGAAAAAGTTCTGTTCCAAAATACTTGAATGTATATGTACTGCAAGTATGGTAGGTGTCCCAAAATGGTGTCACATCAAAGACAAGATCACTAACAAAGTGTGGTACTGATCGAGACGAAATGTGATATAAATGAATTCTAATCTCCCTGCGAGTAATACCAATAACACAAAGAGTGGTCCTCATTCGGACGTATTTAAGAAAAGTATATAGAAATGTGTTCGGAGTGTACTGCGAAGAAAAGGTACAAAAAGAAAAATTACGTGTTCACACTTGTGGTACCAACATTGCACCGTCACTTCACTTCGTTCGTTTTGCACACGCCGACTTAGCCTGTGTCTGGGGAGGTTATGACAGTGTTCGTGAAAGTCTGAGTCTTTCTTCTGGCGGTTTGGACAAAGAACCGATGCTAGGATAAATGAGGAGAGGGTCTCTAAACAGTGCATCACCAACAGTCTGCCACTTGACCTACATCAAAAATGTCACACAAAGGCCACCCGAAGTTGTAAACATGCAGTGCCAATTAATAAAACCCACTGATATGCTGCGGATTCGGATAATTCAATTATTGTCTACAAGTATTTTCCATTTGTCGTATTCAGCGAGCCACCCCTTATTTAGTTTAAAAAACTGTCTTTGTTGGTAGCTTCACACAAATGCAAGACTCTACAAACATGCCCATGATTTCTACTGCTAAAATCGCTTTGTTAATTAGACTATACTTCATTAGCACTCTTCCCAATTTAACAGTCATCTACATCTACATCAATACTCCGCAAGCCACCCGACGGTGTGTGGCGGAGGAAACCTTGAATACCTCTATCGGTTCTCCCTTCTATTCCCGTCTCGTATTGTTCGTGAAAAGAAAGATTGTTGGTATGCCTCTGTGTGGGCTCTAATCTCTCTGATTTTATCGTCATGGTCTCCTCGCGAGACATATATACTGCTCCGTAAAGCTTTCGCGATACTAAGTGATCCTGTAACGAAGGGCACTGCTCTCCGTTGGATCTTCTCTATCTCTTCTATCAACCCTATCTGGTACCGATCCCACACTGGTGAGCAATATTCAAGCAGCGGGCGAACAAGTGCACTGTAACCTACTTCCTTTGTTTTCGGATTGCATTTCCTTAGAATTTTTCCAATGAATCTCAGTCTCGCATCTGCTTTACCGACGATCAACTTTATATGATCATTCCATTTTCAATTACTCCTAATGCCAACTCCCAGATAATTTATGGAATTAACTGCTTCCAGTTGCTGACCTGCTATATTGTAGCTAAATGATATAGGATCTTTCTTTCTATGTATTCGTAGCACATTACACTTGTCTACATTGAGATTCAATTGCCATTCCCTTCACCATGCGTCAATTCGTTGCAGATCCTCCTGCATTTCAATACAATTTTCCATTGGTACAACCTCTCGATACACTACAGCATCATCCGCCAAAAGCCTCACTGAACTTCCGATGCATTTATGTATATCGCGAATAGCAACGGTCCTACGACACTCCCCTGCGGCACACCCGAAGTCACTCTTACTTCGGAAGACTTCTCTCCACTGAGAATGACATGCTGCGTTCTGTTATCTAGTAACTCTTCAATCCAGTCACACAATTTGTCTGTGTTCATTACACGACTGTGGGGAACTGTATCGAACGCCTTCAGAAGTCAAGATACACGGCATCTACCTGGGAATCCGTGTCTATGGGCCTCTGAGTCTTGTAGACGAACAGCGCTAGATGTGTTTCACATGATCGTCTTTTTCTACACCAATGCTGATTCCTACAGAGTAGATTTCCAGTCTCCAGAAAAGTCATTATACTCAAACACAATACGTGTTCCAAAATTCTACAACTCCAAAATTCTACAACTACATTTGTGCCAGGCTCTGCTGAATAATTTCTGTCATTCTTTCTAACGTGTTTCTAGGGTTGTTCCTTCATCTTTTGTTTTTGAATTGATCGTGTAGGCTCATTCACTTGCTCCAATGCTTTACATGGTGCGTGGTTCATGTTCAGAGAAAAACAGAACACCCTGAACGACTAGGCAAAGGACGTTAAACATCACATGTATATTAGTATGTTCTGCAGGAATGGTTAGCATTTCAGTCATCTCGCTTCAGCATATGCCCTGTTTTTTAGTAGGCACCGGGTCCGCCATGGACCCTAATAACTTGTTCCATGAGCGATGGCATCGACGCGTATAAGGCGCGAATGGCGTCCTGTAGTATGACTATCCACGCTGTATTCACCTGTTTCCGAAGTTCATCTAGGTTTATGTACTTCATTGGGGAAATGTTGAAAATGTATGTTAGAAAGACGTCACGGGTTCGAGTCCCGGTCGGGGCACACATTTTCAACAAGTCCCCAAAGACGTACATCTACACCTGTTTGCAGCTAGGTTGTCCCTTTAATTATTGTTACACACATTTTCGATCGGGAAATGTCTGGGGATCAGGCAGGTCAAGGCAAACGGCTGACCTCCTGTGACACCAAGAAGGCTCGTGTTCATGCAGCAGCATGCGGTCGCACATAGCGTTGCTGAAACATCGCGTCTGGAGTGTTGTGCAGAAAGGGTATAGCTATGGGTCGCAAGATGTCATTCACGGTGATCATCTGGTCACAGTGTCCGGGACACGCACCAACTGTTATTTGTAGCTGTATCCAATTTGCACCGCACACCATAAGGTCTTGAGTTTGCACTTTATGTGTTGTGCAAATGCAGTCACCCTAATGTCGCTACCCCGTCTGCGGCGAACTAAAATGCGGTCATCATTTTCAAACAAATAGAACCTAGATTACTCCGAAAACACTATTTCATGTCGTTCCTGTCCCCAGTAATGTCGTTCCATACACCATTGCCGTCTAGAACGTTTATGCACACTCGTCAAAGATAGGCAGAGAAGTGGGCGATGCGCACATAGCTCATGACGTAATAAGTGGCGACGGCCTGTCACCTTTGATAGTCTACGACCTGTTACACTGTTCTATTGTCGGGCTAGAGGTGAAAAAGACTCAAATCTGTCCCGTAATTCCATTCGGATAATGTGTCGATTTTCTCGGGGGTGGACCGGGTGGTGCAAACTGACCCATTTCGTCGTGTTTTGTGGTCTTCCGTGAATCATTCGGCAAACATCCGTTGCATTGCCGAAACACTTCCTCCCGCCCGAGCAGCAATTTCCCGGATGGATGCATCACATTCTCTCACGCCTGCAATGCGCCCTCTTTCAAACTCATTGACAATACGATTCGTGCATATGTCTGCTCAAGTATCACTGGTCCAATACCTACGGTTTATATCGACAAGAGTTTTAGGCACATTTAACGGATAGGTGATGTTGCGCCACGATATCGATGTTCACTCAGAACCCGCGGGCTGACATGATTCGAATGCTAAACATTTCTGAAAAAGTTACTGATGTATATGTCCTGTGAATATGAAAGTCCTGTACCTAGCCGTTCAAGGTGTTCTGTTTTCTTCTGAGAATGAGTGTGTTTTACTTCCACATGACCTTGAGGCACACGTAATTTGCTGTTTTGTTTGATCGTGTGAGTGAGAGAGTCCCAGAATCGCTGCAAATTACATATTCTAATCTACATTTTATTGCATGCTTCTCACAATTCATAACCATACTTGTATTTTGTTGGTTGAGTGCGGCGCTGATAACCTCGCTGTTGAGCACCCTCTGCGTACTAAAACCACCACTGTCTCTCTTTCTTTCGGACATGGAGAACATGTTGCGAAAATGTCGACAGAAAATTAATTCCTGGTTTACATTTCAGTCTTCCAGTACCGGCAAGAAGAAGGAAGCTTGGGTTTAGCGTCCCGTCAACATCGAGGTGGTTAGAGACCAAGTATAAGCTCGGGTGGTGTCAAGAATGGGGAAGGAAATCGGCTATGCCCTTTCAAAGGGACCATCCTGCCATTGACCAAGAGCGATTTAGGGAAATCCTAAATCTGGATGGCCAGACTTGAGATTGAACCGCAGTCCTCTCGAATGCGAGTCCAGTATGTTAACCAATGCGCCATCTCACTCGGTAGTCTTTCACTACTCAATGGGCACAGCGGCACTCTGTTAGAACCTTTCAGTACTCTCTATCCGTCTCACGGTATACCCAGTGTCAGTGCACAGGATAACGAGAAAGGGAAGGTCACCGAAGCTCCCGGTTCTCACTCGTGAAGTCTTCATTCTAGACATGGCTGCCCATTGTTGAGAGTCTTCAGACAAACATCCAGGCTCATGCAACCCCTTGCTGAGCAAAAAGTGAAGTGATGGCCTCCTGGAAGTAATTCATTCACAAGCCACCTGCTTTATTGAGGGTGTTGTCAGACAGTTTAACGTCTGTCGCATCTTTTGTAACTATTCCGGAAATTGACAGTAATTACTCTGATACAGTTGTCATCGACCACAGTTTTATATCCACCTTGCATGTTTGGCAACCGCCGAAATTTTTTCAAGCCATATTGCCTGTAGACTATGCATTCATAAGGGACAGTTTGAATATGGTACACTGTAAACAGGACTGTAGAGTTGTATAAGATGATAGGCTTACAAAAATCAGACTGTTCCCAAAGAATCATATGCTAAGGTCAAATTTCAAAATGACATAAACTAGCTTCTGAGGATTTCTTGATTCGATCTTCAGAAATCCTCTTTGCCTCAGTTCATATGAAAGTCCACAAAAGCTCATCTGTTGTTGACGGAGCATCATGACAAGAAGCTACCAATCCGTTCTGTCACATACGTGTTTTCTATGTGATATGAACCGCGCGACTGCTACGGTCGCAGGTTCGAATCCTACCTCGGGCATGGATGTGTGTGATGTCATTAGGTTAGTTAGGTTTAAGTAGTTCTAAGTTCTAGGGGACTCGTGACCACAGATGTTAAGTCTCATAGTGCTCAGAGCCATTATTTATGTGATATGTCAGGCAAACATGATTACCTTTTCATCTGTACAGACATGTAAACGAATTGAAAAAGACTTTCACTTGTAAGGTGGCGCTTGAGTGAATGTCAATTTCGCGCCCTACCTAAGATTTTGGACATCGCAATAAGTATCTGGATATGTCACCTGACATACTTCAGCGATATTGAACAGATTTGCCTATCAAAACGTTGTACTATTTCCGACTTAGTCAGCCACCACATTAGGCTCCAAGAAGCTGTTCCCAATGCACTGCAGATGCAAGAATTATATAGATGACGAAATATGGTGTGAGGTACCTGTGACAGGTGATAGATTCGGTACCATTCCCGAGAGAAAGACCGCCTGCATAGTGCTACTGCTCTGTGATTGGCTGCTGTGTTCGGACCAAGGGCGCCAAAATGTTAAAGTATAGTTATTATTATTACTTAAACTACTCATTGGAATGACTTCACTTTTTAATATAAATATCTCTCAACAGCTGACTATCAATCAGTCATTTTAGAATTATTAAAGACAATTTAAAAAAATAACACATACTGACGAAATTGAAGGAGAAGCACTTCGGAAGCGATCGGATCACACCTATCCCGGTACGGTGCGCGAAGTGTTTCGGGCTGTTCGTCACTCTGGATTAAGCAGTCGAGAAGACGAGACATGTTGTCTGACGTAGGATGTGTTTCCAACTTTTATTTAAGTTCCTGTTGGTTGGTCTGGATTAGGCAGTCGAGCTGAACAGTCATGTCTGTGGCAGGATGTGTTTGCCAGTATTCAGTATTAAAAGATTCACTCTAGTAGTCATGAGGCACAACACGTACCAGAAATAGTGTAAAGATACATTTTCGTAAACATTGTGTTTGATCATGTACTTTGCTGTATCAGAAGGTGTTCTATTAAGATCATGTAGTCTTCTCATGTGGCTGTATTAAAATACACGAGTGGCATTCCAGAGAAGTGATATATTATTTCAAAACAGAACCTCGCTAAAAGTCAGTTTCAAGATACAGAACCGACGACCTGCGTGCTGTTTTCTGTGCTGGGGACATCAACTTGAAGACAGCAGGTTAGTGAACTATAAGAGAACCTTCGTATTACACACAGAGCAGTGGAAACAACTAGGCGCCTCACGTGTACTGCGTGCACAGAACAAATGTGCTCAGTGACACGTCATCTGCAGTAATGCAGAGGACGTAAAAGAAGATGATCGTTATTAACATCAACAATCAATACATTCTTCCTTTCTTGCCATAATGTAGAGTATGTAATGCAAAGGGATGACTCTTAATTCGATGGTATTAACACACCGAACCCAAATCCTGCATGTCAATGAGCAAAAGATGAAAAAGCTGCTGTAAGAAACGTTCTGGGGGCCGACGCAAGTTGCGCCATCATGGCCCGCATACAATGGAAGGCTTCTAAAAGGCGTTGGTGACCCATGGGGAGAGCGACAGCCAACGCGCCAGGCGATACATCGAGAGGAGCAGGTAGCGGCCCAGAGCTGCTCGCAATGGAGAAATTCTTTAGAAAACCGCATTGGGGAATTTGCAGATGGATACAAACACATCATCGACGCAGTTGATCATGTGAAATGCCCGTGGAACGCTCTTGATGTATGAGTGTAACTTTCAGGCTTCAGGAGCGGGCATAAAATGTCCGATTGGTGAAATAAACGCACAAGGAGAAAAAAGGGCCATATTTCGACGCAGTTTAAAGGTAGGCCCCTTTGCGATTGGCAGGGATAGTTTCCACAAGATGAATGGAGCGCTCCCATTGGTCCAAAAAGCCATGATGTGAAGCACTAACGGACGCAGGTGGGGGGGGGGGGGCATTTTTCTACTAAAGACACAGAAAGACACACTGTGTTTACTTTGGCTGACTTTCAGCTAGGAATAAGCTGAAGAGTTGCTGAGCTCCATAGTGGAGAAAAGAAACAGCCACGTAGGTAATTGTTCTTGCAAGAACTGAGGGGCATTGAAGTATACATACTGCTCCATATAAGCACGTGTATATCGCCACGTT
The DNA here is from genome assembly GCF_023897955.1 of Schistocerca gregaria. Lineage (NCBI taxonomy): Eukaryota > Metazoa > Arthropoda > Insecta > Orthoptera > Acrididae > Schistocerca > Schistocerca gregaria. The sequence continues at coordinate 138,170,892 of NC_064923.1, read as the reverse complement.
TCCCAGACTAGGGATGAGTGTATGTTTTCTCGTCTAACGAGAAAGATAGGACAGTTTCAGCTGATAAAATCAGTAAAGATTTAGATTAGCTTCTTACAGGATTTTCAGAGGGTGAGAGCAGCCATGCAGCCAACAGCATGTGGCAGCTAAAGGTAAATGACACTGGTAGAGGCGTAAAATTGCTGGATCATCAGCTTGCGTCCCCTGTGAACTTGAGCAACCTTGAGTAATCTTTTGCTCATCTTGTCAGAAAACCTAACCATCCTCTGTAGACTTGATTGTCGTACTAAATAGTAGCGAACTTAGAACCGGCATTGAATGATTTATGGTAATATTGGCCAATTTCACTGTCTAGAAGTAAGAAAACTCTTGTATAGAACCTTCTATTTAAATTTGACATTGTTGTGTCAGTGATATTTCTGCTAAACAGGACGTAATATGTTATGTTGACAACTGTCCTGAAACTGTCATGTCACGATTTATGTAAACTAATGTGCTCCTTTGAGAACAACCAAAAAATTAAACCAATTTTACAGCTAAACACCGATGACAGAGCTGTCATAGAATAAAGGTCCGCTGCTAACCACACAAAGTTATTGTAGTGACGCTAATGCTCTCGCAGGGTGTTTTTCAAAAGAAAAACCATTGCCCGTGTTCAAATGGTTTAAATGGCTCTGAGCACTATGGGTCTTAACATCAGAGGTCATCAGTCCCCTAGAACTTAGAACTACTTAAACCTAACTAACCTAAGGACATCACACACATCCATTCCCAAGGCAGGATTTCAACGTGCGACAGTAGCAGCCGCAGGATTCCGGACTGAAGCGCCTAGAACCACTCGACCACCGCGGCTGGCCATTACCTTTGTTCTGTGATATACCTCGTAGTATTGAGGGTCACAACATGCGAACAACTGAGCAAAGAAAAATACCGCAAACATCAGTAAGTTTTAAATACAGTTAAGTTAACGACAGTGTGATGTAGCGAATACGCCTATCGTCTGGATGAACGGGTGGAAAACATACGGTACCACGTGCAGTGACATTCATCTACCCCTGTCACAAAAGGACGACTGAAGACACGTTAAATGCCCTGAAAATACTGCAGACATATACCATAACAAGCTGCAAAATACATGCCGCATCCACACCATGCCCCTGATAGTTCGCTGCACAAGAATGACCATCGGAACGGAAACTTTAAGTTAGCTATGACGCCAATCGTGTACCAGAAACGTGGAAGCGGGGAGACGAGCCAACAGCCAAGAAGATCATCAGATGACAGAGACCACTAACAGAAAGCCCAAGAAGAAAAAAAGGGCTCATAAACACGCTATTTGGCTTGTATGGACCAGTGATACGCTCCTACACGCTCCATGATGTTCTCCAGAACGTCAGAACGTCATTTCAATGTACATGCGACTCGTAACACGCAGGAGAATGAATAATTTGAACATTGAAATTATAAGGGATTGAAGTGTCACACGTCCGAAAGCACTAATTTTCCCGAATATGGTGGTGAAGTTAATGTATGTGTTGTATCTTTAAATATTTGCCGTTTCCTCTAGACATGAATTGAAACTTCTATGGGTTCATACTTCTTACATGCACATTTTCCAACGTATTAAGAAAATGTTGTGTGTGTGTGTGTGTGTGTGTGTGTGTGTTTCTATCACTATTACTATCAGACAAAAATCGCTGTGAGGGCAAGAGCTTCTTACCTATCATACTTCAGGAGATTGCATCTGCAGGAACAGTTCGGCGACGTCTGCAGCAGCATGGACTATCAGCTAGAAGACCACGGCTGCGGTTACCCTTTGAAACGTCCCCTTAGAAAAATTTATACACGACTGTGCTTAAACTGACACACAATATCTTTAGCGCAACGCAATCTGACTTCCAAAAATCCCTACGAAAGAATGGCCCTGACTAGCATTAATCTATACCTTTCACAAATCACTTACCTCAGAAAAAATCTTCGTTACTCGAACTACTGCAATACAGCGAGCACCACTACTGCCAGCTAAATAAAAGATTCTAACTACGGAAGGCACTAACTACTGATAGGTATAGTTAGCAAATGAAAGATTTTAATAGAGAACAAACAGTGTATTTACCTTAATAGTCATAATATATAAATCAGTACGTGACACCAATTCTTACAAATTTCAAAACTCCGCCATCTCTCTACCCACGTCCACCACTGCTGGCGGCTCACCTCCAACTGCGCAACGCTACGCGCTGTTAGCATCCAGCTGCCGCTGCCCAACACTACAATGGCAGACAACAATGCAGACTAAACACAGACTGCCCACGGCACAGCCAGTGATTTTTATACGGAGCGCTATGTGGCGTTACCAATAAGAAAACCTAAACAGCCTACTTACATAGCCCCCATGCTCCCCACAAAAAAATTTACAAATTGTTTTGGGCAGTGGCCAATACAGTCCATAAAGACAGTGCTGATCATTCATCAAAGTAAAATTGCAGTGTTTTTCTCAAAGTCTGAGCAGTAAAAGAAAATGCACACGGAAGTAGTGGATTTCCATGCAGTCTTGAGGAAGTGTTGTCCTTCCAACAGAAAGGCAGTGCTGACTCTTGACAAGCAGACAGGTAATGGGCCACAGCAGAGTCAGTCGACGTTGAAAACTATCGGTAGGTAGGTCATCACAGAGCAGACCCACTGTAGTCCTGGTAGAGATTACGGTATTGGTGGGCCACCAGAGGTGCAGACCCATTGCAGTCCTTGTAGAAATAATGGTATTGGTGGGTCATCAAAGGTGCAGACCCACTGTAGTCCTTGGAGAGATGGCCAGCAGCCATCTGTTTGACTGTGCAGGCGCACAATCACCATTGAAGAGTCTTGCAGATAATATAGCAAGTCCATAACCACCACTTGTGCACTCACAAAAATTGTTTTTGAAATGTCCTTACAAACAGCAATGCTGTTATCCAGTCCCTTACTGAATTATGAACACACGTGCAAACACTATCAGTCCCTACTTCTCACATATTGTCCATATACAATGACCAACAGAAACGTGTGCAGTGGAATGTAATTTACAAGTTACTTAATTTGATGAACTGGTGTCAATTACAATTTTATAACGTGAAAATACAATAATAAAGGTACAAAATACATCTTTAAAGAACATAACAATACAGAGAACATTTGCAGTAGTACAGGCTTTACAAAAGAATCGAAATAGCAAATACATCAGTGTTACAAAAATTACGACATAAGTACATACATAAAAGATCAGAATAACTTTTGAAACATCAACTTCACACATGAGCATTAGAACAAAACAGAATAAATAATGTGTAAACATCTTTACAAAGTAAATAACATGTTATTAATGCAAATTATATTTGAGGATAACAGTATTCCTCATCATAGTGAATGTAGCTTAGTATTAGAAAAATTCTGCAACATAAGTTTTATCAGATAAACATATAAAGACAGGAAGAACATAAATACACAAGGGTACACAAACACATAGTGGGATAACACAAGGAAAGGGCAGGGTTTGTTTTACTGCAGTATTTTGCAAACAAAACTTTCTTTACTTCTCGGAGATCTCCCTTCGTTCTTCATTATTTCCAAAAAGTCCTATCTATACCTGCTTTCTGTACTTTTCTTATATATCCTCTCAGTGCATTTCTTCAAATCCATCGCAACTCATTCTCTTACATAGGCTACCCCCTCATAAGCTAACTTAAATCTACTGAGCTCAGATGCTTAACTAAGGGACGAGGCAATGCAGCGGCACAAAACAATTTACACAAACAACAATGATAAAAAAATGGAAATTGGCAAAAAAGGCAGCAATATCACAACTAATATAAGGCAATGCGCAGCAAACAAGAAAAATAAATCAGTAATAAAATTGGCTTATCCTAGTAATACAAAGTGACATTCAGTAGCACTATGAATGGCAAACAGCTGCAGCAAATGCTATAACTTATACCTAAACATGAAAAAGCTACAAGCAGAAAAAAATAGTACACTAAAGACAACAATGCAGATAAGGGAAAGATATAATCACATCTTAATGGCTATGTAATTAAAGTGGTGCACCAAAACTTATTCTATGAAATAAATTACCAAGAACTTGAAAAGAAAATTATGTATGCAGTTCCTGTTACTAGTTCCTTCTTATTGTTCTTTCCTTTCCAAGTGCTCCTTTTTTTTTTTTTTTTTTTTTTTTTTTTTTTTGAAGAATGTGGATCATTAAATTATTATTTAACAGATCTGTTGACAGAAAGTTTTCACATTAGCAAATGCATTTACTTTTATTTTATAAAACCAATGTTGTAACACAGCTGGAAAACAGATATCAACTGAAATAAGCAATAATGCAAAGTAAAGAATAAAAACATCATTCAATAGCTATTTGGCATTTCATAAGTCAGAAGAAGTTCTCTCAACTCTCGTAGAAAGACACTTGTCATAATCAGGTGTGCAGATGTAAGAATGTTTCCGAGAAATGAGCGTGTCGTATTTGCGGTGCTTTCTACTAAGGAATGTCAATAGCGAGGATAACGGCATCTTTTTTTTTTTTTTTCTCTCCACCTGTGCCTCTGACAGGCACACACTAATGGCTTTCTTTTGTCAGGTGGTTGTCGCGCAGCTGGGTGCCCACGACGCATTACATGCAGGTGGTCACTTAACTGTCTTATCGAAATATTTACGACACCAGTTTCCCCTACAGTGGCAGTCACATATAAAAAAATTCACAGGTCAAGAATTTGCGTTACAAATATGTAGAAACAAAATCCTTGAAATAGAATAGTGTCCAAATAATTTTCGCCACATAGTGATACATTCACGCATATACACTCATTTTATAACTCTTAAAGTACGATTCTCGGTTTTCAACATCCTTTCTCACAAATCAGAGTCCCTAACCACTACTCTTTATTCCTTACCTTATTCGTCGACACTTCTTCAATATTTCATCATAATAAATAAGTAGCATAATCAAATTCCTCAAATAGCATCAGCTTAAACATACCTCAGCAGTATAATTCACATTGTCGTCGTAATAATAACATCATAACACCTCAGTCAAATTCTCAAAATCGTCGTAGCTTCCTCCAATAATTTCAAAACCTAAAAAAATTCCCTGCTCATGTCAAAAGTGTCATCTACCTCAAACGTACTTTAAAACTCGTGATCCCATACCAAATATGTCATTCAAAGCTCTCATAGTATCACAATGTTTCCGAAAAAATATGAACAGTTCACAAAATACAACTTCGTAAGTGTGAAGTTATCCAACTGTGTAATTACGTAAACATCTGTCACTGATGTAGTATAATAAATGTTTGTTTCTCTCAGTTAAATGATCAGATAGCTGTGTAATTTATGTGTTAGATAAATACGGTACCGATGTGTAGAGTTGTATAAGCAAATACCATATTAGCTAGGGCTCCTTGTGCTTGCCAAACACATGGTACACAAAGCAAGCGTGTACCCCCCTGAGGATTAATGTAATTATATCCTCAGGTGTTACAGATTACAGCAATGGAATGAAATGTATCATTGAACTTCAAATATCTTTAAAAATAAATGTTTTAAGTACAAAATTAGTCACTGAAATACGCGTACTGTAGCACTAAACTGTGCGTCTTGTTGTAAGATAATCTCTGTGGAAGTGTCGTAGTTATCGTCCTCTGTAAGCAAAGTTCTGCTGAAGTCAATGTACTGACCTCGTAATAAACGAAGTGAATTGCTTTGCGTATAAATATCTTGGTTATTACGCTTATTGCCGTGATGAAGAAAGTACTGTGCTGTAACGTATTGCTGTGCTATGGAAAAGGCTGTCTAACTGTAGCTATACCACAAAAGTTACCACTAAAACATGTTTTACTTTCCAGAATAATTCAGAAAAACTGTGCAGATATAAAACAGATACACCGCAAAAGCAACAATGTAAATCGTGTCACATATTAGTAGCGTCGTGATATAATCGTGTAGCTATTAGAGAAACCAAATGCTAAGTCATCTTTAATCTCACCGAATGAACTCCAAATAAAGAATGTGTTTTCAAGTAAACCAAAATGTTGCATTAAAATCTCGTTAGCAGTACTGGTAAATGTTCTAAGTATGTAAGCCTTATAGTCGTTACGAAATCGTGCAACTAACAAGCAAGAATGTACATGCACAATAACACTGTGTCGTGTGTTCACTATGACAATGCATTCGTAATTTCTATTTAAGTAAGTTCTCTTGGTTCTTGACTGGATAGTTAACTTCAAAACATTGTTGCATGTTAACAGATTCTTAGTGTGACAAAGTATACTAGTGACGTGATGTGAACAGCTTTATGGCAAAGACAAGGTTAAAAAGCAGATTATCTTCCAATAAATGGTTTTACATGTGAAATGTGGTGTAAACCTTTACTCTTCCTAGTACGCAAACTGTCAACTGAAAAGCAATTATCATGTGGTTACGTCGGTAAGGAACACTGGAATTTTGCTCAAGGTTAGCTTATGTTATTTTTCTCTGAGCCCGCCGGCGCACGCGGCTGCCTGCGGTGAGAGTCATTGTCCGTTTCTTTGTTGGCGCGCGTCGTTATTGGGATTAGGAGACCTAACTTCTACAAATTCACCTTGCCGAGAGGGCCCCGCCCTGTTTGAATCCCGCCAGTTCTGATGCAATTCAGGTCTGTCGTTACGATCATATCGTCTGTCATCATGTCGGTAGATTCCATAGTTTCTTTCTTGTCGGTCACGTGGTGGAGAATATCTCCCTGAATCGTAACTGCGCGCTGGACCGTTGCGTCTTAAGTTATTCTGTCTCCCTTTGATAATAATTATTTTGATTTCCATATTGACTGTTTCTCTGATTGTCTCTGTGATAGTCATTACCGCGGAGAGACGACCTTTCCCTGTAATTATTACTACTCTGCCAACGGTTGTCATACGGGTGGTGTCTGTTTTGGTCATGATTTACGTTGTAAGAATACCCTTGTCGTGTCCAGTTATGTCTTTCATCGCGGAATTGCGACGGATATGACCTGTAATTGTTGTGCTTCTGTTTTCGCGTTCCGCAATTGTCAGTGTCAATTTCCAAATCTTGTAACAGTCCCTGAAAAGCTTCAATGTCGTCTTTGCATCGTCCTGCTAAAATAATCTGTCGTAAATGTTCAGGTAATTTGATTAAGCAAATGCGGATGAGTTCTGAGGGGCTGTATGGGTTTGAAAGATACTGATTCTTATGTAACATGTCTTCAAAATATTTGACAAGACTGGAAAATTCAGATTGTTCGAAATGTTTCATCATTATGATGCTATGTTTCACTCGGTCTTGTGTAGCTTGAGACCAATATGCTGAGAGGAAGGCATGATAAAATTCTCCTTCACTATGACAATCGTGAATGACCGATCGCATTCTTACAGCTGGTTCATTCTCCAAGTAGCCACACATAAATTCTAATCTGTGCTCTAATGACCAGTTGGGAGGAAAACAATGAGAGAATTATGGAGCCACGCTTGTGGATGAATGTCGTTGCCAGAATTCTTAAATGTTTTGAATTTACGTGCAGTAATGAACAGCTTATAGTCAAAATCATCGTGTCGGCGGGTAGCATATCGTTCATTGTTACGTCGTGTCGGCAGTTCCATCTCAAAATTCGGTGCACCTTGCCAATTTCTTTCACAATTTCCGAAATGCCCTGTGTTATTATTTTGTGGCTTTTCCGTATTTATAAGTCCCTCTTCCCGTGTTGGAGCGCGACTGCCCTCTGAAATACGTAATTCTTGTATTACCTGTGTCAGCTGATCTTGCACTTCCCGGATTTCTCTTTGGTGTTGTGTATTAATTTGATTCTGATTTTGTTTGAATTTCATAATTTGTTCGCACCCTTGTGTATCATTCAGATCATCATCTACCTTTGTAGATAAGTTAGTGAACTGATCTGAAAGTTCGGCTACATTCTCCGATAGTGAACACATTTCCTCAGTGTGTTTTTCTGAACCAAGTTTCAGAGTGTCCATTTGTGATGAAATCGAATCTACTGTGACCTTTAAGTTTTCCTGAGTTCTTGCAAGTTGCGTAACCGAATCGGTGGATGCAACTGAGTCCATTTTAGCTTGCAAGGTGTCGTGATTTTCACGAACAATAGTTTGCAGTTCTTTTATGGCTGCTTCATGATTCTGTAATGCATTTTCATGCCGCGAAAAAATAGGTTGAAAATGCTCACAAATTTGTGTTTTAACGTCATTACAGATTTTTTGGCATTTCGATTCAATGTTATGTAACTCAGTAGTTAAATCTTCACGTGATTGTTCAAGTGTGGTGTCTAACTTTCGAAGATTTTGTTCCATTGTGTCTAACTTTTGAAGCTTTTGTTGTGTTTGTCTCTGATTTTGTTCCATTGTGTCTAACTTTTGAAGCTTTTGCTATGTTTGTCTCTGATTTTGTTCCAAGGTGTCTAACTTTTGAAGATTTTGTTCCATTGTGTCTAACTTTTGAAGATTTTGTTCCATTGTGTCTAACTTTTGAAGATTTTGTCCCATTTGTTTCTGATTTTGTTCAAGCGTTGTGTCTAACTTTTGTAGCCTTTGTCCCATTTGTTGCATTAACTGTAATAACAGTGCACTGGTGTCTGAAACATGTTCCTCAGTGCTATTCGGCAATGCATTTGAACCGGCAATATTCGCAGTTTGAAAAACAGAAAATGTGTCTTGACTTATTTGAGAAAACGGTGAGGACGCAAAATCTGAATCTACAGTATTTGCAAGATTGTGTCCTGTCATTTCGGTATCCTGAGGCGAGCTGTTGCCGACCGATCGATCGATAATGCTTCCCTGTTCACTAATTGTTTCACTTCCTACACCATTATTTGCAACCCGCTCCATTTCCTTATGCGCTATTGCCAAATTACTACTTTGAACGTTAGTGAATTCATTAGATGGTGACGCTAACACACTGCTTTCGTCTTCACTGTCATTTCTCAGTTTACTTTGGAGCCTAGTGTTACATTTTTCACACGCCATTATTGTCACAATTTTTCACACGACAACACAGAAAAACACAATTTGAAGAACAAAAATAAGAGAACACATTAACATAGCACTGAAAATAATATCTAGTTAATTGCAAGCGCAGCTGCGAAATACTTCGTGCAAAACTACATGCATGCCACAACTGTTTTACTGTACAACAATGAAAGACTGCAACTGCAAAGGAAATTCTCTCTATGATAAGGCGCTAGCTATAAACAAAGGCTACACTAACTACACAAACTACAAGGAAAAAAATCAGAAGATTCCAGTGAGGTATCCTCGGCTAAGGGTCGACATATGAAACGTCCCCTTAGAAAAATTTATACACGACTGTGCTTAAACTGACACACAATATCTTTAGCACAACGCAATCTGACTTCCAAAAATCCCTACGAAAGAATGGCCCTGACTAGCATTAATCTATACCTTTCACAAATCACTTACCTCAGAAAAAATCTTCGTTACTCGAACTACTGCAATACAGCGAGCACCACTACTGCCAGCTAAATAAAAGATTCTAACTACGGAAGGCACTAACTACTGATAGGTATAGTTAGCAAATGAAAGATTTTAATAGAGAACAAACAGTGTATTTACCTTAATAGTCATAATATATAAATCAGTTCGTGACACCAATTCTTACAAATTTCAAAACTCCGCCATCTCTCTACCCACGTCCACCACTGCTGGCGGCTCACCTCCAACTGCGCAACGCTACGCGCTGTTAGCATCCAGCTGCCGCTGCCCAACACTACAATGGCAGACAACAATGCAGACTAAACACAGACTGCCCACGGCACAGCCAGTGATTTTTATACGGAGCGCTATGTGGCGTTACCAATAAGAAAACCTAAACAGCCTACTTACACCTTGACGCTGTATCACAGAGAGGAGCGCCTGCGATGGTGTACTCAACGACGAAAGTAGATGCACGAATGGCAAAACATCATTTTATGCGTGAAAAACTGTCGAATTGTCAATTACGTTTAAATGTTATACACTACTGGTCATTAATATTGCTACACTACGAAGATGACGTGCTACAGATCCGAAATTTAACTGACAGGAAGAAGATACTGTGATATGCAAATGATTAGCTTTCCAGGGCATTCTCACAACATTGGAGCCGGTGGCGACACCTACAACGTGCTGAATCCAGGTTCTGTTTATAGAATCATGACGGTCGCATCCGTGTTTGGCGACATCGCGGTGAACGCACATTGGAAGCGTGTATTCTTCATCGCCATACTGGCGTATCACCCGGCATGATGGTATGGGGTACCATTTCTTACACGTCTCGGCCACCACTCTTTTCGCAGTGACGGCACTTTGAACAGCGAACGTTACATTTCAGATGTGTTACGACCCGTGGCTCTACCCTTCATTCGATCCCTGCAAAACCCTACATTTCAGCAGGATAATGCACGACCGCATGTTGCAGGTCCTGTACAGGCCTTTCTGGATACAGAAAATGTTCGACTGCTGCCCTGGCCAGCCCATTCTCCAGATCTCTCACCTATTGAAAATGTCAATAGTGGCCGAGCAACTGGCTCGTCACAATACGTCAGTCACTACTCATGATGAACTGTGGTATCGTGTTGAAGCTGCATGGGCAGCTGTACCTGCACACACCATCCAATCTCTGTTTGACTCAATTCCCAGGTGGTTGTTCTGGGTACTGATTTCTCAGGATCTATGCACCCAAATTTTGTGAAAATGTAATCACATGTCAGTTCTAGTATAATGTATTTGTCCAATGAATACTCGTTTATCATCAGCATTTCTTCTTGGTATAGCAATTTTAATGGCCAGTAGAGTATTACACTCCTGGAAATGGAAAAAAGAACACATTGACACCGGTGTGTCAGACCCACCATACTTGCTCCAGACACTGCGAGAGGGCTGTACATGCAATGATCACACGCACGGCACAGCGGACACACCAGGAACCGCGGTGTTGGCCGTCGAATGGCGCTAGCTGCGCAGCATTTGTGCACCGCCGCCGTCAGTGTCAGCCAGTTTGCCGTGGCATACGGAGCTCCATCGCAGTCTTTAACACTGGTAGCATGCCGCGACAGCGTGGACGTGAACCGTATGTGCAGTTGACGGACTTTGAGCGAGGGCGAATAGTGGGCATGCGGGAGGCCGGGTGGACGTACCGCCGAATTGCTCAACACGTGGGGCGTGAGGTCTCCACAGTACATCGATGTTGTCGCCAGTGGTCGGCGGAAGGTGCACGTGCCCGTCGACCTGGGACCGGACCGCAGCGACGCACGGATGCAAGCAAAGGCCGTAGGATCCTACGCAGTGCCGTAGGGGACCGCACCGCCACTTCCCAGCAAATTAGGGACACTGTTGCTCCTGGGGTATCGGCGAGGACCATTCGCAACCGTCTCCATGAAGCTGGGCTACGGTCTCTCACACCGTTAGGCCGTCTTCCGCTCACGCCCCAACATCGTGAAGCCCGCCTCCAGTGGTGTAGCGACAGGCGTGAATGGAGGGACGAATGGAGACGTGTCGTCTTCAGCGATGAGAGTCGCTTCTGCCTTGGTGCCAATGATAGTCGTATGCGTTTTTGGCGCCGTGCAGGTGAGCGCCACAATCAGGACTGCATACGACCGAGGCACACAGGGCCAACACCCGGCATCATGGTGTGGGGAGCGATCTCCTACAATGGCCGTACACCTCTGGTGATCGTCGAGGGGACACTGAATAGTGCACGGTACATCCAAACCGTCATCGAACCCATCGTTCTACCATTCGTAGACCGGCAAGGGAACTTGCTGTTCCAACAGGACAATGCACGTCCGCATGTATTCCGTGCCACCCAACGTGCTCTAGAAGGTGTAAGTCAACTACCCTGGCCAGCAAGATCTCCGGATCTGTCCCCCATTGAGCATGTTTGGGACTGGATGAAGCGTCGTCTCACGCGGTCTGCACGTCCAGCACGAACGCTGGTCCAACTGAGGCGCCAGGTGGAAATGGCATGGCAAGCCGTTCCACAGGACTACATCCAGCATCTCTACGATCGTCTCCATGGGAGAATAGCAGCCTGCATTGCTGCGAAAGGTGGATATACACTGTACTAGTGCCGACATTGTGCATGATCTGTTGCCTGTGTCTATGTGCCTGTGGTTCTGTCAGTGTGCTCATGTGACGTATCTGACCCCAAGGAATGTGTGAATAAAGTTTCCCCTTCCTGGGACAATGAATTCACGTTGTTCTTATTTCAATTTCCAGGAGTGTATTATATAGTATTTCTCTGCTATTCGCTGTACTAGCGATAAATTTCGCCGACAGTATTCACATATGCCACTAAATGTAGCATGGTTGGACACAGTTCAGGAGATATGACGTCTAAACATTGAGATGCGTGAAAAACTGCCCCATCATGCATGAAGCTTTAATACATTTATTCTTTACTATTGAACCACTCGTACAGGCGAGTGAAATTAAGGAAATTCCTGGCACCTGGCAGCGCTTGCGACAGTTATCAACTGCAAACCGTAAACAACAGTAGGCGGAAGCAGTAGTCGTCTATACAGCTTCGAAGAGGTGTTGTCACAGAGAGGTTTAAAAAATCGTATTGTAGACGCGCAAAGCATTTGTGCCAAGAGTGCACAAACTGTCCGGTACAACATGACCTATAAACATGGCCAAACAGACGTATCGTGACGTCATACCCAACCGATGACCGTAATATACAGCAGCCACAAAATGGTTCAAATGGCTCTGAGCACTATGGGACTTATCTTTAGAGGCATCAGTCCCCTACTACTTAGAACTACTTAAACCTAGCCGGCCGCAATGGTCTCGCGGTTCTAGGCGGGCAGTTCGAAACCGTGCGACTGCTACGGTCGCAGGTTCGAATCCTGCCTCGGGCATGGATGTGTGTGATGTCCTTAGGTTAGTTAGGTTTAAGTAGTTCTAAGTTCTAGGGGCCTGATGACCACAGCAGTTTAGTCCCATAGTGCTCAGAGCCATTTGCTTAAACCTAACTAACCTAATGACATCACACACATCGATGCCCGAGGCAGGATTCGAACCTGCGACCGTAGCGGTCTCGCGAGTCCAAACCGTATTGTCTAGAACCACTCGGTAGAGCTGTTGAGGATATGTATGTTGGATAAATCAGAAAAGTACCTGCCACGGCATTTGAATTAAGCGGTGGTAATGTTAGTGAAGCATTTCTGCTTTTTTCATCTGTGGTAGATGCTACCCATTTAATGAGTCTATCTTTGAAATTCCTGTGACACACTTGAGAATGAGCAATGAAATACGTTAATGGCAATACATTCAAGCCAAGTGTTATTGCAAATAATAATATATCGCAATCTAAAACACACATTACTAATTACATTCTAAACGCAACTACCAACTGAAAATTACTATCTGCGAAATCCTGACTTGGAATTGAATAGAGCCATTTCTGTGTCATTATATCGTCTTCAGGAAATATCAACAAGTGAACCTTGTTTCTTGCTGTGTAATTTACGTTTTCGTACGCAACACTTAATAACTGTAATGAGGGTGAAACTGAATAAAAGTGTATTATTTTGCACTAAACACACACAAACACAACTAAATAATTGTTTAATTATCTCGGAACGACCACATAGCACAACGAGTTTTTTTATACCCAACATGTTATTGGTACAACACACGACAGCTGTTGACTTTCGCCGCTTCTCGCTGAACTCGCAGCTTAGAGCTTTCGCTGCTGTTCGGCCTTTTCGTCTAGGTGGTGTTATCCGGTATCATATTTCTTAATTTGGATAATGTACTTCTATATGTGCATATTATGGATATTTCTCTGTACAACCGTCCAATATTTCAAATATGTATTCACAAATACACGGAAACGAAATTTTTTCGATACTTCACTGCGAACAGAATTCATTTTTTGTTTCCGTTTGTAACAGAAACCGAGCAAAACGAAGATCTGTAGCCCCATACTGTATCGTTCACACCGATCGGTGTGGTAGGTTATGCTCGTTAGTGACGTCATTTTTGGTTTTTTATCGAAATATCGTATTCAGTAAGCTTCTGGGATTTGTTACCGAACGGTCCTCCCACCGATTTTACGACAATTGTACCGAGAGGTTTTCGATTTCGGGCTGCCCTGTCGATCGGTGAGCTGTGTTTTATGTACACCTATAATTTGATAATTTGTTATTTGAAACATATTTAGGGGTTTTAGCTTTGGATTTAGTGGTTGTGTTACTAAGGAGTCACCAGAGGACGTATTCAGTTGCAAAGTGAGTTCATAGTGCACTATTATCCTTTGTTAGAAATATGATTAGATTAGGTTGTTACTGTGAATTATTACATCCTAAAAACAAACCTTTTCGGTCAATATTCTCTCAAAATACGTGTTACTTTTATGCAAATAAGAGTTTAAAGATCATTAAATTTCAAGACATCGGCTCTGCTTACGTATATTACTGACGTTACTAGTGCCTTTGTGTACTTTTCCCCACAATTGGGTTAGTTAGTAGTTATCGAAACGAGTTTGTAACTTTCAAGTAACAATGGGAAGTAAATATGTGAAGCCTGATATTGGAAACTTTCCAAACTATCACGCATTTATGATTTACACAGCACCATTTGGCAACGAAGTCAGTCTACGTTCTTCTACACAATACTACAAGAATTAAGCACTGCGTCACTGTTGTATGGCGTGGTCAAGGGATTAGTGCGCGGGATAGCGATCCGAGAGGACCGGGGTTCTCGCATGGGTGGATGTAAAAGTTTTTTTTTTCCTCTACTTACATGCTACACGTTCTGAGACATTGTTATTCGTGTAAGTTAAGATTTTTCTGCAATATTCGTTATTACTTACATGTAAGAGCACACTTCCTCAGTAATTATTTCGTGATTTCTGTGTGTTTAAAATACGAAATATGAAATATGAAATTGTTGGAGATGAAATTGCTGTGCGTGAAATAACCGATAGTGATCTTTATATATTTTCGTATCAGAAATAGTTTATAAATTTTTTTGAAATATGTAGCGATATCCGAGTATGCAGTTAGACAGGAATCTAAGAACACAACTTAATTTACTGGGAATGTAAGTAACAGCTGTCATGTTCATGCTTGTCACAATATTTATCAGGTATCGAATCCTCAACCATAGTAGGCAGAGATGAAAGATCTCTGCCGTAATGTTTTCAGACTGCAGCATCACATACGAAACCTTTTCATTCATTAGATGCGTGTTGTAAACTTCGACGAACAGCAGGAGCTCCAGAAAATGCGTTTTTTTCAGTTGTGCTTTTAAGACCCAAATCGTTGACGTATGATATAGGGAAGTGGGCTACTTAATCATTTGGATTTCTAGGAGCGAGTTATAACCACATTCTGTTTACCTTGTTATTCTATTAAACTCTCAGAATCAATTTTTCGGGTGTTTATATATATATATATATATATATATATATATATATATATATATATATATATATATATTAGTACAGTGTGGTACTACACACTATTCCTAATACGATGTCAGTGTGAATGAGAATAAGACGACATAAATCCGGCATTTACGACAATCTGCAGAATACAGTCAAATACGCTATCGTTATTATACATGCATGGAAACATGCTGTCAGGGAAACAGTAAAAATTTCTATCCATTTCCACGAGAATAATGGAAATGGATATAATGCGCCTGATAATGTTAAGGAGGAGGCAAGGGCGATGAAGGCGGGCACGTCAGCTCGATGGGATACGGTGTCATGCGTTATGGCAACGTAAAACGCAATTTTCGGTACTTGGAAGAATATCGCGCCTGTGGCGTCTGCTAGCCGCTTTTTGTTCGTGGCACTGTGCACGCTGCAGTGCGCATGCGCGGATCTGCTACCGCTTGCTTTTGATTGGCTTGCACGACACGAACCGACAACAGCGCCTCGGTTCTCTAGACCCGAATGGTATGGCTACCGAAATGCATACTGAATAACGCAGGGACTCTAATTCGAGTACTAGAACGTACTCGGCACAATGGCGGAAAGGCACAGAATAGGGACCCTGGGGAAAGACGTGTTTGTCAGTTGGTATGTAAGTACATAGTTAAGAAACGTGCCATCAGATGGGTTCGTTTCATGTTGCCGAGAACGTTTGCAGCTGTGAGAACCATATGCGCTGTGTCGGAATATGTGCAGTGGACAGATCTGAAAAACGTTAAGACCTGAATTCCTGAACATAACTTTGCACTACTTGTGATCCTCCCGCCTCAGCTGTCGACACCTGAGCAGCCCCGGGCTTAAACAATTCGCAAGTTGCTCCGCAGCGGGTTACGGATGGCGGCCGTAGGCAGCGGTGGCGGCCGAGGAATTCCGCCTGGGGGACTCCCCCTCGCCAGGGCGGGCGTTTACCTGCCGGCGGCGCCGCAGTTTGCGACCGGGGACAAACAGTGCGTAATGTATCGACTATCGATCGCTCGACGCTCCCCCGGCATGCCTCGCCTCCGCGCTGCCGGCTGGCGCTCAGGCCTGTCACTTTACTGCGGGGCCGGCGCCGCGTCAGCATGCGATAACGCCGCCCGCCTCCGCCCCTGTTCCTTCCTTCATTTCTTCCTCGACGTTGGTGCCAACAGCGTCGTTTTCACAACTGAATGACACCTCTATCTTGATCTTTTTTTTTTACCTCTCAGCACGTTTTTGCGCTACATTAAGATTTGTTTTTAGGTGGGAAGCAAGGTGCGAGGCGATAGGAACTGACATACTTTTACTCAGTGTCGTTGGAATGGAATGAAAAGAAGATACTTTGCTGGTTCTGTCTTAGCATTGCGGTACCGCTGACCACTGTGAATAAATAAAGGATGGAAAAACCAGAATCGGTTTCCAAATTATTTTTAGCGCCTCGAGATAGGCAACCCAACTTCAGCATCTGCAACTGAGGCCGATGGTTGCCTGTCGTAAGGTAGAACTGAAACTGTAAGTGTATTTGAAGATATTCCACAACGCAGATTTCCAACCTCACCGCAGGTAAATTGTTTAGACATTAAAGAATCTCAGTCAACTAGCGTATTTTACAAGTCTCATGTTGAAAGATCTTTTGTTGCAACGTACAAGGTAGTGCATGACCGATGAAGTGTGCCTTAACTGTCCGCTAGACGTCCAGGATGATTCGGTCGCACCTACCGACACCGTATTACGCTGCCCGCAATATTACACTACTGGCCATTAAAATTGCTAAACAAAGAAGAAACGCAGATGATAAAAGGGTATTAATTGGACAAATCTATTATACTAGAACTGACATGTGATCACATATTCACGAAATTTGGGTGCATAGATCCTGAGAAATCAGTACCCAGAACAATGCGGATGATACGCCACTATGGCGATGACGAATGCACACTTCCAATGTGCGTTCTCCGCGATGTCACCAAACACGGATGCGACCATCTTGAGACTGTAAACAGTAACTGGATTCATCCGAAAAAATTACGTTTTGCCATTAGTGCAACCAGGTTCGTCGTTGAGTACACCATCGCAGGCGTTCCTGCCTCTGATGCAACGTCAAGGGTAACCGCAGCCATGGTCTCTGAGGTGATAGTCCATGCTCCTGCAAACGTCGTCGAACTGTTCGTGCAGATGGTTGTTGTCTTGCAAACGTCCCCGTCTCTTGACTCAGGGATCGAGACGTGGCTGCACGGTCCGTTACTGCCATGCAGATAAGGATGCCTGTCATCTCGACTGCTAATAATACGAGGCCGTTGGGATCCAGCACGGTGTTCTGTATTGCCCTCCGGAACCCACCGATTCCATATTCTGTTAACAGTCACTGGATCTCGACCAACGGGAGCAGCGATGTCGCGATACGGTAAATCACAATCGCGATGGGGTACAATTCGACCTTTATCAAAGTCGGAAACTTGATGGTATGAATTTCTCCTCCTTACACGAGGCATCGTATCAACGTTTCGCCAGGCAACGCCGGTCAACTGCTGTTTATGTATGAGAAATCGGTTGGAAACTTTCCTCGTGTCAGCACGTTTTACGTGTGTCCACCGGCGTCAACCTTGTGTGAATGCTCTGAAAAGCTAATCATTTGCATATCACAGCATCTTTTCCTGTCGGTTAAATTTCGCGTCTGTAGCAATTCATCTTCGTGGTGTAGCAATTTTAATTGCCAGTATTGTATATCCGGGCTTCAGAAATCACGGGCGACATTTTCATATTCTCTTACTCGCTAAGCGCGAAGTATTAGTCCTACAGGAAAAAATGAACAGGACATTTTTGTAGGACTTCTAATGTAGTTAAATTTTGTACTGGGTTACATTTTCGTAGGAGACCGTAGTTTTCGTGTTACTCAAGAACAACGTACAAAACTGACATTTAAATACATCCCCGCTCCCACACTCAGCCTCCACCCCTTAGAACTTCTAGCACAATGTCGTGCAATTCCATCTTACCACACTACAAACATTTGCACCTGCAAGAATTATTGTCGATATTCGAGCTTTCTTGGTCTTCATTGACTGTCATTATTACGCTACCGGCTTACTCACGTTTTTACAAATTGTAAAACTGGCGCTTGTATAAATTTTACCCAATAAGTTTGTGAATTTTAGCAGCATAAAATAAACAAAGATCTCGTTGTATTCGTTAGGCATTCTGATTACGAAATGGGCTAAGCCTTGATTTAATTGTCGACGTAATTCATTTTAGCGCAACATTTAGAGAAGTAGGTTTTCTTTCATTATTCTCACGTACGAGTTTAATTTGATAATGCTAACGAATTAATCAATGAAGGTCGTAATATCAGGAATAGCTCGTGTAGAGGAGAGTGTCACGAATGGCATAATAGATATTTTAGTGTGAACAATGAGTGTAATGATGGAAGTGTTTTTTTAGGTTACTTTTGTACGTGTTTCCTTGAAGTACTAGTAAACCGTAGCCTCCAGTCAAAACATATTCAAGTGCAGTATTTAACTGGGAGAAAATATGAATTTCTCGGGCGTGGTTTTGAAGGCCAGATATAACATTGCAGGGTGCGTGGTATGACATTGGTTGGACAGCTAAATCACCATGTACAACTAGTTTTAAAAATATAAAGGCTTCTACTTGCCATAACAATCTGTAACTGAAGAATTAACAATGTATACCAAATAGCTTTAATATTTTATACAGCGCTTAACTCGAAATAATTACAAGTTCTGCACAAAATATAACCTCGTGTCTAAGAACAATAAAAAGAAAAAAAAAGAAATATATTAAACTGCGGACTACTCTAGCAGGACTTCATGTCATTGTAAAATCAGTAATCAGACTGAACTACCGATAATGAAACATCACGTATACCCAGGTACACTGCTCTCTACGTTCAACACACTAACTTACTG